>NC_080165.1:2022200-2369700 GCF_950295315.1 Erinaceus europaeus
GGCTGGCTTCACAGGCGGGTAACAGACGACCCAGGACTCGTGGCTGGGTTTATTCATGCAGGACGCAGCACAATCTATACCAAGCTAAGCTAAACTAAACTAAAATACCCTAAAACTCACAATGCTATCTTTATATATACTTGCCAAGTAGGGTGGAAACAGGATGTGACATAGAGAGGGTGGAGAGAAAAGTGACTGGTGAAAATCAGAGTGTGACAAGGAGAGGGGGTGGGGCAAAAACATATCATGAACCAGTGGGGATTGAACCAATGCCCTGCAGTGGTTATGTAAATAGAATACAGTGGTTATGTAATTAGAATACAGTGTTAAGCAGGGGGTATTAAACCAATGAAACAGAAGGGGTCTCATGCATACCAATAATTCCCCCTTTCTTTTTAACTAATGGCCATAGTATCAGGAGTGTGGGGTGAACAGAAACCTATATCATACAGGCATTTTCAAAAGAACTGGCATAAGACATGGAAAACAAAATAGGCGAGCAGCAATAACCAGTGTGATCCCAAGGGGAACGTTTCTTGTCTCAAAGGGCAAGGCCTAGCAGGCGAAAGGGCATTTCTTGCCTCTGGGAGCGCTTCATGCCTCTGGGGGCATCTCTTGCCTCAAAGGGCGTTTCCTGCCTCTGTGGGCATCTCTTGCCTCTTGGGGCACTTCATGCCTCTGTGGGCATAACCTAATAAGGAGGGGGAGTTTTCTGCCTTTGGGGAAGAGCCTGCAGGCGAGGAGACATGGTCTATAAAGTCTCAAGGCAACTGGCTGAAGTTAGTCTTTGAGAAACACAGCAGCGTGTACCAGTAAGTCCGATGGAGGTGTCAGTCCAAAGTAGCTGACCACGGGAGAAAATGCCAAGGGATGAAACACTGCACGTCTGTCTTGATGGGGAATGTCGGCCACCAGAATTCCACTTTTTTGTAGAAAGTGAGCTTTGGAGTCTGTTTCTTCAGGTCGTGCCAGGTCACATCATTGGTTTCCTGGGGTGTGTTTTAGTCATTCCATCTTGTGGGCAATGTCAGAGAACAGGGGTCCAAATTGATTTCCAGGAGTTCCATTTGAATAGATGCTTTTTCAGGTGAAGACTTGACAGCTGAAATCCACTTACTTGTCAAACAAAACTTGTAGCAGATTAAAAGTTTACTATAATTGATAACCCCATTATAATTGGAAGTCCTTTCTAGCATGATTTCAAAGCTGTTGAAACAGTTCAAACTGAATAAAATGTGGAAAGGTAAACAGAAGAATCATGGCAGAAGCCTCAGGCATGAGAATAATTAACATAATCATTGCACTATCTGCCCTGCCCATAACTTATACTGTTTTCAGGATTAAACGTTTCAGATTTATGCCAAGACGTAAAAAAAATAAATCAAAGGAGGAAAAAACAATTTTTTGGATTGTTTCTGGATGTTTCTAAAAATCATGGCTGTGTCCAGCATTTTTTTTTAAGTCAATGTCAAACAAAAATTCAGTCATTCAAATCACTCTCTTATGAAACAGATCTCACCATGTAGTATTATGAGTCCCTGGAGGGTGTCCTAGTCCAAAAAGCTCTTTGAAATTCCATTTAGGGTGCTTCTGACTGTTCCTGCTGGATTGCTTCAGGCATCCATTTTTAAAAGCGTCTTCCCATCGAAGAAAGAATCTAATCAGGAGAGTAGAACTAACCACGTGTCTCCATTCTTGGGGACTGCCAGGGTACTTGAGAATGTTCCTCAAATTAAAGTAGTCCTTCTCCATGGGAAACATATGAGAAGAAGTCCAGAAAGTCCCAGGGGAAATCCCCATGCATATCCCAAGGTCTATGATCACGGTCATAAAGAACCAAATTGTGGCCCGGAGCAAAATGTAGTCCTTTTCTTCAGGAGACATGGACGAGGGAATCCAGAAAGTCCAAGGATAAATCTCCATGCATCTCCCAAGCTCTATTAGGGTCACAAGAAACCAAAGTTCCCGGTTAGGGAACCAAAGTGTGGCCCAGAGCAAAATGTTCCAGAGACAGAGTAACTGTCTCATGATGAAACAGTAGAGGCTTTGGCAAACCTCCTCATAAGCAGAAGAGAAGACCATAGTGCATAGGTAGGCAAAGTCTTCACTTATCTGGGAGTTGCGCAGGTCTGGTTCCACCTTTAGGGCGCCATTATGTTGTTTTCACCGGGCTGGCTTCATGGGTGGGTAACAGACGACCAGGGACTCATGGCTGGGTTGTGCGCAGTATCTCTTTATTCATGCAGGACGCAGCGCAATCTATACCAAGCTAGGCTAAACTCAACTAAAACGAACAATGTTGTCTTTATATATATTTCCCAAGTAGGGCGTGAACAGGATGTGACATAGAGAGGGTGGAGAGAAAAGTGACTGGTGAAAATCAGAGTGTGACTAGGAGAGGGGGCGGGCCAAAAACATATCATGAACCAGTGGGGATTGAACCAATGCAGTGGTTATGTAAATAGAATACAGTGGTTATGTAAATAGAATACAGTGTTAAGCAGGGGGTATTAAACCAATGAAACAGAAGGGGTCTCATGCATACCAACATCAGCCTTCAAATTAAAAGGAATTTTGTTGCACCTGGAGATAAATAGCACCACACAGCAGTTTTGTCTTAAAATAGATCAGACCTAAGCATCACACACAAGCTTGTTGTAAAGTTGAACATCGCCTCGATTGGTGAGGTGGGTCTGCACCTCTGAATTTGCATGCGATAGGCATACGCTCCATAAGCATGTGCGTGTATCAAGCACACACCCCAGATGAACTCTGCCTCTGTGGGAATTTATTACTACCAGCATTGCTGCGTCTAATAGGGGGTTCTTTCACACAGGTGGATTTTGTGTGTTTTTTTTTTTTAACTGTGAGACTAGGACGTTTCTACTGTATTTTTGTGACCCAAACAGCTAACACACTAGATTGCTTTCAAACTCCTTCAGAGTCATTTTTCTTGAGATATTTTTGAATTGATCGCTAGTGAAAATTTTATAAGAGTCTGAGAGGGGTAAAGGGGAAAGTAAAAGGAAAATAAATATTGTGATAGTCATTCCTTTTTAATGTTAATATCCTCCTCTATGTGTTGCTTTTATTCTGCCCTACTTTTTGATCCATTTTGAATCATATGAATTTGGTGTTTGGGAATGGAAATAATGGTGTGAATGTACAGTAGTGCAAAGTAGTCAGGCACTTCTCTTGGTCACGGAACAATGCTGTTAGCTGTCCACATTCACTGACATTCATTTCTATGAAACTGAATATATTAGGTAGGGTTTCACCTACCTCCAAAATGGATGTTTGATTTGTCCATTAAAAATAACTTGAGGGAGTCACTTCACAGGCAGTAGAGCAGGTCTGCAGGTGTCTGTCTTTCTTTCCTCCCTCCGTCTTCCCCTCCTCTCTCCATTTCTCTCTGTCCTATGCAACAAAGATGACATCAATAATAACAATAAAAAGGGCAACAAAAGTGAATAAATACTCAATAAATAAATTAATTAATTTATTAATTAAAAAATAACTTGAATGTTCTTATCACGTCTACCTGTACAGAGTCAGGATGTTCACTGAAAACTAGTCTTAAAGGTAGACATAGAAATGTGAATGCTCTTGGCAAAACCACATAAGAATTACAAGAACTGTAATCAGATTGCACTTCATCCACCAAAGGGAATTGGGTAAGGAAAAGGAGGAAGCAGGGAAGCAGTTCTACGTGGAAGCAGCTTTGCAAAAGATGGTAGAGCATTTAACGTTTTACGTCTGGCAAGACAGAGACAAAGAACCAAGAGACAACTAGTTTTCAATATGAAAATGTGAGTTCACTCATTAACCAAATTTATGAAATCCATGATAAGAAAAATACTTTAGACAAGGCAGAGAAAATGATTCTCTGAATGAAATCTGAGTGTGTAAACCAGAGTGAAAATTAGCCCTGAGATGTAATTGACCTTTGTATGAGGAGGACGAGGACTCTTTCCATTGTTCAATAATTTCTAAGGTGTTTGCTTCTGAGCCTCTGCATAAGAAGACAAGAAATGTTGAAGAAGTTATATGGGAAACCGGGAAATGCTATGCATGTACAAACTATTGTATTTACTGTTGAATGTAAAACATTAATTCCCCAATAAAGAAATTTAAAAAAAAGAAATGTTGAAAAAGTGAAAAGTCAAGATGGCAGGAATATCAACTGGAGAGAAGAGAATTTCCTAAAATAAATATTATTCTCATTTTAAGAGATTAATTATGTCACACATGAACTATGCAGCCAGGAATAAAAGAGAAAGCCCTCCAAATATTTTATGGATTAAGTTTATGACCACTTCACACCTCCAGTGAGCACTTTATATTTTCTTTTGACTTGGCCCAAATGTTATCGCACTGGAACGGGGAAATGAGTTATTTACTGACATGTGAAGTGAAAAGAAACTTCTCTTATGTCGTTTGAATTATATTCTGAATACATGTGTTATACATTTTTCTTGATTCCTGCCTTTTAAAGGAGATTTAACTTTCTTGGATATGAATGTATTTTTTTCCCCTTTTCTAAATAATTTTTGCTCATTACTCACTAGGGAAATACTCCAATCTTGGTTTCTATTGTTCATGGAATCTTAGCACATAGGATCAATATTTTCAGAATTTGAAAATATGCTTTAAGTGCTACGAATTTCAGTAGGTTCCATATTTCAACTGCTATATGAAGTACTTATGGTGTAATTTTATTATTTGTTTGAAGATACATATTAAAAGAACATTTTTTAAATGAGGGGATCTATACTTCTGAACAATTTGTCTGTATCTGTGGCCATAGAGAATAAGTGATATTATTAAGACAGTGTTCTTATGGATGTTTTTATTTCATTGATTATTTACTAATACTTTTGGACTGGTAAAATGATCTCAGAATATCAATGGATAATAAAACATCCAAGAGAAACCACAGGCTATCAGACTAGAACTTACTGTGGATGCCTTGAAAGTAATCACTTGCTCTTTCTATCCTTGGGACAAATAGGTAACAGAACAATACAGAATTTGTGACTATAGAAGGATCAACGTCTGGGCACTCCAGCTTACTCCATCAAAAATCAGGTAGTCCAGGCAACTTGACTTGATTGTAAAGTATTTGAATTGCTTGACGTATTTTAGATTTTACACAAAGGACTGCATCTCTGTACCCTGAACCAAAGATTGCCTGAATTTATGAATAAAATATATTTAACCGTGCAAACTATTTTTTTTTCAGTTTAAAGATAGTCAGAACAATGTGCAGGTGGGAGTGATTATCAACTTGAATTTTATTATTAAAATTCAAATGATTTTTTTTTCAGTAAAAGAAAAGTGTGTGCTTTTCTTTCAAGATTAAATGAAAATATCCCCAATAAGGAAATTAAAAAAAAAAAAAGATTAAGTGAAAATGAAATACAGAGAAAAATGATCAAGCTAACAATTAAAGAATAGTATTAGGATGGAAACTAATGTTAGCATATTTCTCCATAAAGTTGAAAGGCCCAAATCAAATTATAAATATATAGTTTGCTTCTATCAAAGTTAATTTAGAATTAATGGAAAGCAAATGCTTACAAAATAATAATATCATCACCAAGACAACCACAAACAGCAACAGGGCAAGCAGAAACCTAGTGGGTCCTTGGTTTACCACAGTGCCTCCTAGCAAGTAATGTGGGGCGGGTAGAAGGCTGTCATCTTTCTGACATGCTGTGGAAACAGGGTCCTCACCACTTAGGCTTTTGTGACAAGATTAAATGCCAATGTTAGCAGGTGATTTGCATATGCATCCTGAATTTAGTAGGCCTCCCCATACCTGCCTGTCCTTTCTTAAAAGCGCTATTGGGTTCTAGTACAATGCAGCACAATTGTTGGCACGCAGGTACTACCTGTAACCTCCCCAGGGAAGGTGGGTAGGTCTCTGCAAACACTTGCTCCCCCCATCTGGATGGTGTTGGCAAAACTGGGTTGAACCCAGCAGAAGAATGAAACTGGTCCACCACAGTTCACTAAGTACAAAATTCAGATCCCAAAGAATTTATGATTTGCATGTTAGATCAAAAACCTAGCAATACTTTGAGGAAAATACTAGCAGAACTGTCTTTGATGTAAGCTTTCAAGACATTTTTAACAAATCAAATCTAATTGCAAGGACATCAAAAACAAAAACAAAATAAACAAGTGGGTCTACATCAAGCTGACAAGCTTCTACACTGCAAAAGGAGTCACAACCAAACCAGAGATACTACCCACAGAAAGGGAGAATAAATGTATGAACTATACACTAAAGGGCCAGTAACCAACATCACAAAAACCTCACTAAACTAAACAGTAACAACAACAATTATAACAACAATAATAACCCCATGGAAAAGACTGAGGGAAGAATGGGCAGAATCTTCTCCAGAGAAGAGATTCAAGGGCCCAAGGAATATATGAAAAAATACTTAGTCACTGGTGATCAGGGAAATGCAAATAAAATCTGTGAGATACCATTGTCCCCAGCTCTTCCTTTTCTCCCTTCTATTCCTGTAAATATGTTGGGGTTGACTTTCCCTATGAGACCTACTAGCCAGGGAGGATTCAACATCTTACTTAAGGAAATATGTTCAGGGCTGAGGAGACAGCATAATGGTTTTATGGAAAAACAAAATCCTGTTTAGGCCTGAGGCACCAGAGATATGAGGTTCAATCCCCAGCACCTCCAAAAGTCAGAGCTGGCCTCTGGCTCTATCTCCCTGTCTCAATCTATATCATTACAAACAAACAAATAAATAAATTGTTTTTAAAAAGGAAATCAGTTCAGTCTGCTGGCTTTCAAAATACCTTGTTGGAGTAGAGGGGAAATGGAATGGTGAGGAAGGTCTGCAGGTGTCTCTCTGTCTCTTTGCCTCTCTGTATTTCTTGTCATTCTCAGTTTCTCTCTGTAAATTGAATTAAAAACATGTTAAATAGATGCTGGGTGGTGGTGCTAGTATTAGGAAGCACAATGGCCCGCTCAAGGATCCCAGTTTGAGGCCCAGCAGAGGGGTCACTTCACCAGTGGTGGAGCAGGTCTGCAGGTGTCTACCCCCACATTCCCCTCCCTCACAATTTCTCTTTGTCCTTTCCAATAAAAAAATGAAAAATGGATACGTGTTCACACGTATCCATAAACTACTGCAAAATATATACCTGAAAGCAGAAGTACACTAGAGTTTGCAGTGAGTATCCCCCCTAACACTTCCTCTCCACTCTTCCAAGCTTTGGGTCCATGATTGCTCAACAATTTGTTTGGCTTCGTATGTTAACTCTCTTTTCAGCCACCAGGTTCCAGATGCCATCAGGATGCTGGCCAGGCTTCCCTGGACTGAAGACCCCACCCATGTGTCCTGGAGCTCTGCTTCCCCAGAGACCCACCCTACTAGGGGAAGAGAGAGACAGACTGGGAGTATGGACCCACCAGTCAACACCCATGTTCAGCGGGGAAGCAATTACAGAAGCCAGACCTTCCACCTTCTGCATCCCACAATGACCCTGGGTCCATGCTCCCAGAGGGATAGAGAATGGGAAAGCTATCAGGGGAGGGGATGGGATACGGAGATTGGGTGGTGGGAATTGTGTGGAGTTGTACCCCTCCTACCCTATGGTTTTGTTAATTTATCCTTGCTTAAATAAAAAATAAATTAAAAAAAAAGAAAAAAAAAAGAAATGGCCAGCAGGAGAAGTAGATTCCTAGTGCAGGCACCAAGAAACAGAGATAGCCCTGTAGGAAGGGTTGGGGAGGAGAAAGAGAGGGGGAGGGTAGGTAGGGGAGGGAGAGAGAGAGAGAGAGAAGTGAGAGAGAGAGAGAGAAGGGAGAGAGAAAGAGAGAGAGAGAAGTGAGAGAGAGAGAGAGAGAGAGAGAGAGAGAGAGAAGTGAGAGAGAGAGAGAAGGGAGAGAGAAAGAGAGAGAGAGAAGTGAGAGAGAGAGAGAGAGAGAGAGAGAGAGAGAGAGAGAAGTGAGAGCATACTGGGTAGGTTGTGTATTTTATCATGGGTGCTGCCCACATTTGAGTGGGCACCACATAGGAGTGTCATTATACCTAGGACAACCAGTGCTGTGGTCTCTCTCTCTCTCTCTGAAAAGCTCACCCATGGAGTAACTTCTTGTCAACCTCAGAGCTAACAAGCAGGGATTGAGTTGGCAGCACAACTAGCTTTGGGAGCCTATGTGCTTACACACTGTGCCAAACAAACATCTTTCTCCTGAGACAGGAACGTTTGCCATTTTGCTATAAATATGCATCTATGAGAAGGCTTGATAGCTTCTTCTCGCATATGAAAACAACACCTTATCTGCAGAAATGTTTGTGTTGGAACCACGGGGAAGTTGTCTTACATTAATAAAACTGAGGAGAATACTTGCTAAAATAAATTGCTGGTTTAACAATTTCGAAAATCATTGTTCAGTTCTTACTAGTACCCTACCAAGATAGATTAAGATATCATTCAATAGGGAGTCGGGCGGTGGTGCAGTGGGTTGTTAAGTGCATGTGGCACAAAATGCAGGGACCTGTGTAAGGATCCCGGTTCAAGCCCCTGGCTCCCCACCTGCAGGGGAGTCGCTTCACAGGCGGTGAAGCAGGTCTGCAGGTGTCTGTCTTTCTCTCCCCCTCTCTGTCCTCCCCTCTTCTCTCCATTTATCTCTGTCCTATCCAACAACGAACGACATCAGCAATGGCAATAATAATAACCACAATGAGGCTACAACAACAAGGGCAACAAAAGGGGGAAAAATGGCCTACAGGAGCGGTGGATTCATGGTGCAGGCACCGAGCCCAGCAATAACCCTGGAGGGGAAAAAAAAAAGATATCATCATTAAACCTTCTAGAATATTACCAAAGACCAGTTATAGAACACTCACAGATTTGAATTCAAATTCTAATATTTTCCACCTTTAGTAAATATGTATATATGAGTCACTTGGTCTTTTTTTCTTTTTTTTTTTTTTTGTATTTCCAAGTTTTTTTTTTCCTGATATTTAAAATTCATGTGATGCTATTAGACTTGCGAAAAGTCACTGAGGTAGATGCCAAAGGCCTCTCTGCTCTACATCATGGTCTGAGCTGCAGACAGAATTTGGTGAAATGTGACTCCAGGAAGCTCAAGTCCGGCGTGAGGAAGCTACGCATTGTAAAGAAGGCAGACTGAAAAGCGAACTAGGAACGAAGTTGAGTTGTGTCCTTTTTTTCACCGGAAAGTAATTCTGAGGCAAGCAAAGGAGGAACTGTCCACAGTTGACAGGGAAGATGTGGACGCACTGGCAGGCCTGAGAGCGAGGACAGGCAGGCCTACTAGGTGTGGGCTCAGACCCGCCCCGTGTCAGCACCTCCCTGCAGGGTGCAGCTACCTGTGCCCAGTGAACGCTGTGCACAGCAAATCTACCCTGCCCCGGGGACCCAGGGCCCAGAGGTTTGCACAGAGCCTGTTGCTGTGGATGAGGATCATTTCTGGAACCATCCGTTCCACCCCGGTTCCATGGCAGCCAGTTCTTAGCCACATCGCCCCGCCAGATATTCGTCGGGATGCGGCATCATCTAAGTTCATTTCCCACGTCTACGCTCGACCGGACCTGGCAATCTACGCGGATATCTTTGCCCACCCTGTCCAACGCTTGACGTCTCGTCACCCAATCTGGTCCCCTACACCTACACTGAACTTCTCTGTTCCAGACTCTTGGAAACAGAGCTGGCAATCAGCTGAGGTAAAGAACAAACACCTCATCACAGACCCCTGCGAGCGTCAACCCGGCTTTGACCTAGCACGTTATGATCGGGCCCTCCTCAATCGCTATCGAACAGGCCATGGCCGGTGCGCCGCTATGTTCCATCGCTGGGTAGCCAGAGACGACCCGAACTGCCCCTGCGGCTCCAGACAGACTATGACCCACATAGTCAACGACTGCCACCTCTCCAGATTCAAAGGAGGTCTCAAAACTTTACATCAGGCTCAACCTGATGCTGTTGACTGGCTACGGAAGAAGGGCAAACGCTAGAAGAAGAAGGATGCCCAAGAGATGCTAGTCAGGTGCTGGGATAGCCTGAGGGTGCTTCTTCCTGAGCAAGTGATCCCTGGGTTGGAGAGAACTCAACTGGAGTCAACCTAGGCTGCTGCGTGGGAGAGGTATCAGGAACTCCTGCCCAGCTAGCTGCAGGAGAGAGACTCTGGGACTCTCAAAGCTGGAAGGCAATCCCAAGTGTGTGAAAACAGAAGAGCAGCTGTATATAGGCTTGCCAAGTAGGGTGAAAACAGGATGTGATGTAGAGAGGGTGGAGCGAAAAGAGACTGGTGGAAATCAGGGTGACTACAAGAGGAGGCGGAGCAAAATGACATCGTGAACCAGTGGGATTAAACCAATGCCCTGCAGGCAGGGCGGTTCCTAGGTAATGGTTATGTAAACAGACTGCAGGGATAAGCAGGGGGAAGCTGGCTACTGCCCAGCAGTCAGGAGACACCCTCAGTCTGCTCCATGAGACTTAAAGGGCCTGCTTTGTTCCTAGGGAATTGGCTCAGCAACACAGATATACACTCTGGTCAAAGCAAGAGCAGATTGAACCCATGGCAGAAAAATGGATTTTGAGAGAATTACCTTCGCGGGATACAATATAGGCAAAATGTTCATGAACTACCATTTTTCAAGCATTTAACTTTATCAGCTAAAGCTTCTTGTTTTTAAATTTTAGGTATTTATTTTCCTGTTGAAGGGGTTAAGAGTTTGCCGGGGAATCACTGACATATACAGACAAGTTCATCGTTTACCAGGCCTCCCCCACACCCCCAGAGTCCTTTGCCTTGGTGCAATACCCCATGCTCCTGTGCTTGTCTGCATTCTGGCATGACATAAACCTGTGTTTGGGATAGGTCAAGCAACAGTGTACAGGGATGCTGAGGAAAATACACGGCTAATAAAAGAAAAAAAAACACAACAGACTGAGGGGCAAAGCTGGGGAACACTGATCCAGTGAATGCAGGTGTAAGTGACTTTTGAATAAAGCTGAGACACTTGCATAACATGGAGTAGGAGAGGAGCATTATTATTATTTATTTATTTGTTTATGTTAGTTGTTTAGACTTTACTAGAGCTCTGTCTGATGATGGTGCTGGGGATTGAACCTGGGATCTCAGAGTCTCTGGCATGCAAGTCTTATTGGAGAACCATTATGCTGTCTCCCCAGACAAAGGGAGATGATTTAAAGACATGGAGAAGAGGGCTAAGCAGTGGTTTAGAGCACCAAACCGGTATTCCTGAGGTCCTGGAGTCCCTGAGTTCAAGCCTTAGCACTACCCTCAGTGAGAGTTTAGTGATTCTCTGATCTCTTTCATCAAAATAAATAAGTATGATGGGCAAAAAACCCAAGTTGCAAGTGAAAATGTTTTACAGACCTTCGGAGAAGATGATAAATTATATGTAGACAACTGTGTTGTTAGCCATTAAACCTCCTATTTGTCTTTTATGATGAAATGGAAACAATGAAATACATAGACAAATAAATAAATATTAAATTTTACCCAAAAGGAGCTCACTTGGAAGGGAAATTTATTATTATTATTATTATTATTATTATTATTATTATTTTTGCAAGAATGCACCTGGGAGAGTAAACAGACAGGAGGAAGACCCGGAGGGTGCCCCTGTTTCTGTCCGTCTCACTATCAAAATTAAAAGAAGAAGGTTCCCACATGTGTCAAACACTGGTTCAGCAAGAAAAGAGAGAGAAGCATAAAATTATTCAGGTATTTCCGAATAAGATATTCAGAGTTGTGGAGTTGTTTTAGACAGGCAGTTCAATGCATGAACTCGAGGAGGATGCTGAGTTGTCTGTCGATGTCTGAGCAGAGATCTCTGTGTGGGGGAACAGACACAGGAGACATTCACACTGCAGCGAGAAACGAGACATAGCAAATATGCCTCCTAGGCAAATAAGAATAGTGTTAAAGGGGACAGGTGGCAGCACATCTGGTTAAGGGCACACATAACAGTGTGCAAGGACCCAGGTTCAAGCCCCTGGTCCCCAGATGCAGGGGGAAAGCTTTACAAACAGTGAATCAGGGCTGCAGGTGTCTCTCTGTCTCTCTCCTTCTTTATCTCCCCCTCTCCTCTAAATTTCTCTCTGCCTTTATCCAATCATAAATAAATAGATATTTCAAAATATTATTAGATTTCTGCCATTACATTTCATTTGTAATATTTTCATCTGTGGATCTACCAAAAGGTAGATTGTTTAGTCATAATTACATCATTTAGGTTTTTCAAAGGTGACATTTTTATTCAAGTATAAGATTTAATAAGAGGTCAGTGGAATATACACTAATGCATTATTTGAAAGTTTTAAGCTATAGACTATTTTAGCATCTTTATTTCCACAAACTCTTCTAATGCACATATCACAGCAGAGATATTAAATATTGATTTTAAAAGCCAGAGTGATAGCTAACAGAAGGTAAGTTGGTAGATATAGTTGTATAATGACCAGCTGAATAAATCTCTTTGGACATAAAAGATAACACACTCTACTTACAACCTTGAAATTACAGAGGTGTAACTATAGTTCTTTGCTTTCGGGTATGATTAATGAACTCTGTCTTTGGTTTTCTTAAGAATTGAGTGAAAGTTTAACTACCAAAGAACACATACATCACTCCAAAAAGGAGCTGCACTGTGTACAATTCCCTTGGAGACAGTAGAAAATCTTAAGAAAAATAAGCACTGAAAAGTCAATACTAGTTGGATGTCTTCTAGGTGAGATACTCAGCTGACTGTGCAATGAATCACTACAAATTGAAAACTAGAAGCGACTTATAGATTTTGTTGACTTTTAGGCATAAAAGTAATTTATTAACTAAATAGTGGACCCTAATCTGAATACAAATATGATAGTTCAATGGAAGTTTAACAATGATTATTCAGGGTTTATATTAATAAGTCCCCCTCCCAGACCCCATCATCTCTGGGGCTTTACCAGCCTGAGCTGATATTTTCAACTAGAGACACAGTGTCAGAAGAAAGAGAGAGGAAAGAGACAGAGAGAGAGAGAGAGAGAGAGGAGAGAGAGGGAAGAGGAGAGAAGAGAGAGAGATAGAGAGATAGAGAGAGAGAGAGAGAGAGAGCAGGAATGAGACCACAACAGCCAAGCTTCCATCAGTGGAAGGGTGGGTGACAGATTTGCACTTGGCTTGTGCCCCGACAAAGCAGCTCACTGTTGAAGTATTTTGCTGACCATAACAAAATGATATCTTCCTTAAATATTTATGATTTCAAATTAAAGGGACTAAGAATTTAAGAGTGGTAAAATAGAGAAAAGGAAATGTATCAGAAGGGAAGTGTTTATTTTGCATATATTCATATGTCTAAATACTCACTCTATACTTGGCATTTAATGTTATATGTTAGCCCAAATGGAATATTAAATTTACAAAAAATGTAAATATGATTTGGACAAATATCAACCATGTAAAATGACCCCAATATTCAAATAGGATTGTTTTTCCTCTGTTAAATGGAGTAGTTCAGTTCTGGATGATTTAATTTTATCGATCCTGCCACCCAACCTAATAGCTATAAAACTGATCTCACAAAGTTTGTGAACCCATCATCCGTAACCCTTGATGCTCACACAACAAGCAGGAGTGGCAGCTGTAGACATCTGTACCATTTATGTACAGCACTGGGTACTGAGGAATCTGAAAGTGTTGCTGATTGAGAGTGTGGTGATTCTTTTCTTGTAGGAAGGATTCAATAGTTTCTGGCATATGCCTTTAATCCTTAAAGGGAAGTAAGTCTAGCAGTACTAAAGGTTACCAAAGTACCATAAAATGGTATCTAAGTGAAGGTGGGTCATTGTTTTATTAAACCTACAACCAAACACTAGCCCGATTATTCAAACAACAGTGAATGTTTTTCTGACTGCCGTCACAAAGATCATGTTACTGTACTCTTCCAGCTGTGACTTCCAGCCACATCAATTCATATAGGTATTAGTATATACACCTCTCTATTAATATATATTAACATATATTTATATATATATATAAATTATTTTATCCAATATGAAAGGAGGAAAATACATGTAAATAAACACTCATTTCAGAAACACTTTCTTACCATCATATTGATGTAGCCTACAACCCCCTTTCTTTTGATTCTTTTTAGAAACAACAATAGGTAGGGTTTCTATGTCCTGGTATTCTTTTAAGTGCTTTTTTTTTTTCTTCATTTTTAACTTTTATTTCTGGGCTAGTAGTTTTTTTTTTAATTTCTTTATTGAGGGAGTAATAGTTTACAATCAACGGTAAAAAATACAATAGCTTGTACATGCATAACATCTCCCAGTTTTCCACATAACAATGCAACCCCCACTAGGTCCCAGGACATGAACCATCCCCTAGCACAAGGGTCTTTTCCTTTGGTGCAATGCGCCAGCTCCAGTCCACTCTCTGTTTTCTGCTTCGCCTTCTGGTCTTGTTTTCAACTGCTGCTTATGAGTGATAGCATCTCATGTTCATCCTTCCGTTTCCGACTTATCTCACGTCATATGATTCATTCAAGTTCCGTCCAAGATGGTCTGAACATGGTGAAAATACCATTCTAATAGTTGAGTAATATATATCACATCTTACTCAGACACTCATCTGTTGTTGGATACTTGAGTATGCTTCCAGGTTTTGGCTATTACAAAATGTGTTGCTATGAACCTAGGTACACACAAATCGTTTGGGATGGGTATGTTTGGTTTATTTTTTTCTCATTTTAACTAATGAGGAAATTAAACAAAATAAGGAAATGAAAACCAGAATTTCTGAAACACTGGGAAACATTATACCAGCTTTGAGCTCTCAGATTGCACCCAGAATCCACACTCTTAAATGCTATACTATTACTCACAATAACAAATCTAAAGCATTTCATAGATTATCCGACATTTATGGACTTTTGTCAAATATATTACTTATCTTTTTCTTCATGAATTACTATTTTACCCCCTGCTATTCAGCATTAAGAATCTGATGTGTGTTCAAATAAGATCTCATATTTTGAGACTTTGTTAATTTAATGTGAGGTTATGGCACTAGAATGTAATTACTTTTAATATCACAGTATTCACATAATAAAATTTCATTTTACCTCTTTTAAAAACTGTGCTTTAAAATATTTGCTACATTCAGAAACATTATCTATTCCGAAAGACCTATGTTTATATACTTGTGATACTAATATAACATACATCCTAAGGAGATATATATATATATAAATTTTTTACCAGAGTACTACTCAACTCTGGTTTGTGGTTGAACTTGGGACTTTGGAGCCTCAGGCATGACAGTCTCTTTGAATAATCATTATGCTTTCTACCCTCACCTCCCATATTTTAATTATTTTTCCTTTTGTTTCCCTTGTTGTTTTATTGTTATTGTAGTTATTATTGTTGTTATTGATGTTGTCATTGTAAGATAGAAAGAGAGAAATGGAGGGAGGAGGGGAAGACAGAGGGGGGAGAGAAAGACAGACACCTACAGACCTGCTTCACAGCCTGTGAAGCGACTCCCCTGCAGGTGGGGAGCCGGGAGCTCCAACCCGGATCCTTAAGCGGGTCCTTGAGCTTTACACCACATGCACTTAACCTGCTGTGCTACCACTGACTCCCACCTCTTATATTTTTAATAGACTTTTCATAGAAATTTTTAATTTTATCTTTTTTTATTGCTTGATTTATGTGCATGTAGAAATTGTGTCTATATATTTAGTTAGTATTCATGCATGGATCTCCTTTGCACTAGAATTAATTGGCATCCATATTAACACATATACAAGGATCATACTATTTTCATAAATGCATACTTTAATTGTGAAAGTCTATTTCTATAGAATATATAATTGTAGCATCACCAGAGCCTTACATATGTGTAACTTCAGCACCCAGAATGACTTTTTCTTACTGGGAGAGTCAGATGAAGAGAGATTGAGTGAGTGAAGGCACTCCCTTCAAAACTTCCCCGCTGTCAGAGGTGTAGGGTTCTTGTGTGGTGAGCTGGGTTTCAGATCTGGGCTGAGAGGGGAAAAAGCATATAGCTCACTACCACACAATATCTAGTCTTGTGTGTTTAATTAGGACTTACCATGAGTAGTTGCAATTACATGGTATGAGACTGAGTCAAGAATCCCCAATTATTAATGAATTATTTCTCAAACTCTAGTGTTTCTTAGTGCCATACCATTTTTCCAGCATTCAGTATTGAAGTAGGATAAGTCAAAATAAAGGGGGGGAGGGGGTCCAGGTGGTGGCGCTCCTGGTTGGGTGCACACACATTACAGTGCATAAGGACCCAGGTTCAAGCTCCTGGTCCCCAGCTGCAAGGAGAAAGCTTCACAAGTCGTGAAGCAGGGCTGCAGTTGTCTCTCTGTCTCTCTCCCTCTCTATCTCCCCCTTTCCTCTCAATTTCTGACTGTATCTATCCAACAAATAAAGAAAGATTAAACATTTTTTTAAAGTTAAAAAATATAAAAATAAAGGGGACAATTTGATGTTGAAATATAGACTTATTTTTTTTCCTTTTTAATGCTTATTTTGTTTTAATGAAAGAGAAAGATACAGGGAGAATAGAGCAGAGCATTGCTTAGATCAGGCTTATGATGGTGCTGGGAAATCTTTTGCGGAAAGCACAATCTAGTATATCAATCTCATAATTCTCAGCAGTGAACATCTGAAATTCATACAACATGAGAGCACAATTTTCTTCAGTGATAATGTAAGAAAGACAAAAACCATCACAAGTCATTTTTATCGTGAACATTTTTATTTTGAAACTAGAGCATGCAAGAGTTTGAAATGCTTTTTTAAAAGTATATTAATATTGTAGGTTTGTTATTTTATTTATGTTATGTTAAGATAACAATGTTACCTCTTTTGAATAGAAACCTTGGCTCCTTCTTCAGGTCAAGAAATGTCTGTGTATTTGGATTCAGTCTATTTCCTTTCCGTGATAGTTTGCTCATGCATGTGTGTATGTATGCATGTATGTACTTATGTATGCATGCATGTATGTACACATGAGTGTATGATGAGGATGAGAGTCCAGAGCACAGCTCAGTGCCCTGACACCAGTTGTCATACTGGGGGTCTCTGCTTATACAAGAGCTACACTCTACTTACTTACTTTGTCACCTCCCAGACATTCTGTGGTGTCATTTATTTTTAAGACATTTATTTACTTATTGTAGTAAGAGAAAGTAAAAGACACAAACCAGAGCAGTTTTGAGTTCTGGCCTGCAGTGATTCTGGGGATTCAGCCTGTGTTCTGTGGGGTGTCAGTAATGACAAGTTGCAGTGTTAGCTCTGTGCTCTGTCTTGCCCCAATTTATTTTTCAGTGAACAGACTTGAAAGGCTTGGTGTTGGAGCCGGGTAGCCATGCATCTGGTTGAGTGCATGTTACAATGCTCAAGGACCAAGGACTTGGGTACGAGTCCTCAGACCCCACCTCCAGGGGGAAAGCTTCAGGAGTGACGAAGCAGGGCTGCAGATGTCTATCTCTTCACATTCTTATCTTCCCCTTGCTTCTTGATTTCTGGATGTCTCTGTCCAATAAAGTAATACAAAATAAAAGAGGACTTTGCCTTGTATTTTGAATGTTTCTGTAATAGCAACAGAGTTATTATTATATGTCTACTGCAATAAAAAAAGCTGTGTGTGTGTGTGTGTGTGTGTGTGTGACTATACCATAAAGTGACAGTCAGTTGACTGTTACAGTTGATTCAAATCCCAAATCTAAGCCCCCACACCTATGATCAGCTGGCTCAATGAATCCATTACTGTACATTCACATCACTGGACAAGAACTGACTGTGTATTATGGCAGATGTAACTATCATATCAACAGGTGCATATCATGAGTGAATTAGTAACACACATTTATTTTTTTCTATTATCTTTATTCATTTATTGCATAGAGACCATCAGAAATCGAGAGGGAAGGGGGAGGTAGAAAGGGAAAGAGACAGAGAGACACTTGCTGCCCTACTTCACCATTTGCAAAGCTTTCGCCGCACAGATGGGGACCAGGAGAATGAACCCAGGTCCTTGCACAGTGTAACATGTGTGCTTGACCAGGTGCACCATCACGTGGCCCCATGACATGTATATTTACATAGGCAGTGATGCCTGCCTATGTAAATAGCTATTTACCCTGCAGGACACAATCTCAGTGACTTAGCGGGTTTGCTGGCTAGCTCTTTCTCTTCAGCTCAGGGCAGTGACTAAGGGTTGTGTAGTGTTCTGCTTTGCTGTGTGTGGTCCAGGGTCCAGCTGGGCTGTCCCCACTGTGAAGAAAGCTTTGCTGCTCTGGGTCTGTCTTAATCCAAAAAGGATATATATATATGGAGAGAGAGAGATTCGGTATATAGATAGAGACAGAGACAGAGATAGAGAGAGATAGATATAGGTATAGATTACATATAGATATAGATTACATATAGATATAGATTGGATATGGATATAGATTAGATATGGATATAGACATGGACACGGACACAGACATAGACATAGATCAGATATGGATATGGATATAGATTATAGATATAGATATAGATAGATGATATAGAGATAGAGATAGATTAGATATAGATATATTATAAATATATATTAGATATATAGAGAGATAGATTATTGATATAGATTAAATATAGATGATATAGAGATAGAGATAGATAGATATAGATAGATATAAATATAGATGATATAGATATAGATTATAGAGATATAGATTATAGAGATAGATATAGAGATAGTTGGATAGGTAGATGTGTGTGTGTGTGTGTGTGTGTGTGTGTGTGTGTGTGTGTAAAACAACAACAAAAATGGTAGTAGTTGGTCCTCTGAGATATTATTCAGATTCATAAAAGTTTTATGATAAAAATTATGGTAAGTCATGAAATCAAAGACTTTCTTGAACTGAATCTGGGTATTAATTCAGAGTTGAGGGCGCCATTCCTTTCCACCATCTATATGATGAAAACGCATACAGACTTGGAGCTCAACTTTATGATCTGATTTGTGGTGTTCCTTTTTGCATGTATGAATCCTGGTTGTCATTGCATAATGCAAATGTGTTGTTTTGAATATATAGTAAACTTCCTGCAAGTACTGTATTTAAGTACAAACATTATGTGTACACTATTAAAGATTTTTTTTTGAAATGTGCCTATCAAAATATTGGACTTTGTCCTAATGCTTGAAATTAATTTTCAGCTTCTGAATCACCAACATAGAAATTATGACTGCAGACTGGGGCCGCTGTAGAAACACACTGAACAGCAGGACAGTCTTTAATATGTACACTCATATCTCAACTTATGTCCAGTTGTAAATGAAATTCTGTAACAAAGGCAGATCCTGGGGGAAATGCTGAATACACTCAATAACCAATTCTGCTTTCAGTCTTGTTTACCATGTCATGAGAAATATAGGGAAGCCGCAGAAATGATTGGCTGCGATCATTGTTTAAAAGCAACTTAATCAAGTGTTTAACATCTAGCTAAATTAATTTTAATATATAAATTAAAGCCTAAGAGTCTGACTATAATCAGTTATATAAAATAGAGTGGTATCCTCATTTAAAAATCAATTCTACCCACTGTAAAGTGTTATCATTTAACTAAGAATGAGTCCTAAAAATAGAATGATATTCAATGAGCATTCTGCCCAGTGGTCAACACTATTAATTTTTCTTCCTTTTGTTACAGGGAGACATTCAGATAAACTCTATTTTTTATGATTATCTTATAAAAATATCTTCAATATTTTTTCCAAGCTAAACTTTTATGTCTAAGGTTTTATTTTAAATAGTATTCTTTAGTCTTTTTATTAGAGATGAGATGCCTTTCTCTATAAAACTCTTCCATATTTTGAGAGTATTCAACCACACTGTCCTCAGAAATCCCCAGTTACCCTCTGTCCTCTTCTACATCTGAATAGCATCACTCATTCACTCCCGATTTTAGGTATCAAAAAACAGCGGTGGTGCTGGAGAGATTTCACCGCAGTCATGCACCAGACTTGCAGGCCCAAGGCTTCCGCTTCACATTTTCATGCCAAGAGGTCTTACGTTCAATCGCCAGGCACCACAGTTAAATAAAACAGAGCAGTACTCTGTCTGATTGCATGGTAGTTAATTAACATTTTAATGAAAATCTGACTGTAGTATTGCAACAATGATAAGCATAATTATTCAATAATGTCTTATTTATGTATATATATATTTACTTTATCTTTCTACCAGAGCCCAGCTCATTTTTGGCTTGTGGTAGTGCAGGGGGTTGAACTTGAGACTTTGGAGCCATAGGCATGCAAGTCAGTTTGCATAACCTTATCTACCTATCCCTACACATTATTCTATATTGTCTAGATTAAGAATCTACCGTCTTTATATAAAATACCGAGTACTTATACAAAAGCGTGGCTGCATTGATGAAGCTGAAAATCAAAAAGTCCGGAGAGAAATAACTGCAATACCCAATATGGGATTTAATTAATTTGAGTCTGAAATGAAGTAAGTTTTCTGTAGAGTCTCTGAGCAAAAAGAATGAAAATGGAAATGATCATAGATGCTGGGGGGAAAAATAGAAGTGGATGGCCATGATGCTAGGTGGACAAGACAAGGCAGTCATGGACCCAGGTGAACTGTCTGCTTATCATACTCAAAGCTCTGGGTTCAATCTTCTGGCCCCCACCTGTAGGGGAAGCTTCACGAACAGTCAAGCAGAGCTGCAGGAGTCTCTGCTTTGCTCTCCTCCTATATTTCTTCTTGTTCCCTCAACTCCTTTCTTTCCGATAAAAATAAAAAGAATGTTAGGGGAAACATATACCTTAAAGCAAAAGTGCAAAACAATTTGCAGTAAGTCAATAAATTAAATGAGCAAGTAGAAAGAACTAAAAAGACACCTTAAAGTCCTTAATGAAATAGTGTCTCCTTAGACTTAGACACCCTCCTCACGTACTTCCTATTAGATTTCTCTCACTCACTCCAAAGCTATAATGAAACAGTGTCTACTTAGACCTAGACACCCTCCTCACGTACTTCCTATTACAGTTCTCTCACTCACTCCAAAGCTATAATGAAACAGTGTCTACTTAGACCTAGACACCCTCCTCACGTACTTCCTATTACAGTTCTCTCACTCACTCCAAAGCTATAATGAAATAGTGTCTCCTTAGACTTAGACACCCTCCTCACCTACTTCCTATCACAGTTCTCTCACTTACTCCAAAGCTATAATGAAACAGTGTCTCCTTAGACTTAGACACCCTCCTCACGTACTTCCTATTACAGTTCTCTCACTCACTCCAAAGCTATAATGAAACAGTGTCTACTTAGACCTAGACACCCTCCTCACCTACTTCCTATTACAGTTCTCTTACTCACTCCAAAGCTATAATGAAACAGTGTCTCCTTAGACTTAGACACCCTCCTCACCTACTTCCTATCACAGTTCTCTCACTCACTCCAAAGCTATAATGAAATACTGTCTCCTTAGACTTAGACACCCTCCTCACGTACTTCCTATCACAGTTCTCTCACTCACTCCAAAGCTATAATGAAAGAGCGTCTACTTAGACTTAGACACCCTCTTCACCTACTTCCTATTACAGTTCTCTCACTCACTCCAAAGCTATAATGAAATAGTGTCTCCTTAGACTTAAACACCCTCCTCACCTACTTCCTATTACAGTTCTCTCACTCACTCCAAAGCTATAATGAAATAGTGTCTCCTTAGACTTAGACACCCTCCTCACCTACTTCCTATTACAGTTCTCTCACTCACTCCAAAGCTATAATGAAACAGTGTCTCCTTAGACTTAGACACCCTCCTCACCTACTTCCTATTACAGTTCTCTCACTCACTCCAAAGCTATAATGAAACAGTGTCTCCTTAGACTTAGACACCCTCCTCACCTACTTCCTATTACAGTTCTCTCACTCACTCCAAAGCTATAATGAAATAGTGTCTCCTTAGACTTAAACACCCTCCTCACCTACTTCCTATTACAGTTCTCTCACTCACTCCAAAGCTATAATGAAACAGTGTCTCCTTAGACTTAGACACCCTCCTCACCTACTTCCTATTACAGTTCTCTCACTCACTCCAAAGCTATAATGAAACAGTGTTTCCTTAGACTTAGACACCCTCCTCACCTACTTCCTATTATAGTTCTCTCACTCACTCCAAAGCTATAATGAAATAGTGTCTCCTTAGACTTAGACACCCTCCTCACCTACTTCCTATTACAGTTCTCTCACTCACTCCAAAGCTATAATGAAATAGTGTCTACTTAGACTTAGACACCCTCCTCATGTACTTCCTATTACAGTTCTCTCACTCACTCCAAAGCTAACCTTATCAAAGCAAGGACTGCAAAAGCTGAATAAGAGTAAGAGACTGGCATAATTTAATGATGACTCTTTAGTCACTATCAGGCCATCCCGTCAGCTGTCAACTGGAGTCCTGAGATTCACATACAGGCATGATGGGCCTAGGCCTCTAACAGATCCCTCTTTCCACAGTCACTGGCTACCTCCACCAAGAACAATATATTGGGCCCTTTTGTGGGCCACTAAAGTGCCTTGCCCTCAATGTGAATCAACAATGGTAGGAATGTTCCATTCTCCAAAGGGATGTTGGACAACATAGTCTACCTACTACCCAAGGAAGACGGGTCCCAGAATTAATGCAGTCTGGAATGCTCCTAGCCGTGACCATGGAATGCAAGCTCAGACCTATAGGGATGCAGAGGTTACACAGACTCCTGTGCTGAATATGGGCCCCACATCAAACCAGTGTGGTTTATAATCAACAATATTTATATACTTTCCCCATATATGGGAGGCACTCTCTTCCCTGATCCAGTTCTCTAGTCCTTTTTCCAATTATGACACCATCTCCCCAGACTATAACCTGGGTCTACCTGCATACTAGCTGTCAGACTCAGGCAAAAAATAGTTAAGTCATAGCCCCCCTGGAATATACCTAAAATAGACCTACTAGTTTCTTCCAAAAACTCGGGAACCCCAAATCTTCATCTGTAAAATTCTTGTCATTACGTTAATGATTAGCCAAAACTTTGTTCTGCTTTACATCTTAACTCTTTTTCAGACATCAGGATCCAGATGCTAACATGATGTCAATGACTTCCTTGGGCAGAATAACCTCAGCAAAGTGTCCTGGAGCCCCACCTCCCCAGAGCCCTGCCCCACTAGGGAAAGAGAGAGGCAGGCTGGGAGTATGGATCCACCTGTCAGTGCCCATGTTCAGCGGGGAAGCAATTATGGAAACCAGACGTTCCACCTTCTGCATCCCACAATGACCCTGGGTCCATGCTCCCAGAGGGATAAAGAATAGGAAAGCTATCAGGGGAGGGGATGAGATACAGAGTTCTGGTGGTGGGAATTATGTGGAGTTGTACCCCTCTTATTTGATGTTTTTTGTCAATGTTTCCTTTTTAGAAATAAAAATGAAAGAAAAAAAAAGAAATCTAGGGAGTCAGGCAGTAGCACAGCAGGTTAAGTGCAGGTGGCACAAAACGCAAGGTCCACATAAGTATCTGGGTTCAAGCCCCTGGAACCACCTGCAGGGGAGTCACTTCACAGGCGGTGAAGCAGGTCTGCAGGTGTCTGTCTTTCTCTCCCCTCTCTGTCTTCCCCTCCTCTCTCCATTTCTCTCTGTCCTATCCAACAATGACAACACCAATAACAACAACAATAATTACAACAATGAAACAAGGGCAACAAAAGAGAATAAATAAACATTAAAATAAATCTAAATTAAAATGAATATGATAATAGTATTCATGGTAATAAAGATTTAATGCCAATAAAAAACAACTCACACAATTTCTCTTATGAAGACTGGCTATGACTGTGCCCTCTGCTGATTAGAGCTAAAATGTGCAGTGGGAATGTAGCAGCCCGATGGTCAAAAGAATTCTGAGTGTGATGACCCTCTGCATTCACTCTCTGGCCTGGCCCCATCGAACATAAAAGGAAAATAATACATTGAATACTTTCCAAGAGAAATTCTATACATGTTTTCTCTACCGCTGGATTGTCACTGCTTCAAGTTTACTTTTTCAAGTAGACAGAGACAGGCATATAGAAACAGAGGGAGACGCCATGGCACCAACATGCCCCACGGAGCTGCAGACAGGCTGGAACCTGTCAGGACACTGCTTCATTGTTTCTATGCATAAAAGATGCGAACTGGAGTATACAAAAAATTTAGGGACCTGAATCTCAACTAGAAACACAGGTAGATAATACAATTGGAATACCTGGCCATGACAATGTTTTTGTTTTTAGAATAACACTTATAAATATGACTAAGTCTCTTAAGGATATTACTCACCTAGGAAGTAGCCAGGTTATTGGTATGAAAGTTACAAAAAAAGAGTGAATTATACTTTTTAAAATAATTAGCAGTATGTCGACAAAATCAAAATCATATGTATGTTCCATGGGACTCTAGCGTCTAAGCATGAATCTGATTATGGAAGTTTGATGTCACTTGGAAAGGTTGGTGGTAACACAGTTCAGAAACCCACTTACTGTGCATTAAACATTGCACTCAAAGACTCATGGTTGCTTAAAAATAACCTAGTGCTTATTATTGAAAGGCAACAGAGCAAATGAAGCCTGTTTACACCTTTATACAGTTATGCTTTAGCAAGTAGGGTAGACTAAAGACTAGCAACTTTTAATTTGTATTAGTGATTTAACAATAATGAACTAGACTGTAAGATATCAGGGGTGCAATTCCACACAGTTCCCACCATCAGAATTCTGTGTCCTATCCCCTCCATTGGAAACGTCCCTATTATTTATCTCTCTGATGTAATGACCAAAATTCCCCCCATGGGGGGGGGGGAGGCTATCTCTGCCCTTGGTGCCAGCACTGTGCACCTTTTTTTTCCATTTTATTGGGTAGGACAGAGAGAAATTGAAAGAGGACTGGAAGATAGAGAGGGAGAGAGAAAGACACCTGTTGGGACGCAGCCCTTAAATAGGACTTTGAGACTTGATTAGCAAACCGCTGAAGGCTGGTGGCCTTAGATAAGCCTAGTGATTTAACCTTCTGGCATCAGGAAGTCAATCCCTTTTCCAGGCTCCAGAATTCTCCTGCTTGCTCTCCATCCTGGCTCCACTTCCCCACGGCCCACCAAGGCTGCCCCTCCCCAGACATGCACCAGTGGAGCTGAAGTCTGGTAGTCAACTTTTGGACTTATAGGCCTAGCCCTGTCTTATCCTTCCAGATAATTGCCAATTTTGCTATACCTAAAATATACCTTTCCTTACTACTGTACCACAATATAATAAACCTTGACTGTTTTAAACCTGCAACAAGTCATTTTATTTTAATTATAATAGACACCTGCAGACCAACTTTACTACTTGTGAAGTGACACCCCCCACCCCCACCAGGTGGGGAGCCCTGGGCTCAAACTGGGATCCTTGCATGGGTGCTGGAACTTTGTACTAAGGGCACTTAAACTGGTGCATTACTGCCTGCCCCCCCCCCGATTAAATTATTTATGGGGTGCAGAAGGTGGAATTTCTAGCCTTTGAATTTGCTTCTCTGCTAACAGGGTCATCTGTAGGTGGATCCACACCCCCAGCCTGTCTCTGTCTTTCCCTTGTGGGGCAGGGCTCTGGGGAGGTGGGGTTCCAGGACATATTGGTGAGGTCATCTGCCCAGGGAAGTCAGGATGATGTCATGGTAGCACCTGCAACTTGGTGGCTGAAAAGCATTAAGATGTAAAGCACATTGTTCAATAAACAGGAACCCAAAGGCACTAGGGGTCTTAGGGTGGGAAGAAACAAGAATGTCCTTTTATATTCCATGTGTCCCATGACTTAGTAATTTTTGCCAGAGCCTGGTATCTAACATGCAAGTAGACGAACAGAAATACACCAATGGGACTACATCAAATTGAAAAACAACTTTTCTTAAAGGGGTAGATAGTAAACATTTTCAGTTGTGCAGAACACATAGTATCTGTTCCAATAATTGTAGCACAATCTAAGCATAAATATATATATATAATTATATATATATATATATATATGTATGTATATATTAACACTTAAATAATTATGTGTGATGTCTTCTTGAATTGCTAGCTTCGCTGGCAGGAGAGACATGATCAAGGACTCACAGCTGAAGCAGTATCTCGTTTATTAATCAGATACATCCCCTTTTATGCATCTCTTCACCGGAAGTGACAAGGGAAAGGAAGTGACTAGGAGAAGGGGCAGAGCAAAAAAAGAGAGTGAACAGAAGATAGAAAGCTTCCATCTAACCAGTTGGTATTAAACCAATATTTTTCAGGCAGGGCGGGACCCAGGTAAAACTGTGATTATGAAAATAGACCACATCGTAAGTAATAAAAGTGAACCTAATGTGATGATCAAAACAGAAGGTCTTATAAGCAGAATTTAGAAGCATACCAACATTTCTCCCTTTCTTTTTAACTAATAGCCATAGTATCAGGTGTGTGGGGTGAAAAGAAACCTATATCATACAGGCATTTTCAAAAGAACTGGCAGAAGACATGGAGAAACAAGTAAGAGAGCAGCAAGAACGAGTGTGATGCCAAGGGGAGGCCTCAGGGGGGCATTTTCTGCCTCAAAGGGCAGAGCCTATCAGGCGAAAGGGCATTTCCTGCCTCTGTGGGCATCTCTTGCCTCTGGGGGTGTTTCATATCTCAAAGGGCATTTCCTGCCTCTGTGGGCAGGACCTAGTAAGGAGGGAGGGGTTTCCTACCTCTGGGCGTAGAGCCTGCAGGCAATTGGGCGTGGCCTATAGAGTCCCCAAAGCTGCTGGCTGCAAAGTCCATGGACTGCTGTGCTCAGTCTTTGAGAAACCCAGCAGTGTAAAGGGAAACTGCTGTAAAGTTGTGTAAAGTGTCCAAGAGGTGCACCAGTAAGTCCAATAGAAGTGTCAGTCCAAAGCAGATGACCACAGAAGAAATGCCAGGCCATGAAATGCTGCACGTCTGTCTTGATGGGGAATGTCAGCCACTGGAATTCTGCTTTTCTGTAGAGAGTGAGCTTTGGAGTCTGTGAATCTGTTTCTTCAGGTAGTGCCAGGTCACATCATTGGTTTGGGGGAGGGGGCTTCTGTAGTTGTGCCATCTTGTGGGTGATGTCAGAGAACAGGGGTCCAAATGGATTTCCAAGGATTTCATTTGAGCAGATTCTTTTCCATGTGAAGACTTGACAGCTGTAATTCACTTACTAGTCAAACAAAACTTGTAGCAGATTAGAAGTTTGCTATAATTGATAACTCCAATATAATTGGAACTCCTTTCTAGTATGATTTTAAGGTTGTTTTAACAGTTTAAACTCAATAAAAGAACCATGGTTAGAAGCCTCAGACATAAGAATCATTAACATAACCATTGTGCTATCTACCCCGCCCATACTCATACAGTTTTCAGGATTAAATGTTTCACATTAATACCAAGATGTAAAAAAAAAATCATAAGAGAAAAAAAAAAACAACACTTTTGGACTGTTTCTGGATGTCTCTAGAAATTATAGCTGCATCCAGCAATTTTTTAAGTCAATTAAATTTCAGGATACTCACAGTAAATGGGTCATACAAAAATTCAGTCATTCAAATCACTTTCTTACAAAACAAAACTTTAACCAGCTTATTAGATTCCACTATGTCATATCATGAGTGCCCCAGAAGGCATCATAGTCCAAAAAGCTCCTCAAAATCCCATTTAGGGTGCTTCTGACAGTTCCTGTGAGATTGCTGCAGGCACCCATTTTTAAAAATGTCTTCCCATAGAAGAATCAAATCAGGAGGGTAGAACTAACCACATGTCTCCATTCTTGGGGACTGATGGGGTACTGGAGAATTCTCTTCAAGTTAGAGTAGTCTTCCTCCATGAGAAACATATGAGAGGGAGTCCAGAAAGTCCCAGGGGAAATCTCCATGCATCCTCCAAGCTCTATGATCATGGTCATAAGGAACCAAAGTTCCCAGTCAGGGAACCAAAGTAACCAGTGGGGATTAAACCAATACCCTGCAGGCAGGGCGGGACCCAGGTAAAACAGTGATTATGAAAATAGACCACATTGTAAGTAATACAAGCAAACCTAATGTGATGATCACAACAGAAGGTCTTATAAGTAGAATTTAGAATCATACCATCATTGATCATAAATTCTCAACTCATCAAGCTGTTTAACTGGGTTTATAGCTTTAATATTCCAGAGAGGATGCTAGGTTCTAATAGTTTGTGTGCAGATAAGACATATACCTTTACTACTCTATTTAAAACTGGTATCTAAGTATTTCTCTGTCTTCATTGCACATGTGGATCAAGAATTTGAAGAAAAGATAAAACACTGTGTCTTCTTTGTGGAGAGGAGTTTGTCCTCCAGATCTTGCTTTCAGGTAAAAATGAGAGCAGTGTCAATTCAAGACAACTGAAAAATTCACAGTGATGATTCTACTTCACTTTCTAAATAGCCCTTTTGTGCTTTATTGTTTTCTGTTTTCATTATCTATCGTGTGTGTTTTCTAAAACAACAACAATAACAACAAAATTAAAGCCCTGTGATATAAAGTGACCACTGTGAAAATGATATTAAAGTGTGGTATGTTTGTAAGCTTTCTTTTCCATAGGTAAACTCTAGAAGCATCAACAATGCCCACGGGCTGGAAGTGTAAAATGAAAAGTCAGCACTTTACACCTGAAAATATATGGCATGATTACAGCTTATTGCTTTCAAAAGTAAAACTTATGCTAGCCTCATTTAGAACAACATATGTAGTAATAGTATTAGTGCCTTCTCTTACAGGGGCATGCAGTTTAGTTATTATTGATACCAAATTAATCAGTCATTAGAACTTGTTAGCGGAAAACCCCCATAATGGTTGTAACTGGGCTGGTGGGGGACTCCTGGTAGCCTTCCAGTCACAGAGCTTGTGTGCCGGTGAATTGTAGTGCAGACTTTGGCTCAGACACTGCTGTGAAGTGGACACTTCCAGTAAACATTGCATGATTGAAGATTAAATGTTACTGAATGCTCTCTGCAGATTTAAAACAACTCAATCTGGGGCAGTGAAGTGTTTCTTCAGTTTACTAAGGTTTGTTGTCATCAGGAACAATTAGTTTTTGTTCTGACTGTAATTGTCTGACCTTTAAATATGAAATCATTGGGCATGTGGGGGGAATTCTGGAAAAAGAACTCAGAAGATGTATGTTTCTTAAAAAGGAAAACTAGCAGTTTAATATTAGAAATAAAAGTGGGGTTGCTGTAGATGTATGTCTGAAGATGGATCACTATTAGAGAATTCAAAGACCATGGCTGGACTTGCATGTGTGTAACAAAAAGTCTGCTGTAAATGTTCTTGAGTGTAATGGAGGAGATGATTTTCTTTACTCAGAGTAAAGCAATATACTCAAGGACCAAGCAAGTATTCACTACATACCAAAATGTACTTGTGACATTCACTATCCACGTGCTTCAAATATTTACCTAGGGAACTTTGAACCTGGGGAATAACGAAACAGAACCACTCTACAGAAGAAATTGTACTTATCCAGTCAGGGAAATTTTGCAGATAGTAGTTTGTCTTTGATTCTGCTTCAGGACTATGGGCTTCACTGCTACTTTGAGGAGTGTATATCTAATCAGACTGAGAAAATGCCTTACTATTACTACTGAGGAACTCTCTGGATTATGAAACAGAGTCGGTACAGTAGTAACTTACTTGGTTATCCTGGTTATTTCAGAAATTAATTAGATGTTCACACAATTGAATTTATGTGATATATCTATATATATATATATATATATATAGATATATAGATATATATATATGTTATAAAGCAATATGCTAAAAGTGTAACTCTCCTCCAAACATCTTGTTTGAAATATTATAAAATAGTCATTTGAGGATAACTCAAAAAATAATTTCAATTTCTGCTTAAATAATATGTAACGATAGCTTTTTTTAAAATTTTGTATTATCTTCCTTTATTTATTGGATAAAGGCAGCCAGAAATCAAGAGGGAAGGGGATAATAGAGAGGGAGGCAGAGAGACACCTGCAGCTCTGTTTCACCACTCACAAGGTCTTCCCCTTCAGATGGGGACTGGGGGCTCCAGCCTGGGTCTTGGTGTTCTGTGACATCTGCACTCAGCCAATGGCACCACCACCCAGTCCCCATAATTTAATAGCTTTACAAGTCCAAATATCACAGATGTTCTAGATCACTCCTTGTAATATATGAACATGAAGCAAAGTAAGTATCACTATACAGGTGTATGGAAGAAGGAAAAGTCTGATAATCTACATACATGATAAATAGAAGAAAAATGGACATAGGACATTTATATAAGATAAAATAGTTTCATTGAAAATAGCACAATGACTCATTTCCACCATAATTTTCATCCTGTTATTTCATATGTAAACAGTAGCATCCCATGCAAAGTCCCCTGGTGAAATGTCTGAACTACGTTTCCTTTAAATGGAATTTTTGATCTTCTAAAATAAATCTCCAGTAAGATTTCATAGACTGATACTTAATGCTTATTCAGTCTTAAACTAAAATAATTAGTATTATAAAAATTCATTTTCATACATATTCCACAGACATCCATACCTATATGAGTCTATAATTTTCACAATGGGTAATAATAGCTTTGATTATTATCTGTGTCTTTAATGGCCAGGACTAAATCTGTTCTGTGGGATTATCGAAGCCAGATACTCAGTGAGATCTTTTGGCTCCAGTTGTGCAGAGGCTGTTGTTTTTTCTTACAGCTTCCCAGTTGGTGACATTTTTGAGCAAAGAGAGACAACATGAGACTAACAAAGTTGTATCAGGTACCAGCAAGCAGGATGAACACACAACACAGTTTAGTAGGTAAGCCTAGTTCTAGAAGAACTATTCTTCAACACTTCTAGGGCTTACTTTATGTTTCATGGAAAATAAATACATTAAGCACTAATTCCCTACAATTTACTTTAGAAAAAATTGCTGAATTTACTCTCTACATGAAGTAATTTAAATAAACTGATTGTTGCATTTCCTTTATACAATTTTATTTTTCCTTTTAATGGAAGACTGAAGAAAATGAGTACATATATTCTTCCAATTCATCATACTTTATTGATTTATTAGTGCCACTAGATACAATGTTATTAATGGCTATCAGGTAGAAAAAGTAGCTGGACTTACTAATGCCTTTACCACTGGCTATTACTAAAATTATATATTAATAGTATCATAGCATGTCAGTAGTGGCTACCTATATTTTGTTTGTCCACAGCTCTGTTTTGTATACTTATTAGCCTGACACATTTAATAGAAAAGCTATTATTGATTGTTACTATGCTGCACCAGATAGAGATTTGTAGTATTTGTTTTCTGCAATTCCATTAGAGTAGCACTTGAATGGAAAACCAATTTCTATCAGTTAATGACTAAGGAGATAGTTGTGTTTTGAGCAAAGCCATTAATCATGCTCTCTGCCAATGACCATGTATGCACATCGTGAAGGAGTCTTCCCTTGACTTTTGGGTTGTTAGTGTCAGTAGACAGATGCAACTATATATCAGTTATGAGCCAAGGTCTCAAAAAGGTTTCATATTTCTATTTTAATTCTTATTCATCTGCCTCTGGCAGAAAAAATATAGATCTGGAAGTCAAGTTAACTTTTTTCAATTTAGAAATAAGATGGACTTATTAAGAGAACCAGTATTCCAATGGAGCCTAAATTAGGTCTTTCTGATACTCCCCTCTCTACTCCAGAGGAGTTTCTAATTTCAGAAAGAAGCTTACCCTAGGATTGTTAGATTACTCACTTAGGGGGTGAATCTTGCTTCACAGGGCACATGGTCCAGGTGTGAGGCCCACCCCCCAAAATGGGGAAAGTTTGAGTACTGCAGTGCTATGGTCTCTCTGTGTCTGTCTTTTTAAGCTGTCTGAAAATTTCTGCCCAGAACAGTGAATTCCTGGTGATGACAAGACAGGCAACAACAAAAATAAAAACAAAACATAAAACAAAAAAAAAAATCTGAAAGAAACCTGCCCAAGACAGAAATAATAGAGTCAGTGTAAGTTCAGCCCAAATGAGTCAACTTTGAACCAAGAGTAGATCAATGATAATAGAACATAATTGATTGAAGTCTTTAGGGTTATGTTGGGGAAGCTTTACAAAGCATGCTATTAGCATTATAATATGATCTAATAAAACATTATGTTTGGTTACCTATAACCCCCAACCTAGTTCCTCCAGGACCTGGAACCTCACAACTCTGTATTTTCTTGTTCTCTGTAAGCTAATAATGCCCCCAGTAAAAATTTTTAAAAAGCATAGATTTATTGAATTTAGTATCCAACTTGCTGTTACCTTGGCAGGGCCAGAGCATATAACTTCATTGGCCATTATGGCCCCAGGACTGAACTTATCCATCACAGAACTATACAGGATGCTTTGAATGAGATTAAAGACAAAGATTGCTTATTATGTTTACTAATTTCATAATACTTAGACATTGCTTGGATCAAGGACTTGGATGTTAGACCAGAAACTATCAAATACTTAGAGGAAAATATTTATAGAACTATTTTCTGCATACATATTAAAGGCATATTCAATTAAATGAATCCAATTACAAAGAAGACTAAGGCAAGTGTAAAGCTATGGCACTACATCAAATTAAAAAGTTCTGCATGGGAAAGTGACTTCCGGAAGTGGGGCTACGGAGCAGCAGCAGCTGTGTTTATCCCCTCTTCTCTCCCAGGTCAACGAGGAATACCAAAGGAGACCACTTGGGATCTCAACAAGTCAGGACTAGAACTACTTCAGGAACCCAACAAATCACTGTTTGTTGGGACTATGTATAAGCTTGATAGAGCTTAGGGAGAACTAACTCCATCCTTGGATGGAGGCCTGAGAAGATAACCTCTTTGTTAGTCTCTCTCAACCAAGGTGAGCAAAGGGAAGGAACTCAGATATAGTTCTTTCCTTCTTGACTCTCAGGCCCACAGAAAACCCAATACTTCTCTCCATTAACTGCAGGCCACATGGCCGCCTACTTTAAGATTCATTTACTCAAACCTCACCTTCTGATCACAAAGGAGAAAACACCTTATCACACATTCCATCATACACCTCAGACCCCAGACAAAGGAAATTCCAAACTATATGGACTTTTTTTTTTAAGAAAGGATAAATTAACAAAACCATAGGGTAGGAGGGGTACAACTCCACACAATTCCCACCATCCAATCTCCATATCCCACCCCCTCCCCGATGGCTTTCCCATTCTCTATCCCTCTGGCAGCATGGACCCAGGGTCCTGGGTTGCAGAAGGTGGAAGGTCTGGCTTCTGTAATTGCTTCCCCACTGAACATGGGCATTGACTGGTCAGTCCATACTCCCAGTCTGCCTCTCTCTTTCCCTAGTAGGGGAAACAGAGCTCCAGGACACATTGGTGGGGTCGTCTGTCCAGGGAAGCCTGGCCGGCATCCTGATGACATCTGGAACCTGGTGACTGAAAAGAGAGTTAACATACGAAGCCAAACAAATTGTTGAGCAATCATGGACCCAAATCTTGGAATAGTGGAGAGGAATTGTTAGGGGGGTACTCACTGCAAGCTCTAGTGTACTTCTGCTGTCAGGTATATATTTTGCACTAGTTTATGGATACATGTGAACATATGCTCTCTCTCACAGAAACTGGTGTATATCTAGGTTTTGGGACTTTGTTAGAAAGTGAAGCACCTGAGATGGAATTAGAGTATACTATGAAAGGAAAGGTCTCACCCGAGTAGTGAAGCTGAAGAGTTGTCATTCCACACGTGAAGTCTCTGGACACAGTCTGAAGTAAAGCATGTTGAGGTGGCAATCGTTGTGTTGATCAGCCTGTGGTTAAGGGTAGACATGCAGCTTCTGGGGCCAGTGGGGGGTTGGAGTGGGTGGGAGGGATGGGTCACAGTCTTTTGGTGGTGGGAATGATATTTATGTACACTCTTAGTAAAATGTAGTCATATAAATCACTAGTTAATTAATATGAGAGGGGGAAATCAATTGTATGTCTCAAAGTTTTTTAAAACACAGACTGAATCTTTTTAATATATAGGCTGTGTATTTGATATGTGGACTCTCTCAAAAGCCTAGACCAAATAGATCAGAATCAACCAAAAGCACAGCTATATACAAGATACTGGGTACTATACAACAAACCCTAACAAAAGGACTTTTCAAAGTTAACCCAATTACCAAATAATGTGATGATAACATTAACTATCGATTGTCTTTTTGAACCCTAATACAGCAGGAACCCCACGTCTCCCCTATAGAGCCTCTACTTCCCCCAGTCCTGGAACCCTTGAACTATATGGCTTTTTGATATCCATTTTCTCTCTGTCTCACCCTACTGGTTTATCCCCTATGCTTCTGTCAAATACCTATGCGTAATTAAGTTTCTTGCATCATGGAGAATAACTGTCTTGTATCTCATCAATTCCTGTCATACCAGCCCCCTACCATAGGGGCAAGCTGACCTTTAAGAAACCTGTAATTTCTGACATATTTCAATAATTCCCTTTGTTTAGTTTTCTATTTAACTCATGTCCACCTGCTAATAAATGAGATCTGAGCATGCGACAGTCTCCCTGGTGCCTTTACTTCATGTTGTCCCTTGCACAAGTGAGAAAGAACCAGTCCATTACCTTTCTCCTGGAGATCACCCCAGCAGAAACCCTGACAACCCATGTGTGAAAATGGGAGTGGCTAGTGGACAGAGAGGAGCCTAGGGAGAGATTATGTAGCTGGTAACAGTCCAGCAGATAACCAATTGAGATAAGACCTTGAGTCTGTTTCACCAGCAAAAAGACTGTTGAGGGGAGGAGAAGAATCCCCTAAGACTCACCAAATGCAACTGCCCTTAAAATATGGAGCAGTGGCAGGGAGGCCCTGTGCTGACACCAGGGGACAGAGAACTAATCAGGAAACTCAGGAGAAGATATATAACTCAATATCCTAGCAGTGGGGCTGTGAGAGTCTCTTTGAATAATCACTGGGTTATCTCTACCCCACCCTGCTTTATTTCGTGGTCAGGAGTCAGTGATTAAGCTAAGAAGCCTACTTATAGTTTAAAAGCCTTCAGGCTCCCATAACCTACAGGGAAGCAAAAGAACAAAAGAGGCTTTTAAGCCACTGAGCTCTAACTCTATGGATTAAAATAATATTGAAACAAATGTCAATTTCCACACCTGTGAACCATTTAATTACCTTACTTAGACACAAGGCAATCCAGGCAAGAGTGATTAGTAATTTGAAAAGTACTGAGAGAGAGACCTCATAACATAACATACAAAATGGTTAAACCAACAAGAAGAAATATTGGAAATGAACCAGGACAAGAGTCCACCTAAAAGCCAAACAAAGGTTGAAATGCAAAATAATGAGGTCAACATCCAAACACTAGTTATGGAAATAATCACAGCAATGAGTAAAGAATTTGAAAGAACTGTCATCAGAAATGCAGAAATGACAGATGAGACTCTGGAAGAAAACATTAATTATCCCAAGGTTAATAGAGAGCTGAAAGCTAAAATAGCTGAGCTAAGAACGCAACTACCTGAACAAGCTAAAACAGTATCAGAACAAGGTAAGAAAATATATGAATTCTAGAAAACAGTAGAGGGGAGAGCAAATAGAATAAAAAAGGCTAAAGACAGAACTAGCAAGATCTAGGAAAAATTAGACACAACTAAAAATGAAGTAAGAGATCTCAAAAAGAGATTAAGAGATTCTGAAAACAACAACAGAGACCTATGGAATGACTTTGAAAGAAATAATATACACATTATTGGCTTACCAGAACAAGAAATAGGGAGAGGTAGAAAGCCTCCTTCAGTACATAATAGCTGAGAACTTCTCTAGTCTAGACAACATAAAAGATATAAGGGTGCAAGAAGCCCAGAGGGTCCCAAACAGAACTAACTCGGATTTGGAGACGCAAAGACACATCATATTTAGAGTGGAAAAGAATAAGGATAAAGAAAGGATCCTGAAAGCTGGAAGAGAAAAACAAAATGTCACCTACAGAGGAAAAACCCATAAGATTATCAGCAGACTTCTCTACACAACACTACATGCCAGAGAGAATGGCAAGATATCTATTGAGTGCTCAATGAGAAAGAAAGGCTTTCAACCAACACTACTCTATTCTGATAGACTACCACTCATATTAGATGGAGGCATAAAAACCTTCTCAGACAAGGAACAGTTGAAATAATCAACTATCACCAAACCTTCCCTAAATGAAGTTATGAAGTTCTCTTATAAATAGTCAGACCACCATGAATATGTCATCTATTTAAACATTCTAAAAATCTACATCAATGGCATTCAAATATCTTTAATCTTTGATATCAATAAATGTCAATGGCCTGAATTTACCTATTAAAAGGCACAGAGTTGGAAGATGGATCAGAAAACACAACCCAATAATATGCTGTCTACAGGAAACCCACCTAACTCAACAAGACAAACACAGACTCAAAGTGAAAGGACAGTAAACTATCATACAAGCCAATGGCTCACAAAAAGGGCAGGAACAGCTATTCTCATATCTGACATAATAGACATTAAAATAAATAAAATGAAAATAGATAGGGATGGACACTACTTAATGCTCAGTAGATCAGTCAACTAAGAGAACATAACAATTACTAACATCTATGCACCCAATGAGAAGCCATGTAAATACACCAAACCTCTACTGAAAGAGATAGAGCAATATATTAACAGCAACACAGTCATAGTAGGGGACTTCAACACTCCACTCTCTCAACTTGACAGATTATCCAGCCAGAAAATCAATAAATACAAGAGGGAGTTAAATGAGGTGATAGATAAACTAGAACTATTGGACATATTCAGAGTCATTCACCCCCCAAAAATGTAATACACATTTTACTCAAGTCCACATGGGTCATTCTCAAGGATAGACCATATATGTTAGGGCACAGAGAAAGCATCAGCCAATTCAAGAGCATTGACATCATCCTAAGCTTCTTCTCATACCACAGTGAAATTAAACTAACACTTAGCAATCAACAAAAGATAATAGTAAGAGTCCCAAAATGTGGACGCTCAAAAGTACACTAATTAACAACTAATGAGTCAAAGACAAAATAAATGAAGAAATCAAAATGTTTTGAGAGCTTAATGAAAATGAAGACACAAGCTATCAAAATATTTGGGACACAGCTAAGGCAGTACTGAGAAGGAAGTTCATAGCCATAGAAGCACACATTAGGAAACAAGAAAAAGCACAAATAAACAGCCTGATTGTACATATTAAAGACCTAGAAGAAGAACAAAGGAACCCTAAAGCAACCAGAAGGACAGAAATCACTAAATTTAAGGCAGAAATCAATAACACTGAAAATAAGTAAACCATACAAAATATCAACAAAAGTAAATGTTGGTTTTTCAAAAGAGTAGACAAAATCAACATACCTTTAGACAAATTCACAAAATAAAAAAAATAGGGGGAGATCGACATAAATTGGATCATAAATAAAAGAGGAACTATCACAACAGACACCTCAGAAATTCAACATGTCATGCGAGGCTTCTATGAACAAGTATATGCCACCAAGCTAGAGAACCTGGAAGAAATGGAAACCATTCCAAAACCAACTAAAATTTAGCAGTGTATATTAAATGACAAAAAAAGAAGGAATACTCGGGAATCAGATGGTAGCACAGCGGGTTAAGTGCAGGTGGCACAAAGTGCAAGGACCATCTTAAGGATCCTGGTTCGAGCTCCATCTCCCCACCTTCATGGGAGTCCCTTCACAGTTGGTGAAGCAGGTCTGTACGTGTCTTTCTTTCTCTCCCCCTCTCTGTCTTCTCCTCCTCTATCCATTTTTCTCTGTTCTATCCAACAATGACAACATCAACAACAATAATAACTACAAAAATAAAACAACAAGGACAACAAAAGGGAATAAATAAATGAGTATATTAAAATAAAGAAGGAATACTCAGGCAGATGCCAGTAGTGTAATATATATATATATATATATATATATATATATATATATATATATATATATGGAATATGTATATATATATATACATATATATATATATATATTCCCTTTTTGTTGTCCTGGTTTTATTGTTGTAGTTATTATTGTTGTTATTCATGCAGTCATTGTTGGATAAGACAGAAAGAAATGGAGAGAGAAGGAGAAGACAGAGAGGGGAGAGATAGACAGACACCTTCAGACCTGCTTCACCACCTGTGAAGTGATCCCCCTGCAGGTGGGGAACCAGGGACTTGAACTGGGATCCTTATGGGGGTCCTTGTGCTTCATACCATGTGTGCTTAACCCGCTGCGCTACTGTTCAACTCCTGGGATTATATTTTTGAAGGTGCTTCCTGAGATAACTTTCAGCATCAAAAATCATTAAAAAAAATTACTTCCTGAAAATGTAGGGAAGACATGGAAACACACCCTTGTTCTCAACAGCAGAAAGATATACAGAGGAAACAGCAGAAGTCCCCAAACCAATTTGGTTAAGGAAGGGTAAATAAATAAATAAACATTTTTTAAAAATCTGTGTCAATGAAAAAGAGAACTAAGATGACCACATAAAGCTTCAAAAATGTATATCACAATATATAAATGCAAAGCTAAGAAAAAAATACCAAGGAAAATACTGGATTGTAGATTTCATATATGAAAAAAAAAGTCCCTAATCTGTAAATTCTTAACATATGTGAAGTTTGAATTTGACTTTTTTTTTTTTTCCCATGAGACTTAAATATAAGGCAAGAGCGATACAACTATGGAAATATCTCAGGAGATAAGGTAAAAAATAAGATTGTGGAGCATTAAATGTATGAAATAATGTGATAAAGTCTACAAGAAGATATGCATATGGCCCACAGAGATATGAAAAAATGTTCCACTTATCACTAGAGAAAGGCAAATTAAAATTTCAATGAGATATCATTTCACACTTAGGATGATGACTACCATCAGCAAGTCAACAGATGATAAGTGTAAGAGGGGATATGGAGAAAAAGGGACTCTGACATTCTGTTGGCAAGTATGCAAGCTGACAAAGTCTCTATGGAAAGCAGTATGGAGAATCCTCAAGAAGTAAAAGTGGAAATATTCTGTTATCCAGTCATACTGCTCTTAGAGATCAACCCAAAACCATGAAAGTATAAATTCAGAAGGACATGCCCAACCCTGTATTTGTAGCTGCTTTTGTCACAAATGTAAAGGAGTTGAAGCAGTCCAAATGCCCATTAACAGATGACTAGTTAAAGAAATTGTGGAGCAGGGACCAGGTGGTGGCACACCTGGTTGAGCATACAAGTTACAATGTACAAGGAGGACCTGAGTTTGATCCCCTGGGCCCCTCCTGCAGGGGGAAAGCTATGTGAGTGTTGAAGCAGTGTTGCAGGTGTCTCTCTGTCTGTCTCCTTCACTATCACCCCCTTCTGTCTCTATTACTGATTTTCTATATTTCCAGCTATCTTCAAATGAATACATAAAGATAATAAAAATTTTTAAAAAGAAATTATGGGACATGTATTCAATGGAATACTAATTTGCAACCACAAAGGACCATGTTGTTCCTTTGTGACAAAATGGAAGGTACCAGGATTGATTATACTTAATGAAGTAAATAAGGAGGTGAAAGAAAATTACCAGGTGGTTTGGTTTTGTACTTATATGATATACAGAGAATTGAAACACATGCATGTTTAAGACAAGCAAACAAACAACTCAAGATCTCTGAGACTTTGGGAGAACTATGGCATTTACCACTGAGCAAGGTGAACAGGATTTTGGTAGTGGGTGTTGTGTGGCTGGTCCCTCACATCTTAAAGTCTTAGAAACCATTATTAAACCACTCATTAAAAAAGGAAAGTGATTATCTTGGTAAATCTGATCAGCATACATGGATAAAAAAACACAAAAAGTACTGTGTGCTAAGTATGCTAGACAGATAATCTAAGTTTAAAGTTATTGCAGTGGAAACTTATTTCTCCATAGAAAAAAGTGTGCCACCCAGGGGGTCAGGCCTCAGCCAGAGGGTTAAGCGCACGTGGCACAAAGCACAAGGTCCCAAGCAAGGATCCCAGTTTGAGCCCCTGCTCCCCACCTGCAGGGGAATTGCTTCACAGGCAGTGAAGGAGGTCTGCAGGTGTCTGTCTTTCTCTCCCCCTCTCTGTCTTCCCCTCCTCTCTCTATTTCTCTCTGTCCTATTAAAAAAAAAAGAAAAGGAAAGAGAAGGAAAGGGAAAAAAAATAAAGAGTTATCTACAGGTGGATTCAAATGCTACCAACTGAAATGAGTTACTATAAACTTCTTAAGTGAAATGAAGTCGCTTTAAGTTCAAACAGCTAAAGTCAATATGCTTACATTTGTAACAAGCTCCATAACAAACTATTTTTTCCCGGTGGGGTCACCCTTTAAAGAATGACTCATATATGCTTTCTATAATGGCTAGTGCCCCTTTAAGTAGCAGAAACCAGCTTTCTCGGTTAATAGCTGTTATTATGAGTGCCAGTCTATCCCAGATACTCTATTCTGTATTTTGTTGCTTACAATCATAAATCGCACTTTCAGCATGAAAATTCTATATATCTCAAACCCCTGATGGATGGGAAAATGATGGAATCTGAGGGAAAGAGAGAGAATGTCAGGAAAGACAGAGCTCAGTGGCCAGAAAAGATGGACGTTTTGCTGTAGACACTTAAGTCAATTCAAGAGTGTCTGTCTCTCTCAGAAAACCTAAATGCAAACTTGCTTTTATTCATTAGACCATGTTGTTAAAGTAGCATGCAGAGAATATGAGATGACACCACATTTTTGAAATATTTTATTCCTATTATTTGTCAGTAAGTCCTTTCAAAACTGGCAGCTCACTGTAGGAATAGGCAACATTCTTAATGATGTCAAACCTACATTCAAACTTGCATGTTTATCTCTTGGATCCATTGTCTCTCTTTTCAGTCTTCATTTCTCTCTCTCTCTCTCTCTCTTGTCTTCTTGAAAATTGTATTTATTTGTTTGTTTACGTGAGGGTTTAAGCTCAGGAATCCATACATGTAAAGTAGTACACTCACTACATTATTGATTTTTTTTTTAAGAAGATACTTTTGTTTGTTTGTTTGTTTGTTTTTTATCGCCACCGTTGGTTAGAACCAGGACTCGGTACCTATCAAATGAATCCACTGCGCCCATCAGACATTATCCTCTCCTTCTTCCTCTCTTCTTCCTTTGCCTTCTTCTTTTTCTCCATCTGCTTCTTTCTTTGATAGAACAGGTAGAAATTAAAAGTGGGCAAGCAGGGAAAGAAGGAGAGAGAGAGAGAGACACCTGAAGACCTGCTTTACTGCTTGTTAAACTTCCCACCAGCAGATGAGGAGTGGAGTCTTGAACCCATGGTTGTGTGTGCTCAGCTGGGTACACAAAAGCCTAAGCAAGGACTATTGATTTAACATATAGAAGATCAAAATGTCTTTGGAATTATTTAGTTTTTTATGATTTGTTTGGACCCATAACATGATTATAATATGTTGTCCAATTTAACTTTTAAATGAGTTACTTCGTATCCTGGCAGGAGAGCCTGAGGGTGCTTCTTCCTGAGCAAGTGCTCTCTGGGTTGGAGAGAACTCAACTGGAGCCGATCTAGGCTTCTGTGTGGGAGAGGGATCAGGAACTTGTGCTGCACTAACTTCACAGGAGATACATTCTGGAACTCTGGGAGCCGGAAAGCAATTTCCAAGTGTGTTTAATCAGAAGAGCAGCTGTATTTATACTCTCCAAGTAGGGTGGAAACAGGATGTGACATAGAGAGGGTGGAGCGAAAAGGGAGTGGTGGAAAATCAGGGTGTGACAAGGAGAGGGGACGGAGCAGGCAAGAATTCTACCACTGAACCACCAATGCCCTGGAGGGAAGGTGGTGCTTTATGTAAATGTAAAGGTGATTTATGTAAATAGACCGCAGCTTTGAGTGGGATCAAACCAATCCCATACAGGCATTCTGGTGCTTAGTTTAGCAGGATTAGAGACAGAAGGGGGGGAGGGAGCTGACATACTACCCACTACCCAACAATATCCCATTAACAAACATGCCAGGAAGTATCATGCTAAATGTTTCAGAAAAACAGAATGCTGTAAAGCTATATTCAGCTTATTATTATTTATTATTATTGATATTATTATTTTTTTCTTTACCACAGCTCTGCTCATCTCTAGCTGATAGTGGGGCTGGGATTGAACCTGGGTTTTGGAGCCTTTCAGGCTTGAGAGTCTCTTTGAATCATCATCATACTATCTATCTCCACCCTTACTTTGTTTTTCTTAATGAAAACCTCCTGGTCTCTCTGACTAAAATGATTGTCTAATCATTCACACCCAACTATGTAAAAAAGTTGCCTGGATCTCCAGTTCAATTACTACCCATTACCTAAGTGGGGGGAATCCTATAGTAAGACCTTAGAGGCAACATATACTGCTCTCTAAGATGTCATATCAAGAAAGGAATAACTGCAATATCTGAGAGCCTCTGGTAGTAAGAGGTCTACATGTTACTAGAAAGTAGGATAAATGCTTTTTGATAAACAAAAAAGGCCAATACATGCATCATTTTCATCATAACTTGATAAAGGAGGTATGCTGTTAAGAAAGTGTTTTAAAAAGTAAAAATTCAGGATGTACACTGGTCCTAGTTTACGTTATTAAATATTATGATAACTTTGATTTTGGCTTTGCTCATTAAGACTGCTCATACACAATCAATTTGCAATGTATTATTATTATTGTTAATTATTATTGATGTTACCATTTTAGAATTATCGCACTCTGGAGGGAAACTTTGCTTTGGAAAAATTGCAGATATGAATTCTAGGCAAAATTTTTGCAGTATTATTTAACAAAGTATTTCCTGCAGCTTTGTTTAAAATATTTTAAGAAAATAATGTTCTTAGAATGTTCATAGATTTTTTCTATATGGAAATCATAAGCCTGATTTTGAAAATAATTTCAAGAGCTCTTTTCAGAGGTGTATATACTTTCTAACTACCTTCTGCTAAATCTGTTTTTCCACTGCTACCTGCATTTTTAAAAATACTGTGACCCCGTCATTTAGTAGACATTGTCCTGAAGATTATTTGTCCTGAGACATGTGCCTTTTTGACATGTGACCATGTATCTGTACCCATGATAGCAGTGTCAGTAGAAGGCACACTACTGCATAGATGTTTCAACTCCCCTTGACACTTGAACAAAATAAATGAGAGTAATAAAGCTTGCCTTCTCTCCTCTTTGCCTTGCTATCACATACTCCTTGAACCATGAGACCAATAAAAGTAGGATCACATGTCAGCAGAAAAATAGAAACACTCCAAATAACACCCCCTCCTTCCCCTAGACAGTTTAAGAAAACTTGACTTTTAGAGGCATGAACAATTAGATAAGTCATCATCAGCTCAGGAGTGTTGGACTATTCTTAGCAGAAAGATTTATGTATTTATGTATTTATTTATTTATAAAAATAGAAACAGAGAAAATCATAGGACAAGAGGGGTACAACTCCATACAATTCCAGCCATAAGAACTCTGTATCCCATCTCTTTCCCTGATAGCTTCCTTATTCTTTATCCCTCTGAGGGTATGAACCCAAGGTCATTGTGGGATGCAGAAGGTGGAAGGTCTGGCTTCTGTAATTGCTTCCCCACTTGAACATGGACGTTGACAGGTCAATCAATGACCCCAGCCTGCCTCTCTTTCCCTAGTGGGGCAGGGATCTGGGGAAGTGGAGCTTCAGGACACATTGGTGGGGTTGTCTGTCCAGGGAAGTCTGGTTGGCATCCTGGTAGTATCTGGAACCTGGTGGCTGAAAAGAGAGTTAACGTATAAAGCCAAACAAATTGTTGACTAATCATGAACCTAAAGGCTGGAATATTACAGATGAAGATTTGATGGGGGGAGGGGGAGCTCTGTTTTATAGGTGGGCATTGTTTTAGTTATATTTAGTTATTTTCCAAAGGGCATATGGCTATACTAGTTTTTTTTTTTTTTTTCCTGAGCCTGAAATCTGGTATTCAGGTGGATCCAAGTTATTGTCTGGGCAGATGATGTCATGGCTGGAAAAAGGACCAGAAAGCTGGAAGAGAAAAGAGAGTAGCTCCCAACTATGGGAAAGGTGTATAATTGTTGTCTATAAATCCCATGAATTTGATCTGATATGGGACCCATATCCAGCTTAGGAGCCTATGTGTCTTCTGCATCCCTGTAGATATGAGCTCACATTCTGTGGTCATGAGTAGGAATGTTCCAAGCTCAGGACCCAGGAATGCCCAATATCAGGACCCATCTTCCTCAGGTGTAGCATAAAGTATGTTGTCAAGCCTCACTTTGGAGGATGGGACATTCTCTGCTGGGCTGGGCTAGCTTCATGGGCGGTAGAGAGACGACCAGGGACTCATGGCTGAGCTGGGAAGCAGTATCTTGTTTATTAATCACATATATCGCCTTTTATGCATCTCTTCACTGGAAGTGGCAAGGGAAAGGAAATGACTAGGAGAGGGGGCGGAGCAAAAAAAGAGCATGAACAGAACATAGAGAGCTTCCATCTAACCAGTGGGGGTTAAATCAATACCCTGCAGGCAGGGCAGGACCCAGGTAAAACAATGATTATGTAAATAGTCCACATTGTAAGTAATACAAGCGAACCTAATGTGATGATCAAAACAGAAGGTCTTATAAGCAGAATTTAGAAGCATACCAACAATTCTCCATCATTGTTGATCCAAGTTGAGGTCAAGGTCCTATGGGGGCCCATAAAGGGGTCTATTGTGTTGTTCCTGATAGAGATCATGGTAACAATAGAGAGAGGGATTTATTTGAGGTCTAGGCCCATCATGTCTGTTTGGGAATCTCATGACTCCCCCAACAGGGCTCTTGCTGACAGGGTGGCCTGATAGTGACTAAAGAGTCATAGTTAAAGTATGCTAGTCTGTTGCACTTATTTTGCTTTTGCAGTCCTTTCTTTGCTAAGGTTAGCTTTGGATTGAGTGAGGAAGTGTAATAGGAAGCAGGCGAGAGGGTATCTAAGTCTAGGACACTATTTCATTAGGCACTTTATATTGATTCACTGCAGACTATTATATATTTTTGCTTTCAGGTATATATTTTTCCCTAATTTATAGATACATGTGAACATATGCTCTATCTCACAGGACCTGGTCTGTATCTAGGTTTTGGGACTTTGTTGGGGAGTGAACCACCTGGAATGGAATTAGAGAATATTATGAAAGGAAAGGTCTTACATGAGTAATGAGGGTGAAGGGTTGACATTCAATGTCTAATGTCTCTGGACATAGTCTGAAGTAAAGCATACTGAGGGGTGCTCATTGCATTGAGTAGGGTGGTATAAGAAGATGCAATATCATTTGGTATGAATTGAGAGAAGCATGCAGGGAAGTGAGTCTCACACTTGAGGTTCTAGGACTGGGTGAAATATAGGCTCTATAGAGGAAGAGGGAGGTTCCTGCTATCTTAGGGTTTAAGAAGGGAATAAATAGTTACTGCTATAATTACATTATTTGGCAATTGGTTTAACTTTGAAATATCCCTTTGTTAGGAATTGCTGTATCATACACAGCATCGCCATAAGTTATGTACTTTGCACATTATTTGTATATAGATGTGCCACTGGTTGCTTCTGTTCTCCCAGGTCTAAGTTTTTAAGAGATTCAACATATCAAAGACTCAGTCTATGGTCTGTGCATTGAAAAGTTTGAGATATCCAACCAATTTTTCCCCTTCCATATTGATTAAATAGTGATTTATATGACTACAAATTAATAGGAGTGTACATAAACACCATTCCCACCAGCAAAAGACTGTTTCCCATCCCATCCTCCCCTTACCCTCTGAAGCTGGACATCCAGACTCAACCTCACCCCAGGGTTTTTACCTAGGTGCCCTACTCCAAATTCAGTCAAATACTGCTTTGAGTTTCCATTTCTGTTCTCCTTTTTCAATCTCTGTTTTTGAGTAGGATCATCCCATACTTGATTTTATCTTTCTCACTTAGTGCACTTAACATAATTCCTTTTAGTTCCATCCAAGGTGGGTCAGAGAAGGTGACTTCATTGTTCTTCATAGCTGTGTATTATTCAATTGTGTATATTTACCACAGGATTCTCAGCCACTCATCTATTGTTGGGCATCTGGGATGCTTCCAGGTTTTAGCTATTACAAATGGTGTTTCTCTGATCATAGGCATACACACACACACACACACACACACACACACACACACACACACACACACACACACACACACACACACACACATATATATATATATTACTGGGTATTATGGAATCCTTGGGGTATATCCAAGGAGAAGAATTACTGAGGCATATGGAAGGTCCATACCAAGCCTTGTGAGTGTTCTCCAGACTTCTCTCCAGTGGTGGGACCAATTTACATTCCCAAGTAGTGAAGAATAGTTCCTTTGTTCCCACAGCCTTTCCAATATTTGTTGCTGCTGTCCTTTTTGATGTATGCCATTCTCACAGGGGTGAGGTGGTATCTCAATGTTGTCTTTATTTGCATTTCTCTGACAATCAGTGACCCAGAAAAATTTTTTCATGCATTTGTTAGCTTTTTGGATCTCTTCTGCAGTGAATGTTCTGTTCATACCCTCTGCCCATTTTTGGATAGGGACATTTACTTTATTGTGGATAAGTGTTTTTTTTTTTAACTCTTTGTATATTTTTTGTTATTAAGTTTCTTGTCTGAACTATGGCATGTGAAGATCTCCCATTCTGTGATGAGTCTCTTTGTTTCTGTGATAGTTTATCTGGCTGTGCAGAATCTCATCAATTTAATGTAGTCCCATTGATTTGTTTCTTCTTTAGTCTTCCATGCAATTAGGTTTGTATCATTAAGGTTGTCCTTGAGGTTTAGGTGGGAAAGTGTTCCACCAATGTTTTCCTCTAAGTATTTGATAGTTTCTGGTCTAACATTCAGGTCCTTGATCCAGTTGGACTTGATTATTTTTTCTGGTGAGATAAAGTAGTTACATTTCATTCTTGATATTAAACTCAGTTTTCCCAGCACCATTTATTGAAGAAAGCTTCCTTTCGCCACTTAATACGTTGGGCCCCCTTATCAAAGATTACATTTCCATAGGTGTGGGAGGTTTATTTTCGGGATTTCAATTCTGTTCCACTGGTCTGTGTGCCTATTTTTGTTCCAGTTCCAGGCTGTTTTGATGATGATGGCTTTATAATATAGTTTAAGATCATGGAGTATGATGCCTCCATTTCTGTTTCTTTTCTTCAAGATAGTTTTGGCAATTCTGTTTGTTTTCTGGTCGCAGATAAATGATTATAGTTTTTGTCCTATTCTCTTAAAGAAGCCTGGTGGAAATTTGATGGATATCACATTAAATTTATATGTAGCTCTGGGAAGAATATTAATTTTGATGATATTAATTTTTCCAACCCATGAGCTTCAGACTTCCAATTCTTGGTATCATTTTCTATTTTATGGAATAGTGACTCAGTTTTCAATACACAAGTCTTTCACTTCTTTGGTCAGCTTTGTTCCTAGGCATTTTATTGATTTTGCTGCAACAGTGAATGGGAGTGATTTCTCGATGCCCTCTTTTTCGGGTTTTAGTGTTTGCATAAAGAGATGCCACTGGGTTTTGTACATTTATTTTGTAGCCTGACACCTTGCTATATTGCTTAAAAACTTCCAGTACTTTTAGGTTTTTCTGTCTACTATCCTATCATCTGCAAATAGTGAGAGCTTGACTTCTTCCCTTCCAATCTGCTTTCTTTTGATTTCTTTCTCGTGCATGATTGCTATGGCAAGAACTTCCAATACTATGTTAAAGAGTAATGTTGATACTGGACAGCCCTGTCTATTCCACTTTCTGAGGGGGGATGTTTTCAGCTTCTGTCTTGTGAGTATGATGTTGGGTGTATATATCAATATATTCATATTTCTGTAGTGCTTTGAGCATGAATAGGTGATGGAATTTGTCAAAGGCTTTTCTACATCTATTGAGATTATCATGTTGTTTCTGGTTTTACTTTTATTGATGTGGTAAGTGATATTGATTGACTTATGTATGTTGAAGCAGCCTTGCATTCCTCTGATAAATCCTACTTTGTAGTGGTGAAAAATCTTTTTGATATACTGCAATATCCAGTTGGCCAGGATCTTGTTTAAAATTTGGCATCTATTTTCATCAGAGATATTTGTTTGTAACTTTCCTTTTTTGTTGTGTCCCTATCTGCTTTTGGTATCAGGGTGATTTGAAGGTTTTGTACAATTCGTTTGGAAAACCATCTGGTCCAGGACTTTTGTTGTTTGGAAGATTCTTAATAACTATTTACATTTCTTTGTCTGTGACTGGTGTATTTAGGTTTTGTATTTCTCCTTGGTTCATTTTTGGAAGGACATATATTTCTAGGAATTCTTCCATTTCTTCCAGATTCTCTAGCTTGGTGGAGTATAGTTCTAAGTAGAAGTTTCTTATGATTTTCTGGATTTCTGTGGTGTCAGTTGTGATATTTCCTCTATCCTTTACAAATTTATTTATTTGTGTCTTCTTTTTTTGTTAGTCTGGATATAAGTTTGTCAATATTGTTTATTTTTTTCAAAGAACCAACATTTCGCTTCATTGATCTTTTTTATGGTTCTCTTATTTTCTATTTTGTTTATTTATGCTCTAATTTTAATTTTTCTGTCCTTCTGATTGCTTTAGCATCCCTTTATTCCCCTTCTGCTAAGTCCTTAAGGTATGCAATAAGATTATTTGTTTGAGATTTTTTTCTTGTACTCTAAGGTATGGCTATGAGTTTTCCCCTCAGTACTGCTTTAGCTGTGTCCCAAATATTTTGATGGCTTGTGTCTTTATTTTCATTTGTTTCCAGGGACATTTGAATTTCTTGATTGAGTACCACTCTGACCCAGAAATTCATAAGCAGCATGCTACTGAGTTTCCAATTTTTTAACTTTTAGTAATTTTATTTTTGTTGTTGAATGTTAACTTTACTTCACTGCGGTCTGAGAAGATACTTGGGAAGATTGAAATGCTCTTGAATTTGTTGATACTGTCTTTGTGGTCCAGCATGTGGTCTATCCTTGAGGATGTTCTATGTGGATTTGGAAAGAATGTGTATTCCTGTTTTGTGGGTTGAATAACTATGAAAATGTTCCAGAGGTCTAGTCTGTCTATATCTTCATTTAATTCTCTTATTTCTTTCTTGATTCACTGCTTCATTGATCTGTCTAAGTGTGAGAGTGTGGTGTTGAAGTCTTCCATTATTATTGTATTACTATTCATGAGTTTTTCTAGTTCTTTCATTATGTGTTTGATGTATTTAGATGGACCCTCACTGGGTGCATAGATGTTATTAATTATTTAATATTCCTAGTTGATTTTCATTCTCTAATTAGTATGTAAGGACCTTTACTACCTTATAATATTTTATTTAATTTAGAATCTATTGTGTCTATGTGTAAGAAATGAGAATGACTATCCCTTCCTTTTTTGTGGCCCATTAGCCTGTAAGATACTTTTCCATCCTTTCATTTTAAGTCTGTGTTTGTCTTGTTGGGTCAGATGTGATTCTTACAAGCACCATATAATTAGGTTGTGTTTTATGATCCATCCTCCCACTCTGAGCCTCTCAATGTGAGTTTAAGCCATCAACATTTATTGTTATTGTGGATTTAAGGTATTGCAGTTCATTATTCAACATTTGTTTATTTGTTCTGATATATGGCCATCATTATGATGATGTTCTTGTTATACGAAGTCTTTTAAAACCTCTTTCAGGGCAGACTTGGTGATTATTGCTTACTTTGTTACCTGCCTGAGAAAATTTTCATCCCAACATCTAGTTTGAATGAATGTCTACCAGTATATATTATCCTTTGTTGAAACCCATTTTCATTCAGGGCCTGATCCATATCCTGACATTCTCTTCTGGCTTTTAGAGTTTGAGTGGAGAAGTTTTCTGATTGTCTTATGGGTTTTCCCCTGTATGTGACTTTTTGTTTTTCTCTTGCAGCCTTTAGGATCTTTTCTTTATCCTTACTGCTTTTTATTGAAACTGTAATTTGTCTTGGTGTCTTCAGGTCTGGGTTGATTCTATTTGGGACTCTCTGTGCCTATTGAATCTTAATGTCCTTTATGTTGTTTAGGTCTGGGAAGTTTGTTTCTATTATTTCCTCTAGAATTTTTACTTCCCCTTCTTTGCTTTCTTCCTCTGGTGGGCCAATTATAGGAATGTTACCTCTTTTGAGATCATCCTGTATGTCTCTGTTGTTGTTTTCTGTGTCTCTCAATCTCTTTTTGAGCTCTTTTTCCTCTTTCTTAGTTTACTCTAGTTCATCCTCTGTCTGGATAATTCTGTTTTCTGCTTCTGTTAATCAGTTTTCCCTTCCCTTGGCTTCTTTCTTCAGTTCAGGTATAGTATTACCTTGTTTTGCTAATTGATATTTTAGTTCATCTATTTCAGCTTTCAGTTCTCTAATTACCTTGGGGTAGCTAGTATTTCCCTTGAGGGTCTCATCTGTTGTTTCCCTAATTCTAATAGTCCTTTCCTACATAGTTTTATTCATTTATGTGATTATTAGGTTTATTATTGCTTACATATTTTTCTTATCTATAGTTAATTCTGACTGACTTGGAGTTTATTCTGGGCTCCTGTCCTGATTCATTGTGATAGCAGTTTCATTTGTTCTTGGTTTAACCTTTTTTATTGATTTTTTTTTTCTGTTCTGTTGTTCATCGGTTGTTGTGTTTTGAGTACAAGCCATACTAAACTAAATCATTTTCACAAATGCAGTCACCAACCTCAGAAATTACAACAATAGGAACTGAGGCAAGGATTGATGCAGTTCAACAAATACCAATTAGCCAAACTACACCTCCATTCCAAAAAAAAAAAAAAGCAACCAAAGCCAAAAGAAAAAAAAAAGAAAGGGAAAAATGGAAAGCAATAATATACAATTATGCAAATCTACTGTCCACTCTAAATTCAAGGGATAGCAAGAGGAGAAAGGGAAGTAGAAAAGAGAGAGACACACACAAAGATTCCACTCTGAGTCAGATTTCTTCCCCAAAATAATTCACAAATGAGTATCCATGAAGTCAGAAAGAAAAAAAAAGGAAAAAAAAAAAAAACAGTGAAAGGAAAGAGGTGTTTTTGTTTGTTTTTGTTTTTGTCTTTTCCTGAATTAGCTAGGAGGAGAGAAAAAGGAGTGTGTAGGGAAGAGGGAAAGAAAAATAGAGCACTCAATCACCTATCAATGGAAAACTCAACAGCAGTAACAATGGATAGAGCACTCAATCAAATCACCTATCAATGGAAAACTCAACAGCAGTAACAATGGATAGAGCACTCAATCACCTATCAATAGAAAACTCAACAGCAGTAACAATGGATAGAGCACTCAATCACCTATCAATGGAAAACTCAACAGCAGTAACAATGGATAGAGCACTCAATCACCTATCAATGGAAAACTCAACACCAGTAACAATGGATAGAGCACTCAGTCACCTATCAATGGAAAACTCAACACCAGTAACAATGGATAGAGCACTCAATCACCTATCAATGGAAAACTCAACACCAGTAACAATGGATAGAGCACTCAGTCACCTATCAATGGAAAACTCAACACCAGTAACAATGGATAGAGCACTCAATCACCTATCAATGGAAAAATCAACACCAGTAACAATGGATAGAGCACTCAATCACCTATCAATGGAAAAATCAACACCAGTTAATTTTGGTCAACCTGAAGAAGGATCAGGGAAAAGGTACATGTGTATATAATAATAATAATAATAATAATAATAATAATAATAATAACTATAATAATAAGAGTGATGATGATGTAAAAAACCTAACAGTCAATCTGCTATTTGGACTGTTCCAGATTGGCTGCAGGCAGTCTGAGCAAAGACAAACAATTATAAGATAAAAAAGTAAATAAATAAAATAAAACCTATTTTCATAGCCTCCTCTGCCTACACCACTTATTTCTATTCTTAGAAATACCCTAAATATCTCAGGACAGTAGAATACTCTTTCTATTGCATACTGGACAGCATCAGAAAATGACTGTAAAAATATGTAGAATCTATTCTCCCTTTTCCACAGTCAGGAGAATCCTAGGAATACAGTCAGAAAATTATAACCATAAAGTAATTCAATTAATTTCTGAGCAAGACACACTGGCTTTGCCTTTGCACCTCTACTAAATCAGGCCAGTATTGTTTGGGTTGTTTATCTTTGCAGATCATTTCTTTTTCTTTAAGCTGTGAGAGGAGTATTAGCATTTCTTTTTAAAAATTTTTATTGGGGTTATTAACAGCTTACAGTCAAAAGTCAATACAGTTGCTGGTTCATATATAAAATTTACAATGTTTTGTGAAACATGCTATCCCCCGGGGCCTAGATCCTCCTCCTCCATCATGATTCAGGACATGAACACCCCATCACCATCTGGAATTCTTTACTTTGGTGCAATACACCAAACTCAGTCCAAGTTCTGCTTTGTATTTCCCTTTCGCTTCTTATTTCTCAACTTTTGTCCATGGGTGAGATCATAAGATACGCACCTTTCTCTCTCTGGCTTCTCTCACTATAGGTGATTCATTCAAGCTCCATCCAAGAGGAGGTAGAGAAGGTAAATTCACCATTATTAATAGCTGAGTAGTATTTCATTGTGTATATAGACTATGACTTTCTCAACCACTCATCTGTTGCTGGACACCCAGGTTGCTTCCAGGTTTTGGCTATTACAAATTGTGCTGTTATGAACATAGGTGCACACAGATATTTTTGGATGGGTGTATTGGGTTCTTTAGGCTATATCTCCAGGAGAGAAATTACAGGGTCACAGGGCAGGTCCACTTCAGGCCTCTGAGAGTTCTGCAGACTGCTCTCCACAGGGGTTGGACCCATTGACATTCCCACCTCAGAGCAGGAGGTTTTTCTTTATCAACACAACCTCTCCAGCATTTGTTGTGGCTATCTTTTCATTCCTTTTATTAAAAATATTTATTCCCTTTTGTTGCCCTTCTTGTTTTATTGTTGTAGTTATTATTGTTGTTGTTATTGATGTCACTGTTGCTGGGTAAGACAAAGAGAAATGGAGAGGAAAGGGGAAGACAAAGAGGGGAAGAGAAAGATAGACACCTGCAGATGTGTTTCACCACCTATGAAGTGACTCCCCTGCAGGTGGGGAGCCGGGGGCTAAAACTGGGATCCTTAGGAGGGTCCTTGTGCTTTGTGCCACCTGTGCTTAACCCACTGTGCTACCACTCCACTCCCCCCTGCTATATTTTCTGATGTATGACATTCTCAGAGGAATGAAATAGTATCTCATTGTTGTCTTTATTTGCATTCCTCTTCCTCTGACAATAAATGACTTGGAGAATTTTTTCATATATTTGTTCTTTTTGGATCTTTTTCATGACTATTCTGTTCATATCCTCTCACCATTTTGGATGGGGTCATTTTTTTTTTTTTTTGGTTCCTTGACAGGATAGCCTAAGGGTGCTTTTTCCCCGAGCACATGCTCTCTGGGTTGGAGAGAACTTGACTGGAGCCAACCTAGGCTGCTGCATGAGAGAGTGATCAGGAATTCGTGTTGGGATAGCATCACAGGAGAGAGACTCTGGGACTCATGGAGCCAGAAGGCAATCCAATGTGTGTTTAATCAGAAGAGCAGCTGTATTTATACTCACCAAGAAGGAAATAGTAGGGTAGAAAACAGGATGTGATGTAGAGAGGATGCAGCTAAAAGGGAGTGAAAACCAGTGAGATTAAATTATGGAAAACAGGGTGTGACTAGGAGAGGGGGCAGAGTGAAAAGAGAGTGAAAACCAGTGGGGATTAAATGATGGAAAACAGGGTGTGAATAGAGAAGGGGGCAGAGCAAAAAGAGTTCAAACCAGTGGGGATTAAATGATGGAAAACAGGGTGTGACTAGGAGAAGGGGTGGAGCAAAAAGAGAGCTCCAACCAGTGAGATTAAATGGTGGAAAACAGGGTGTGACTAGGAGAAGGGGCAGAGTGAAAAGAGAGTGTGAACCAGTGGGGATTAAACCAGCGCCCTGCAGGCAGGGCAGGTCTCAGGGAAAACAGTGATTATGTAAATAGACCACAGCATTAAGTAGGGGGGAGGTGGCATACTGCCCAACAGCTGCTGAATTTGGTGAACTCTTTATATATTTTGGTTATTATTCTTTTGTCTGATGTTTGGCTTATTGTGGGACAATGTTTGTTGACCACTGGAACACCTTCCTCTCCAAGTGACTCTATCACTCAAAATATAATTGTTACCTGAATTTCTTATCAGATAAATATGAAATGAAGCACTGTGATGGTCTGTAGGAAGCTAATCTTTAAATAAATAACCACTTAAAACTCGGAATACTTGTTTGTATTTCAACTTTCTATAATTTAGCTATTTTAGTATACACATTTCTAGTTATGTTTTCCACCATATAAGTCAAATGATGGTGCTACTAAAAGAAAATATTGCTTCAGTAGAATCCAAAATGCTTACACAGTGGAATATTTTTGACATATCCATTTATGTTATTGGTATATAGTACTGTGTTATGTAGTAGTAAGTAGCACAAGAAACATCATTCAAATTCTTGAAGTTCTATTTTAGCACCAGAGAGCTAAAACTCTGAATGTTCCTGTGATGCTTTCTTTCAAAAAATCACTACTTATTCCATTCTAAAATTTTATTTCTGTCACAAAGTAGAAATGACATTTAATTGAGGTGAAAGAGTGCAATGAGAAAGATATTTTGCTTTATCAATTTCTAAACATTTTTGTGAAGGATTGGCCAAAGCAATGTAATTGTTCTTGAATTATACATCTTAACTTGTCACATATTTTCCACCAAACACATATTTTATCTTCAAAATATTATCAAAAACACGTTGATGATTCTTCACCTAGCCATGTTAAAATAAGAGTAGAGGTGCTGGATAAAGAGTTAACATGTTTTAAGATTACACACCAGTAATAAATAAATCAGAACAAGTTCTCCTACCACAGACATGGAATTAATTATTTGTTGCTATTGTTTCTGGGGCTTTATCACACGGGCTGAATTTTATCCAATAGAATAGAGAGATATAAACGAAGAGAGGGAAAGACACCACACCACAATTCTCCATTTTTTACTTAATTATTAAGAGAAGGGACTGGGTGGTGGCACACCTGGTTGAAAACAGACATTACAGGGCTCAAGGCCAGGATTCAAGTCCCCAGTCTGTCTCCATCTACATGGACAAAGATTTGTGTGTGGTGAAACAGTGCTGCAGGTGTCTCTCTGTCTCTTTTCCTCTCTGACAATTTTTCTTCCTCTTACAATTCCTTCTCTCTCAATTTTTATCTGCCTCTATCCAATGAATAAATAAGAAATAATAAATTTTAAATATTTTATTTAAAAAATAGATCCACTATCTTTTTCCAAAATGGAGATAAAATAGACACAGTAGCTTTTTTCAAGATAGAGACCCCAAATCATCTGCTATTTCTTACCTTTGGGTTTGTGCTTATTAAACAATGTGTTCTGTATAATATCTTAATGCTTTTCAGTTAAAAGTTGTTGATGATGCCAACCTGAGTTCCCTGGCAGACAACCTCACCAATGTGTCCTGGAACCTCACCTCCCCAGAGCCCTGCCCCACTAGGCAAAGATAGAAATAAGCTGAGGGTGTGGATCCACCTGCCAATGCCCAGGTCCAGCAGAGAAGCAAATACAGAAGAGAGAGCTCCCACCTTCTGCAACCTATAATGATCCTGGGTCCATTCTCCCAGAGAGACAAAGAATAAAAAAGCTTCCAATGGAGGGGATGGGATATGAAACTCTGGTAGTAAAAATTATTTGGAATTGTGCCTTTCTTAACCTATGGTCTTGTTGATACTTTTATTTTATTAATACATTTTTTAAAAGGAGTTGAATACCATCATTTTCTCTTAAGGTAAATCTGTTCATTAATTACTATGTGATTAAAAGTTAATATGTTAATGATACAGTAATTGTTAAAATAGTACTATTTCTTTACTGCCGGTCCAGTTCAGGGCACCAGATGCCGGGCTAGCTTCATGGGTGGGAGAGAGATGACCAGGGACTCATGGCTGAGCTGGGAAGTCAGTTCAATCTTTATTGACAAGCAGGGATGAAGTTCAACAATCTAATCTCTAGTCACGATCCTGTCCTATATATCTTCTGAGGCGGAAGTGTCAGGAAGAGGAAGTAAGTAGGATGGGGGTGGGGAGAAGGAAAAAGCACATGAACCAGTGGGGATTAAACCAATGAAAACAATGATTATGTAAATAGATCACAGCATTAAGTAATACAAGTGAACCTAACCTGATGATCAAAACAGAAGGTCTTATAAGCAGAATTTAGAAGCAGACCAACACTTTATTAATGAAATGAATAGTAGCCTGGCACAATGCATGAAATGACTGCAATTTTGATATAAGGATGAGTAGTATGAGGATAAAATATGGTAAAAAATCAGTAGCACATTGTGATATGAAAGTGTATAGTTTCACAAGTGTTGCTGCAATCCTGTAGAATTTTGACTATTTTTATAATAGAAAATGATTTGGTATTTCACTTAGATGTTAGAAAATAGTGGATTCACCTTCACCTCATCTTGGATGGAATTTAAAGGAATCATGTTAAGTGAGATAAGTCAGAAAGTGAAGGATGAATGTAGGATGATCTTACGCATGGACAGAAGCTAAAAAAAAAAAATAAGAAAAGAAGGGAAAACACAAAGCAGAACTGGGGCTGGAGTTGGTGTGTTGCACTAAATTAAAGGACCCTGGGGCTAGGCTGGGGGTGGGACATTCAGGTCCTAGAACATGATGGCAGAGGAGGACCTAGGTGGGGGGTGGGAGTTAGAATGTTATGTAGAGGGGCCAGGCGGTGGCGCACTTGGTTAAGCACGCACAGTACAGTGCACAAGGATCCAGGTTCAAGCCCCTGGTCCCCGCCTGCAGGGGGAAAGCTTCACAAGTGGTGAAGCAGACTGCAGGTGTCTCTCTGTTTCTCTCCCTCTCTATCTTCTCCTCTCAATTTCTCTCTGTCTCCATACAATAATAAATAAATAAATAAGACATTAAAAAAAAAGAATGTTATGTAGAAAACTGATAAATGTTACACATGTATCAACTATTGTAGTTTACTGTTGATTGCAAAACAGTAATGCCCTCAATAAACAAACACATCTATGCCATCAGGAAAAAATATAAAAAAGAATAAACAGTAAAAATATATTTTTAAATAATTGTGTTAGTTATTTTATTTATTCATTTAGAAACACTTCCAGAGGGGAGTTGGGTGGTAGCACAGTGGGTTAAGTGCATGTGGTGCAAAGCGCAAGGACCTGGGTAAGGATCCCAGTTGGAGGCCCCAGCTCCCTACCTGAAGGGGAGTCAAGTGGTGAAGCAGGTCTGCAGGTGTCTGTCTTTCTGTCTCCCTCTCTGTCTTCCCCTCCTTTCTCCATTTCTCTCTGCCCTATCCATCAATGATGACATCAATAACAACAATAATAACTACAACAATAAAAAGGGCAACAAAAGGGAATAAAAAGAAAGAAAGAAAGAAAGAAAAGAGAAAGAAAGAAAGAAAGAGAAAAAAAGAAAGAAAGAAAGAAAGAAAGAAAGAAAGAAAGAAAGAAAGAAAGAAAGAAAGAGAGAGAGACAAATTCTTCCAGTGACAATGCTGTATGTGAGGTCCTTTGCCACTTCCTCGAAATGTAAGAACTTTAGGGCTCCCTGGTGATGTACCGATTATGGCCGGTTTCAATATTGAAGCCTCATTGACCTGTGCAAGGGCAAATACATTTTTACAACGTCAAATCCTATGGTACATCTGCCCTAAATATGTGCATTGCTTTCTGACAAAGACTTCATTTCCTTTTACACAGTTTTCATCCACCATGTCTAGGTCTACCTGATTCATTAATTTTTTTTTTTGTTGTTCCAGTTTCACCTAGTGAATGTTCTCCTCTGCACATGAAGGACATGGAGGCTGCATGAGATGGTGAGTGTTCTCCTCTGCACATGAAGGACGTGGAGGCTGCATGAGATGGTGAGCCTTCTCTGCACATGAAGGACGTGGAGGCTGCATGAGATGGTGAGTGTTCTCTGCACATGAAGGATGTGGAGGCTGCATGAGATGGTGAGTGTTCTCCTCTGCACATGAAGGACGTGGAGGCTGCATGAGATGGTGAGCGTTCTCTGCACATGAAGGACGTGGAGGCTGCATGAGATGGTGAGCGTTCTCGGCACATGAAGGACGTGGAGGCTGCATGAGATGGTGAGTGTTCTCTGCACATGAAGGACGTGGAGGCTGCATGAGATGGTGAGTGTTCTCGTCTGCACATGAAGGACGTGGAGGCTGCATGAGATGGTGAGCGTTCTCTGCACATGAAGGACATGGAGGCTGCATGAGATGGTGAGTGTTCTCTGCACATGAAGGAGGTGGAGGCTGCATGAGATGGTGAGCGTTCTCTGCACATGAAGGAGGTGGAGGCTGCATGAGATGGTGAGTGTTCTCTGCACATGAAGGACGTGGAGGCTGCATGAGATGGTGAGTGTTCTCTGCACATGAAGGATGTGGAGGCTGCATGACATGGTGAGTGTTCTCTGCACATGAAGGACGTGGAGGCTGCATGAGATGGTGAGCGTTCTCTGCACATGAAGGACGTGGAGGCTGCATGAGATGGTGAGCGTTCTCTGCACATGAAGGACATGGAGGCTGCATGAGATGGTGAGTGTTCTCCTCTGCACATGAAGGACGTGGAGGCTGCATGAGATGGTGAGTGTTCTCTGCACATGAAGGACGTGGAGGCCGCATGAGATGGTGAGTGTTCTCTGCACATGAAGGACGTGGAAGCTGCATGAGATGGTGAGTGTTCTCTGCACATGAAGGACGTGGAGGCTGCATGAGATGGTGAGTGTTCTCTGCACATGACGGACGTGGAAGCTGCATGAGATAGTGAGTTTTCTCCTCTGCACAAGAAGGACGTGGAGGCTGCATGAGATGGTGAGCGTTCTCTGCACATGAAGGACGTGGAGGCTGCATGAGATGGTGAGTGATCTCCTCTGCACATGAAGGACGTGGAGGCTGCATGAGATGGTGAGCCTTCTCTGCACATGAAGGACGTGGAGGCTGCATGAGATGGTGAGTGTTCTCCTCTGCACATGAAGGACGTGGAGGCTGCATGAGATGGTGAGTGTTCTCTGCACATGAAGGACGTGAAGGCCGCATGAGATGGTGAGTGTTCTCTGCACATGAAGGACGTGGAGGCTGCATGAGATGGTGAGTGTTCTCTGCACATGACAGACATGGAAGCTGCATGAGATTGTGAGTTTTCTCCTCTGCACAAGAAGGACGTGGAGGCTGCATGAGATGGTGAGCGTTCTCTGCACATGAAGGACGTGGAGGCTGCATGAGATGGTGAGTGATCTCCTCTGCACATGAAGGACGTGGAGGCTGCATGAGATGGTGAGCCTTCTCTGCACATGAAGGACGTGGAGGCTGCATGAGATGGTGAGTGTTCTCCTCTGCACATGTAGGACGTGGAGGCTGTATGAGATGGTGAGTGTTCTCTGCACATGAAGGACGTGGAGGCTGCATGAGATGGTGAGTGTTCGCTGCACATGAAGGTAGTGGAGGCTGCATGAGATGGTGAGTGTTCTCCTCTGCACATGAAGGACGTGGAGGCTGCATGAGATGGTGAGCCTTCTCTGCACATGAAGGACGTGGAGGCTGCATGAGATGGTGAGTGTTCTCTGCACATGAAGGACGTGGAGGCTGAATGAGATGGTCAGCGTTCTCTTCACATGAAGGATGTGGAGACTGCATGAGATGGTGAGTGTTCTCCTCTGCACATGAAGGACGTGGAGGCTGCATGAGATGGTGAGCGTTCTCTGCACATGAAGGACGTGGAGGCTGCATGAGATGGTGAGCGTTCTCTGCACATGAAGGACGTGGAGGCTGCATGAGATGGTGAGTGTTCTCCTCTGCACATGAAGGACATGGAGGCTGCATGAGATGGTGAGTGTTCTCTGCACAAGAAGGATGTGGAGGCTGCAAGAGATGGTGAGTGTTCCCTGCACATGAAGGACGTGGAGGCTGCATGAGATGGTGAGCTTTCTCTGCACATGAAGGACGTGGAGGCTGCATTAGATGGTGAGCGTTCTCTGCACATGAAGGACGGGGAGGTTGCATGAGATGGTGAGTGTTCTCCTCTGCACATGTAGGACGTGGAGGCTGTATGAGATGGTGAGTGTTCTCTGCACATGAAGGACGTGGAGGCTGCATGAGATGGTGAGTGTTCTCTGCACATGAAGGACGTGGAGGCTGCATGAGATGGTGAGTGTTCTCCTCTGCACATGAAGGACGTGGAGGCTGCATGAGATGGTGAGCCTTCTCTGCACATGAAGGACGTGGAGGCTGCATGAGATGGTGAGTGTTCTCTGCACATGAAGGACGTGGAGGCCGCATGAGATGGTGAGTGTTCTCTGCACATGAAGGACGTGGAAGCTGCATGAGATGGTGAGTGTTCTCTGTACATGAAGGACGTGGAGGCTGCATGAGATGGTGAGTGTTCTCTGCACATGACGGACGTGGAAGCTGCATGAGATGGTGAGTTTTCTCCTCTGCACATGAAGGACGTGGAGGCTGCATGAGATGGTGAGCGTTCTCTGCACATGAAGGACGTGGAGGCTGCATGAGATGGTGAGTGATCTCCTCTGCACATGAAGGACGTGGAGGCTGCATGAGATGGTGAGCCTTCTCTGCACATGAAGGACGTGGAGGCTGCATGAGATGGTGAGTGTTCTCTGCACATGAAGGACGTAGAGGCTGCATGAGATGGTGAGTGTTCTCCTCTGCACATGTAGGACGTGGAGGCTGTATGAGATGCTGAGTGTTCTCTGCACATGAAGGACGTGGAGGCTGCATGAGATGGTGAGTGTTCTCTGCACATGAAGGACGTGGAGGCTGCATGAGATGGTGAGTGTTCTCCTCTGAACATGAAGGACGTGGAGGCTGCATGAGATGGTGAGCCTTCTCTGCACATGAAGGACGTGGAGGCTGCATGAGATGGTGAGTGTTCTCCTCTGCACATGAAGGACGTGGAGGCGCATGAGATGGTGAGTGTTCTCCTCTGCTCATGAAGGGCGTGGAGGCTGCATGAGATGGTGAGTGTTCTCCTCTGCACATGAAGGACGTGGAGGCTGCATTAGATGGTGAGCGTTCTCTGCACATGAAGGACGTGGAGGCTGCATGAGATGGTGTGTGTTCTCCTCTGCACATAAAGGACGTGGAGGCTGCATGAGATGGTGAGTGTTCTCCTCTGCACATGAAGGATGTGGAGGCTGCATGAGATCTTGAGTTTTCTCTGCACATGAAGGACGTGGAGGCTGCATGAGATGGTGAGTGTTCTCCTCTGCACATGTAGGACGTGGAGGCTGTATGAGATGTTGAGTGTTCTCTGTACATGAAGGACGTGGAGGCTGCATGAGATGGTGAGTGTTATCCTCTGCACATGAAGGACGTGGAGGCTGCATGAGATGGTGAGCGTTCTCTGCACATGAAGGACGTGGAGGCTGCAAGTGATGGTGAGTGTTCTCTGCACATGAAGGAGGTGGAGGCTGCATGAGATGGTACGCGTTCTCTGCACATGAAGGACGTGGAGGCTGCATGAGATGGTGAGTGTTCTCTGCACATGAAGGACGTGGAGGCTGCATGAGATGGTGAGTGTTCTCCTCTGCACATGTAGGACGTGGAGGCTGTATGAGATGGTGAGTGTTCTCTGCACATGAAGGACGTGGAGGCTGCATGAGATGGTGAGTGTTCTCTGCACATGAAGGACGTGGAGGCTGCATGAGATGGTGAGTGTTCTCCTCTGCACATGAAGGACGTGGAGGCTGCATGAGATGGTGAGCCTTCTCTGCACATGAAGGACGTGGAGGCTGCATGAGATGGTGAGTGTTCTCTGCACATGAAGGACGTGGAGGCTGCATGAGATGGTGAGCTTTCTCTGCACATGAAGGACGTGGAGGCTGCATGAGATGGTGAGCGTTCTCTGCACATGAAGGACGTGGAGGCTGCATGAGATGGTGAGTGTTCTCCTCTGCACATGAAGGACGTGGAGGCTGCATGAGATGGTGAGTGTTCTCCTCTGCACATGAAGGACGTGGAGGCTGCATGAGATGGTGAGCATTCTCTGCACATGGAGGACGTGGAGGCTGCATGAGATGGTGAGTGTTCTCGTCTGCACATGAAGGACGTGGAGGCTGCATGAGATGGTGAGTGTTCTCCTCTGCACATGAAGGATGTGGAGGCTGCATGAGATGGTGAGTGTTCTCTGCACATGAAGGACGTGGAGGCTGCATGAGATGGTGAGCTTTCTCTGCACATGAAGGACGTGGAGGCTGCATGAGATGGTGAGCGTTCTCTGCACATGAAGGACGTGGAGGCTGCATGAGATGGTGAGTGTTCTCTGCACATGAAGGACGTGCAGGCTGCATGAGATGGTGAGTGTTCTCCTCTGCACATGAAGGACGTGGAGGCTGCATGAGATGGTGAGTGTTCTCTGCACATGAAGGACATGGAGGCTGCATGAGATGGTGAGTGTTCTCTGCACATGAAGGACGTGGAGGCTGCATGAGATGGTGAGTGTTCTCTGTACATGAAGGACGTGGAGGCTGCATGAGATGGTGAGTGTTCTCTGCACATGACGGACGTGGAAGCTGCATGAGATGGTGAGTTTTCTCCTCTGCACATGAAGGACGTTGAGGCTGCATGAGATGGTGAGCCTTCTCTGCACATGAAGGACGTGGAGGCTGCATGAGATGGTGAGTGTTCTCTGCACATGAAGGACGTGGAGGCTGAATGAGATGGTGAGCGTTCTCTGCACATGAAGGATGTGGAGGCTGCATGAGATGGTGAGTGTTCTCCTCTGCATATGAAGGACATGGAGGCTGCATGAGATGGTGAGCGTTCTCTGCACATGAAGGACGTGGAGGCAGCATGAGATGGTGTGTGTTCTCCTCTGCACATAAAGGACGTGGAGGCTGCATGAGATGGTGAGTGTTCTCCTCTGCACATGAAGGACGTGGAGGCTGCATGAGATTGTGAGTTTTCTCCGCACATAAAGGACGTGGAGGCTGCATGAGATGGTGAGTGTTCTCCTCTGCACATGTAGGACGTGGAGGCTGTATGAGATGGTGAGTGTTCTCTGCACATGAAGGACGTGGAAGCTGCATGAGATGGTGAGTGTTATCCTCTGCACATGAAGGACGTGGAGGCTGCATTAGATGGTGAGCGTTCTCTGCACATGAAGGACGTGGAGGCTGCATGAGATGGTGAGTGTTCTCCTCTGCACATGAAGGACGTGGAGGCTGCATGAGATGGTGAGTGTTCTCTGCACATGAAGGACGTGGAGGCTGCATGAGATGGTGAGTGTTCTCTGCACATGAAGGACGTGGAGGCTGCATGAGATGGTGAGTGTTCTCTGCACATGAAGGACGTGGAGGCTGAATGAGATGGTGAGCGTTCTCTGCACATGAAGGATGTGGAGGCTGCATGAGATTGTGAGTGTTCTCCTCTGCACATGAAGGACGTGGAGGCTGCATGAGATGGTGAGTGTTCTCCTCTGCACATGAAGGACGTGGAGGCTGCATGAGATGGTGAGTGTTCTCCTCTGCATATGAAGGACATGGAGGCTGCATGAGATGGTGAGCGTTCGCTGCACATGAAGGACGTGGAGGCTGCATGAGATGGTGTGTGTTCTCCTCTGCACATAAAGGACGTGGAGGCTGCATGAGATGGTGAGTGTTCTCCTCTGCACATGAAGGACGTGGAGGCTGCATGAGATTGTGAGTTTTCTCCGCACATGAAGGACGTGGAGGCTGCATGAGATGGTGAGTGTTCTCCTCTGCACATGTAGGACGTGGAGGCTGTATGAGATGGTGAGTGTTCTCTGCACATGAAGGACGTGGAAGCTGCATGAGATGGTGAGTGTTATCCTCTGCACATGAAGGACGTGGAGGCTGCATGAGATGGTGAGCGTTCTCTGCACATGAAGGACGTGGAGGCTGCATGAGATGGTGAGTGTTCTCTGCACATGAAGGAGGTGGAGGCTGCATGAGATGGTGCACGTTCTCTGCACATGAAGGACGTGGAGGCTGCATGAGATGGTGAGTGTTCTCTGCACATGAAGGACGTGGAGGCTGCATGAGATGGTGAGTGTTCTCTGCACATGACGGACGTGGAAGCTGCATGAGATGGTGAGTTTTCTCCTCTGCACATGAAGGACGTGGAGGCTGAATGAGATGGTGAGCGTTCTCTGCACATGAAGGACGTGGAGGCTGCATGATATGGTGAGTGATCTCCTCTGCACATGAAGGACGTGGAGGCTGCATGAGATGGTGAGCCTTCTCTGCACATGAAGGACGTGGAGGCTGCATGAGATGGTGAGTGTTCTCTGCACATGAAGGACGTAGAGGCTGCATGAGATGGTGAGTGTTTCCCTCTGCACATGTAGGACGTGGAGGTTGTATGAGATGGTGAGTGTTCTCTGCACATGAAGGACATGGAGGCTGCATGAGATGGTGAGTGTTCTCTGCACATGAAGGACGTGGAGGCTGCATGAGATGGTGAGTGTTCTCCTCTGCACATGAAGGACGTGGAGGCTGCATGAGATGGTGAGTGTTCTCCTCTGCACATGAAGGACGTGGAGGCTGCATGAGATGGTGAGTGTTCTCTGCACATGAAGGACGTGGAGGCTGCATGAGATGGTGAGTGTTCTTCTCTGCACATGTAGGACGTGGAGGCTGTATGAGATGGTGAGTGTTCTCTGCACATGAAGGACGTGGAGGCTGCATGAGATGGTGTGTGTTCTCCTCTGCACATGAAGGACGTGGAGGCTGCATGAGATGGTGAGTGTTCTCCTCTGCACATGAAGGACGTGGAGGCTGCATGAGATGGTGAGTGTTCTCTGCACATGAAGGACGTGGAGGCTGAATGAGATGGTGAGCGTTCTCTGCACATGAAGGATGTGGAGGCTGCATGAGATGGTGAGTGTTCTCCTCTGCACATGAAGGATGTGGAGGCTGCATGAGATGGTGAGCGTTCTCTGCACATGAAGGACGTGGAGGCTGCATGAGATGGTGATTGTTCTCTGCACATGAAGGACGTGGAGGCTGCATGAGATGGTGAGCGTTCTCTGCACATGAAGGACGTGGAGGCTGCATGAGATGGTGAGCGTTGTCTGCACATGAAGGACGTGGAGGCTGCATGAGATGGTGAGTGTTCTCCTCTGCACATGAAGGACGTGGAGGCTGCATGAGATGGTGAGTGTTCTCTGCACATGAAGGACATGGAGGCTGCATGAGATGGTGAGTGTTCTCTGCACATGAAGGACGTGGAAGCTGCATGAGATGGTGAGTGTTCTCTGTACATGAAGGACGTGCAGGCTGCATGAGATGGTGAGTGTTTTCTGCACATGACGGACGTGGAAGCTGCATGAGATGGTGAGTTTTCTCCTCTGCACATGAAGGACGTGGAGGCTGCATGAGATGGTGAGCGTTCTCTGCACATGAAGGACGTGGAGGCTGCATGAGATGGTGAGTGATCTCCTCTGCACATGAAAGACGTGGAGGCTGCATGAGATGGTGAGCCTTCTCTGCACATGAAGGACGTGGAGGCTGCATGAGATGGTGAGTGTTCTGTGCACATGAAGGACGTAGAGGCTGCATGAGATGGTGAGTGTTCTCCTCTGCACATGTAGGACATGGAGGCTGTATGAGATGCTGAGTGTTCTCTGCACATGAAGGACGTGGAGGCTGCATGAGATGGTGAGTGTTCTCCTCTGCACATGAAGGACGTGGAGGCTGCATGAGATGGTGAGTGTTCTCCTCTGCATATGAAGGACGTGGAGGCTGCATGAGATGGTGAGCATTCTCTGCACATGAAGGACGTGGAGGCTGCATGAGATGGTGTGTGTTCTCCTCTGCACATAAAGGACGTGGAGGCTGCATGAGATGGTGAGTGTTCTCCTCTGCACATGAAGGACGTGGAGGCTGCATGAAATTGTGAGTTTTCTCCGCACATGAAGGACGTGGAGGCTGCATGAGATGGTGAGTGTTCTCCTCTGCACATGTAGGACGTGGAGGCTGTATGAGATGGTGAGTGTTCTCTGCACATGAAGGACGTGGAAGCTGCATGAGATGGTGAGTGTTATCCTCTGCACATGAAGGACGTGGAGGCTGCATGAGATGGTGAGCGTTCTCTGCACATGAAGGACGTGGAGGCTGCATGAGATGGTGAGTGTTCTCTGCACATGAAGGACGTGGAGGCTGAATGAAATGGTGAGCGTTCTCTGCACATGAAGGATGTGGAGGCTGCATGAGATGGTGAGTGTTCTCCTCTGCACATGAAGAACGTGGAGGCTGCATGAGATGGTGAGTGTTCTCCTCTGCACATGAAGGACGTGGAGGCTGCATGAGATGGTGAGTGTTCTCTGCACATGAAGGACGTGGAGGCTGCATGAGATGGTGAGTGTTCTCCTCTGCACATGAAGAACGTGGAGGCTGCATGAGATGGTGAGTGTTCTCCTCTGCACATGAAGGACGTGGAGGCTGCATGAGATGGTGAGTTTTCTCTGCACATGAAGGACGTGGAGGCTGCATGAGATGGTGAGCGTTCTCCTCTGCACATGAAGGACGTGGAGGCTGCATGAGATGGTGAGTGATCTCCTCTGCACATGAAGGACGTGGAGGCTGCATGAGATGGTGAGCCTTCTCTGCACATGAAGGACGTGGAGGCTGCATGAGATGGTGAGTGTTCTCCTCTGCACATGTAGGACGTGGAGGCTGCATGAGATGGTGAGTGTTCTCTGCACATGAAGGACGTGGAGGCTGCATGAGATGGTGAGTGTTCTCCTCTGCACATTAAGGACGTGGAGGCTGCATGAGATGGTGAGTGTTCTTCTCTGCACATGTAGGACGTGGAGGCTGTATGAGATGGTGAGTGTTCTCTGCACATGAAGGACGTGGAGGCTGCATGAGATGGTGAGTGTTCTCCTCTGCACATGAAGAACGTGGAGGCTGCATGAGATGGTGAGTGTTCTCCTCTGCACATGAAGGACGTGGAGGCTGCATGAGATGGTGAGTGTTCTCCTCTGCACATTAAGGACGTGGAGGCTGCATGAGATGGTGAGCGTTCTCTGCACATGAAGGACGTGGAGGCTGCATGAGATGGTGAGTGTTCTCCTCTGCACATGAAGGACGTGGAGGCTGCATGAGATGGTGAGCGTTCTCTGCACATGAAGGACGTGGAGGCTGCATGAGATGGTGAGTGTTCTCTGCACATGAAGGACGTGGAGGCTGTATGAGATGGTGCGCGTTCTCTGCACATGAAGGACATGGAGGCTGCATGAGATGGTGAGTGTTCTCTGTATATGAAGGACGTGGAGGCTGCATGAGATGGTGAGCCTTCTCTGCACATGAAGGACGTGGAGGCTGCATGAGATGGTGAGCGTTCTCTGCACATGAAGGATGTGGAGGCTGCATGAGATGGTGAGTGTTCTCCTCTGTACATGAAGGACGTGGAGGCTGCATGAGATGGTGAGTGTTCTCCTCTGCACATGAAGGACGTGGAGGCTGCATGAGATGGTGAGTGTTCTCCTCTGCACATGAAGGACGTGGAGGCTACATGAGATGGTGAGCGTTCTCTGTACATGAAGGACGTGGAGGCTGCATGAGATGGTGAGTGTTCTCTGCACATGAAGGACGTGGAGGCTGCATGAGATGGTGAGCGTTCTCTGCACATGAAGGATGTGGAGGCTGCATGAGATGGTGAGTGTTCTCCTCTGCACATGAAGGACGTGGAGGCTGCATGAGATGGTGAGTGTTCTCCTCTGCACATGAAGGACGTGGAGGCTGCATGAGATGGTGAGTGTTCTCCTCTGCACATGAAGGACGTGGAGGCTGCATGAGATGGTGAGTGTTCTCCTCTGCACATGAAGGACGTGGAGGCTGCATGAGATGGTGAGTGTTCTCCTCTGCACATGAAGGACGTGGAGGCTGCATGAGATGGTGAGTGTTCTCCTCTGCACATGAAGGACGTGGAGGCTCCATGAGATGGTGAGTGTTCTCCTCTGCACATGAAGGACGTGGAGGCTGCATGAGATGGTGAGTGTTCTCCTCTGCACATGAAGGACGTGGAGGCTGCATGAGATGGTGAGTGTTCTCCTCTGCACATGTAGGACGTGGAGGCTGCATGAGATGGTGAGTGTTCTCTGCACATGAAAGACGTGGATGCTGCATGAGATGGTGAGTATTCTCTGCACATGAAGGACGTGGAGGCTGCATGAGATGGTGAGCGTTCTCTGCACATGAAGGACATGGAGGCTGCATGAGATGGTGAGTGTTCTCTGCACATGAAGGACGTGGAAGCTGCATGAGATGGTGAGTGTTCTCTGCACATGAAGGACGTGGAGGCTGCATGAGATGCCTTTGCAGCCCACACGGCCTTCTAAGAGCTGTCAGAGGGCACATCTCAGAACCACCTCCCCTAGGTGTGTAGTATTGCCATCCTCTTTAAATTCTCTTTAAAATATTAAAAAGGAATTATGTTAAGTGAGGTGAGTATAGGATGATCCCTCAACAGAAGTTGAGGAAGAAGAACAAAAATGGAAACACAAAGTAGAATCTGATTGAGTTTGCAGCAGTGCACCAAAGTGAAAACACTGAGTGGTGAGTGAGAGTAGTTTTTTTTTTTTTTAAGCTTCAATATAGGGAGAGTGATGGTAGGGACACAGACCTTTGGTGGTGGGAATGGCGTTAGTATATACTGCTATTAACACAAGAGTCTTATAAATCAGTATTTAATCAATATGAGAAGGGAGAATAGATTGAATGTCTAGAGATTTTGGATGCATATACCCCAGTTCTGATTATATATTACTTCAATATAAGCACTTTAGGTTTCAAATTGGTAAACTTAAAAAAAAAGTTTCCCTTATTTCATTTATTCTATATGATAGAAAGTTTCACATGAGACAGAGAGGAGAGAAAGTAAGCAGGGCAGCCGAGATCCCTGCCTGTGCATGTAGTCCCAGGGGTAGGAGCAGAATCTCAGATTGGCAAAGCCCCCACTCTCCCGTTAACTTGTTCCGCTAGTTCCTAAGATGCTACTTGCCAAGATGAGAGCATATCTCACCTGCCATTATACCTCTGTTCTTGCTAGTAACTTAGCAGTATCCAAATCAGTTCATGGATGCTAGCCTAGCTAAGCAAAGAATCTATTTAGAGCCAATAGAATTCACAGTCCTTACAGACATGAGCCTCCTATACACATCCATAGATAGGAACACATACACACATATACATATCCACATGCATATTAATTGTAATAAGTCATTTAAAATGCTCAAGCAATGAATATGTTTCCATGTTCCCTTTTTTTTTTTTTTTTTTGACTCTGGGGTTATCAGCATGCCTTGGTTCCCACACTATGAACCCACTACTCTGGGAGGCCATTTTTCATTTTTACTGGATAGGACAGAGAGACATTGAGAGGGGAAGGGGAGAGAGGTGGAGAGAGACAGAGACACACCTGCTGACCTGCTTCAATGTGAAGTGAACCCCCTGGTGGAGAGCCAGGGGCTCCAACGGGGATCCATGGGCAGGTCCTTGTGCTCTGTACTATGTGCACTTAATCCGGTGCGCCACTGCCTGCCCCTTATTATTTTTATAAGATTTAATTTTTTATATTTTATTTATTTATTACTGGATAGAGAGAAATTGAGAGGAAAGAGGGAGATAGAAAGGGGGAGAGACAGACATCTGCAGCCCTGCTTCACCACTCGTGAAGATTTCCCCCCTGCAAGTAGGGACTTGAACCAGGGGCTTGAACCTGGATCCTTGTACACTGTAATGTGTGTGCTTCACCAGGTATGCCACCGCCTGGCCCCCATCTTTTTCTTTGTTATGGGGGGTTAATGGTTTGCAGTCAATTGTAAAATACAGTATCTGTACATGTGTACTATTTCTAAGTTTTCCACACAACAATTTAACCCCCTCTAGGTCCTCCGCTGTCATCACTGCATATTTTTATTTATTTATTCTTTAAATTTGTTATTGTCTTTATTTATTGAATAGGAGACAGCCAGAAATCAAGAGGGAAGGGGGTGATAGAGAGGGAGAGAGACAGAGAGACACCTGCAGCCCTGCTTCACCACTCATGAAGCTTTCCTCCTGCAGGTGGGGACCGGGGCCTTGAACCTGGGTCCTTGTGCATTGTAATTAGTGTGCTCAACCAGGTGCACCACCACCTGGCCCCTATCACTGAATATTTTTAATTTTGTGTTGAGAAATGGATTTCCTTTGAAAAGTCAACTGTTTCAATGTTTTGGATGAACCGTTTAGTCTATATTTAAAAGAGAAAAACCTATCAAAAATTTTTCCTCATTTTTATATTTTAATTTATTAATGAGAGAGAGATACAGAGAGAGGGACAAAAGTACTGCTCAGCTCTGGCTTACAGGGGTTATGGGGATTGAACCTGGGAACTCCAAGCCTCATGCATGGAAGTCTCTCACATAACCATCATGCTGTCTCCAAGGGCAGGCAGTGAAGCACCTGGTTAAGAGCACACATTGTCATTATGCTGTGTTCCCAGCTGGATCTCTCTGCTGTTTTTGCAGAGGCCTTACAGCTTCTGAGATGCAAATGTATTTGAGGTTGATTACATTTATTGACTAAGGAATCTCAGATTCAGACTTCAAACATACCCTGCACACATACATACTAATCTGTCATCTACCTCGTATAAAATTACATTAAAATTTACGTTGATAGACTATTTTGATTTCTCTTTTGGAATGCACGAACTACGTAACTCTGACCCACCTGCCATAGTTCTCTACTTAGTTAAAACACATAAGAAGCTGCCGGTAGCGTTTTCCATGACTCTTGCTAAATTATATGGAGGGGAATGAAATGGTTTAGGGAGACTTTTTAAAGGATTTCATAGTCTCACTCTCTGATGCCAAGCTTTTGTAATCCAGGTTTTCTCCACCTTCTCAGAAAGTCATATCTGTCAAACTCAACATTTGATCTTTACTTTCTGGAGGCTATTTAATACTGACATACATGCTAACTGACTGCCTTTAGTTCTTCAGAGTTTGGTTTCATCCATTCTATCTAGTAGTCTAAGAAGTTTAAAATGCTCCCAGGTTCACTTATCTAAGGGGATTTGAAGAAAGACAGTACTAGTAGGATTTTATTATATACCATCTAAAAGAAAATTAATTTTGCCTCAGGTCTCTAGTGCAAATGAGAACTCTATCATATACAGAAACATTGTCTGAATAACCTAACTGAATTGCTGTGTGAGAAATATTCAAAAATTTTATGCCAAAACTATATTTTGTTTCAGTAATTAAATTATAACACCTAGATTTTCCTTTTGACTTTATTGATATAATTATTTTTTTGTTTCTATTGTTATGATTTTTTTCTATAAAAGTATCATGAAAATGATAAAAATTACCACATGTTATATCAACAGCTGATGGAAAATGCATACAAATTTTAATGTAGATTGTAAGGATAAGCTCAATAATATAAGACAAGAATAATCCTAGACAATTTGAATTTATACTGACTTTCTCTTTTGGTCAGACATACAAAGCTTCTTCCAAAAAAATGATTTGATTCTGTAGAATAAATAAAAATAACTTTAAAATCCCTTAGAGTAATGGTTGGTAGAAAACGTTGACAAAAACTGGGCATATTTTTTTCCATCATTTTTAATGCACAAACACCTGACATCTGGCCTGCATCATGATATGCAGGTCCTGGCAGCTGGAATCAAACTTCGTACACAGAATGCGATCAGACTGTTTTTCTGAGCAGGTTCATTATACATGATCTGAGACACATGTTTGATATTATCAGGGCAAACAAAAACCATAAGTCCATGGCTTGAGCTTTGCGTGAGAAGGGAAAAAAAAAGTTTGGCCCCGTAAGTTGTTTCTGAGGAGAGAGTTTCACTTTGAGCAGCAGTTAAAGATTTCATTATTAATGTGAATAAGCCAGAGGAAAGAGGGAAGCCTTGATGATTGCCATGGTAAGAAATCAAACGGTTCTGGGACCGTTGATCAGAGCTGATTGAGTAACTGGCTGGGAATGCAGACATTTGATCCACATACACTGTTACCAGAATTCACGCATCCAACATCCTCTCTAATATATGCTGGGGAATTGGATGATTCCAAGGTCACTTTTCAAATTTCACAACTTTCTGGAAAGTCTTTTCAAAATGCTTGCTACCTGGGTTTTGTGTAAACTTAAGACAGTTTAACGTGTGAATAGTACATTCCCCTTGAGTTAGCATGTAGATTTAAATAAGTGAAGTGATAGTAAGGTAGATATGCACCAACAACTTAATGTTTTCATTTCCAGATTAATGTGACTAGCCTTCCTAGGCATCACTTTTACTTAATGGGATTAGTGAATTATTTTATTTGCAAAACAATTTCCCACAAAGTGAGTTGGAATCTTAACTATTAATAAAAATATCTGGATAAATGAGAATAAATAGATAGATGATAAATAGATTATATATACATATATATGATAGAGATAGACATATATGTTTAGATAGATTGATGATAGAGATAGATAGATAGATAGATAGATAGATAGATAGATAGATAGATAGATAGATTGTAGATGATAAAAAGATGATAGAGCAGGGGTAGATAGCATAATGTTTATGTAAAGAGACTCTCCTGCCTGGGGCTCCAAAGTCCCAGGTTCAGTTTCCTGCACCACAATAAGCCAGAGCTGTGCAGTGTTCTGGTTTTTATGTCTGTGTCTGTCTCTCTCTGCATCTCTCTCCAAAATAAAATACTTAAAAAAACTAAAAAAATATATTAAAAAACAAATTAAAAAAGATGATAGATAGATGATAGATAAATTATAGATAGATGGTTGATAGATATATACATATGATAGAGATATATAAATATATATATATATATATATTTAGATAGATGATAGAGATAGATGATAGATGATAGATGATATATAATAGATGATAGTAGATATATAGATAGATGATAGTAGATATATAGATAGATAGATAGACAGATATAGATAGATATACAGATAGATTATAGATGTATAAATAGATGATAGATAGATAGATAGATAGATAGATAGATAGATAGATAGATAGACAGACAGGCATATAGTAGTGCAGTGTATACCAATGGACTGCAGACATGAGACTGAAACAGACAGAGATGATACAAGGTGAGATGCATAAATTGGACCACTGAGTTGTGATTTCCCATGAGGAGACAGCTAGGTACATTTGTCTTCCTAAGCATGATGTTTCCTCTACAGCTGGAATCCCAGAAGGGTGCTGGTGTACCAAACTGTTCAAGGGAGCTCCTTCCTTTCAGTTGCTTCTACTCCATAAAACAGAAAATGAGAGAGATAAATTAATTGAAAATATTCTAATTATTCACAACTTCTGCTGTATACTTTGCTAAATTGTATATTTTGAATTATTTAAATATACAATAGAAACACATTGAGCCACTTTATTATTGCTTTGACCAAGAGCAAATGGAGATTGTGATGAATCATCATTTTTCTCACTGAGGGAGTTAATGTTTTTCAGTGGATTCATTACATAAGCAATTTCCAGGCCCCCAAAGTTTTGTCTCTCACTCATCTCCCCTGTCTTCCCTCCCCAGAGACCTTCACTCTGGTGCAGTACCCCATGACCAGTCCATCTTTCACTCCGTCTCTCCCTCCCTCCCAGAGTCCTTTGCTGTGGTGCAGTGCCCCATGTCCAGTCCCTGTTGCAATCTGTGCTCTCCCTCCCTGTCCCTACTTGTCTCATTAATAAGTAAGATCATTTGGTATGCATTCTTCTCTTTTTAGCTTATCTCTCTCAACATAATGTCCTCAAGTTTCATCCAAGAAGACTCAAAGGAGACAACCTCATCAATTTTAACAGCTGACAAGTATTCCATCATGTATATATGCCACAATTTCTCTAGACACTCATCTGATGTTAGGCATCTGGGTTCCTGCTATGAACATAGGTATATACTATACAGATCAATTATGACAGGTGTTTTTGTTTTCTCTGGGTAAATCCCCAGGAGAGGAATTGCTGGGTCATAAGGTAGATCCACTCCTAAAGTCTCCAGGTTGCATTCCACAATGGTTGGACCAGTTTGCACTCCCACCAGCAGGGCAGAAATGTCCCTTTTTCTCCACATCTGTCTGGCTGGCTTCGCAAGCCTGAGACAGATGACCAGAGACTCATGGCTGGGTTGTATGTAGTATCTCTTTATTCATGCAGGATGCAGCACAATCTAAACCAAGCTATGCTAAAACTAAACTAAAAACTAAACTAAACTAAAAACACAATCCTATATATACTCACCAAGTAGGGCGGAAACAGGATGTGATGCAGAGAGGGTGGAGCGAAAAGTGACTCTTGCAAATCAGGGTGTACTACAAGAGGGGGTGGAGCAAAAAGACATCATGAACCAGTGGGGATTAAACCAATCCCCTGCAGGCATGCTGGTGCTTAGTTATGTAAATAGAATAGTGTTAAGCAGGGGGGGATTAAACCAAATGAAACAGAAGGGGTTTTTAGAAGCAGAATCAGAAGCATACCAACACACATCCTCTCCAACACGGGTCATTTCTTTCCTTTTGATACAGGACATTCTCACAGGTGTAAAGTGATATCTCACTGATATCTTTATTTGCATTTCTAATGAATTCTAATGCTGTTCCTCTTCAGGCCATCACACATGGTTTGGTGTTGTTTTCATTGTATCTTAATCACATCTCTAGGTCTGTCACTGTTTTGTTACTTCCTCCAGCACCGTCTTCCCATTTGCTGACTTTTTCCTCAGTCTTTGTTGTTCTGCTTGCAAATCCCTCAACTCTATTTCTTAATTCATCTATTTTGTCCTTTTGTTCAGCTATTGTTGCTTTTATTATTGCTGTGGTTTTTACTTCATTTATTGTTTGCTTTAGCAAAACTCTTGTGGTGTTTACTTCTGACACTGAGCTATTTTGTTGGCCTATTGTGACATTGGCTTTGGTTAGTGTGGCTAATAATTCCTCTATTTTGACATCTAACTTCTTACATTTTCCTTAGTTTGGGCTCCTGTCCTCTCTTAGCATCTCATCTGTTGTTCTTCCTGTTCCGCTGTGATATTCTTCCATGAGTTTTATCACTTCAGTTGCAAACATGTGAACTAGTTTTTCAGGTTCTTTATTGTCACTGGCTTATTAGAGTTTTTTTTTTTTTTCCTGGACTTTTTCCTTGATTTGTTGTTAAGATGGGTATTCTTTCTGCCCATCCTATCTGTTATTATCAGTCTTGATGCCGACTGGCCTGGTTTGAGGATTTGTTGGTATCCACCTGGACTAGCAGGTGGGGGAGTCAAGGGTCTCTCTTGTGTATAACATCAAGAGCTTGCCCTCTTTGGGGTTTGGTTGGGGGTCTCCAAGCGCTAAGGAGCTTCTAGTGGAGTGTGCAGTGAGGTTGGGGTCTCTCTCCAGTGGCTCTTCAGATGTCCATCAGGGATAATAGGTTTTGGGACCAGGTATGGAAACTGGGGACCCTCCCTGAATTCAGGGTGTGAGTTACATGGGGCCCATCTAGGACATACCAGGACCCATAGGCCCTGGGCATTGCACAGGGTGGTACATGGTCTCAGGCTGAAGTCACAGTGCAGGATGGAGCAGAACGCTGCTGGGCCAGGATCCACATCCACTACTGGGCCTCTGGAGGGGACTGAACACAAGTTGAGGACCCCTCCCTTGGGTTACAGCACAAGGCTGCCACGGGTATGGCTCTTCTGGTGACTCTGCAGGCCAGGACAGAGGGGTGAGCCTAAGGGGCACTGGGCAGAGGTCAGGGTATAGGCTCACCTAGACTGCAGCTGGGCTGGATTCTCTGGCAGGGGCCCTGAGGGAAGTCTGGACCCCTCCTTTGGGTCAGGGCATGAGGCTGCCCTAGATGTAGGTGGTCTGGGACCCTCACAGGCTGCCAGCCCTCAGACAGGGTGTGCTCCAGCAGGGGTGCTATCTTGGATTGATTATAAAAGCTGGCCCAGAATGTTCTGGGTTGGGATCTTCCAGTGGTGAGTAAACCTCTGGCAGGTCTGACTGGCTCCTGGAGGTCAGGGTTTGGATCAAGCTGGGTTGCTGTCAAGGGGTCCACATTCCACCTCTTGGTGCTGGAGGCTGGGTGATGTGGGCAGAGTGCTTTGCTATGTGTGACCACCGGGTAGGTCTGCCTGGGGCACTGGAGTTCCAGGCATGGAGGGAAGCTGAGAAAGGAGACATAAGGGGTCTGGGTTGCACATGAGATCCCTGATGTGACTCTGGCTGTTGTAGCTTGGGGTTGTAGGTTGGGACTGCTTGTCCTATGACCTTGCCACAAAGACACTGAGTCATGTGAGGGAGAGAGCCCCACCTGCAGATATCTTTTCCTCCTCTCCTGTGTGCCTTGTGTTTTTCCTTCTCTGCCTCTGCATTGTCTGAGTTTCAAGAACTTGTCATAGTTGTGGCTTCCTGTAGCTTTTGTAATTGCTGAGACCATTGACTCTGTCTCCTTGAGAGCTGTCTTTGAGCCTTTAGATGGAAAGACTGATGCCATCTTGCATCTTCTCCCTCTGAATTATCATGTTAATGTTACTGTACTGGAAGAAAATTAAAAATCCAATAACTAATAATCAGAAACATCTGAACCCATGGAGTCTTTCCATGTTGGCATGAGGCAAGCACATACAATTGTGCATCATTTTAGAAAAGAAAGGAAACTATTAGCATGGAATTCACTAAAGTTTCAAACAGGTAGAGGAAATAGAAAATATTTGCAAGATTTTAGATTTAATAATATTTTATGAGTGTTGTTATATACAAGATCATGGGTCTAGGGTTTAAAGTGTGTCCATGAAAGCTGATGAGTCTCTCATTAAACAACCACCATTTTAGACTGATAATAACAATCTGAGTTAAAATGGAAGTCATCTCCATCAGTCAAGCTGTAAGTGCGAGAAAACATGCCATGTTCATTAGTGAGAAATCACAAATACGTTTTAATTTTATACCTGAACTTTACTTGGTTTAAATTTGTGTCACTTTAATTTTCAGTGACAATAGATTATGAAATGAGAGAATTATAAAGTCAGAAAAACAGCTCTGATCTCTTCCTTAGCAAACTGATAGTAACGGTACATTATAAACTGTACAAGAGGACCTGCCAAGTCCGAAGAGGCATTGAACACTAAAAAAGAAAAGGGAGCTGGGCGGTAGTGCAGCAGCAGGTTAAGCACATGTGCTACAAAGCACAAGGACCATCTAAGGATCATGGTTCAAGCCCCCAGCTCCCCACCTGCAGGGGAGTCCTTCACAGATGATGAAGCAGGTCTGGAGGTGTCTGTCTTTCTCTCCCCGCTTTGACTTCCCCTCCTCTCTCCATTTCTCTCTCTCCTATCCAATAACAAAGACAACAACAATAACTATAACAATAAAACAAAAAGGAAAACAAAAGGGAATAAATAAGTAAATAAATAAAAACAATAGAAATAGTTTTGATGCCACTAACAATTTTAATAATTTTCAGTATTTTTTAGCTTTCTTTATTTATTGGATACATTCAGAAATCGAGAGGGAAGGGGATACACAGAGAGAGAGAGAGAGAGAGAGAGAGAGAGAGAGAGAGAGAGAGACACCTGCATCCCTGCTTCACCACTCACAAAGCTTTCCTCCTGCAGGTGAGGGCCAGGGGCTTGAACCCAGGTCCTTGTGCACTGTAACATGTGCACTCAGCCAGGTGTGCCACCACTTGGCCCCTTGAAGATAATACTTTTCAATGGGCTGGTGTGTAGTGATCCACTTATATTACTTACTGAGGGCACCTCTGTGGGTTTACATGACTGTTATATCTTCTGCTACAAACAAGCCTTATTTGGGTCTGGAAACAGACAGTCTAGCTAGAGCTTACTGTAGATGCCATTAAAACTTTCTTGAGAAAGTTTGCACCAAGTTTGTGCTGATTTGATATAGTAACATTAGAGGACAAATGTGACTGGCTTTCAGATAACACGTGTATCTTAAACTGAACCTGAAAAGTACTTGAATGGAATCCGTATTTTTGCAGGAGTATAGATGGCCTGTATAAGCTACACTTGATTTTCTAATTGATTTTTTCATAAAAAAGTGGAAGGTATCCAACTGATAAGAGTAGCTATCAACATAGAAGAGTCATAAAATGCCCCTGTAGATAATAAAATACACATTAACCCTCCCCCCACGTTGGGAAATTGTGAGGTTGTGGTAGAGCCTGGCAGGGCTTGACCTGTGGGGTGCATCTAACCTCTCAGTCTCTCTCTGTACTGAGAGGTTGAGCGAGGGGGATACAGGAACCCCAAAGGTTCCCTGCCTCACACAGCACCCTGTATTTTTCTGCCTCCAGGTGCCTGGCATTCCTTAAAACATTAAGCCAGCTCCCCCTGCTCCACCCTGCATTCCTTGATACTATGGCCCATCCTTTTATTACCTACATGTCAACCTTCTGCTTTTTCTAACAAATGACTTAAGGCCTCCACTCTATTCCCCCACTCATTCTGCTCATTTAATATATACTTTTTCTACCCTCAAGACCACAGGGTATTATTAATTCTACCAGTTAAAACCCCTAGCAACAGTTGCTAGGAAGTCCCTGCCTTTTTCACCTTTTTCCACCCCTTTCCTAACCATGTATGGTATTGTAAAGCCACTTCTGTCTCTGACTTGTCACTTCCTTTTTCTGGCCTGGGGAAGTGGGTGGGCAGACGAGGAGGCTGACACCGACCATTGCAGTTTGTGCCACATATCTTAACCAGGTGGGCTACTGCCGGACCCTGGGGCGCTCAGATGAATAAATATTTGAATTGCCTCACTGCCATGAGCTTGAGCTTGGTTCCTGGGTCATCACTCCCTCTTGCATAGCTAGCCCGACACACCCCCATATACGTATATACATTTTGTCCTGTGGAAATTTAGAGCAGTAAGATAGGGAGAATCAAGGCAAAGAAATTTACTTGTTTTCATCTTATCAATTGCCACTGTCAGTGTAGATATAATTGTAATTATCATCATAAGATTCTAGGACAATAATTAATGTTATACAAATAAGCTGAAGAAAGATAACACATGCCATTCAATAATGTGTGAAAGTATTGTGTTTCAATGCATTTTACAATTTTCAAAATTATATTTGAACATTGTTTGCTTTAATAAACTTTCAATGTTTTCAGAAGAAACCTAAATCCTTACAATTTAAGAAGTAATTTCAAATATTTTCCTCATAAATCCTATATATGAAAAAGATGAATGGATGTTGATGGAATTTTATTGTCCTTAGGAAAAAAAAAAGGATGTAACTTGGTAATCTGCAGAATAAGCATAATGTCCCCAAAGAGGAGACTTCTATTTGCTTTTGCTCTACTTCTGTCTCTGCTTTTAAGTTCTCAAGAAAGTTTTTCTGGGCAGCAGACCGAATGAAATCTATCCATTAGTTTCTGTGTCTTGCATGTCACAGAACAAAAGGGTATTCTTAAGAAGCAGCCGATTTTGGAGAAGTGAAGTACTTCTGTGTTCATGGCCAGCTTCGGTCTGGACTTAAGTAAGCAGCACTCAGTCTTCATTGCAGACTCCTTTGCCAAGTCTAGACTTCCCCACATAATTTTAACAGGACTTGGATTTGACAAATGCACATGCTGTTATGCCCAGACTTTGTCTTGGAAAGAAGGACAGCATCTACTGGAAAAAGGGAGAAAAGAGCTAACAATGACTATAAGAGCAGAAACAAAACATTACAGCCAAATTTTTAATGGGCAAATGTATTTCCAAGCATTTAACAATCATTTCTTGTATCTGTCCCTAGAAATGGTTCATTAGGAAGAATATTATGCAAAGGGTGAGATGGGCCACCTGCCTATGGATGTTATCATTCACAGGAAGAATTGCTCTCCAGGGGTGAGTGTTAGCATCTGTAGCTCTTAGATTCAGAAGCAAATGGCTCAGCAGAAGAGGAAATCAACCAGCATCTTACACAAACATATCAGTTTGTTACTAAATAGTTGCACTGGGACATAATTTCTTACAATAATAAAAATGACTCTTGCTTTCTTTGTAAATAAGGTACACTTCTAACTGATCTAAAGTCCATACCTAACTTATGGTACTTAGATTAATATCTGAAAACTTTAAAAGCATTCTTAAAGTAGTAAAAGAGTAAAAATGTTTGGAAGACACATACAACCATTTAAGATATAATTTTAAAATGTCATGTGTCCTTCTTAATAAGTGAATAATATCACATATGCCCCAAACAATTTTTAACTTGTAGTAGTACATCTTAAGGTCAAAACCAAAACACTGGTTTTGAGTAAAAATACTTCCTAAGTCCAGCTAAGAGAAAAAGTTCATCTTATGTGGGATTTCTAGCTTCTTTTTTTGAACTTGTGGCTGACCTAGTTTCTGGCTCATGATAAGAGCAGCATTCACATGGGATGATCCTACTCATAGACAGAAGTTAAAAAATAAGAACAGAAGGGGAAACACAAAGCAGAACTTGCACTGGAGTCAGCGTGTTGCACCAAAGTCAAGGACTCTGGGGAGGAGGGGAGGGTCAGATCCTGGAACAGGATGGAAGAGGAGGATCTAGGTGGGGAGTTAGGCGTTATGTGGAAAACTGAACAATGTTGCACCTGGACCAACTACTGTATTTTACAATTGACTGTGAACCATCAAAGCCCCCCCCCCATAAAGGCTTAAAAAAAGGCAGCATTCACAGAGCCTTCTGCATGGTTCTGTCACTGTGACACTGTGGGTTTCCAGAGCTACTGTCCAGTACAGCCCTAGGACAGAGAAAAGTGAAACGAGGTGTGTGGTTAATATGCTTCTCATTTTTGTCTGTCTAACTTTTTTCAATTTGATTTGAAGATTTATTTGAACAAATTAATTTGTTGAATCTAAATTAATAAATGTTCAGATATGAGTTCTCTTCACTAGAGTTTTAAGAACAGAAGATTTTTCTGAGGTATGTTAACCCCATTCCTTTCTTACTCTAGAGTCCCCATCTATCCACTCAAGCTGAATCACTGTCAATCCCCCCTTTTCTTAATATATGAACATACAATACCCAATGTATCTTATATAGCTAACTTCTTTTTGTACATTTTTAACAATTTTTTATATCTTTATTTATTTGAGACAGCCAGAAGTCAAGAGGGAAGGGGGAGATGGAGAAGGAGAGAGATAGAGAGAAACCTGCAGCCCTGCTTCACAAACCTGCAAAGCTTCCCCCCCACACACGCACACACACGCCGCAGGTGGGGACTGGGGCTTGAACCCAGGTTCTTCTGGATTGTGACACATATATTCAACCAGGTACCCCACCATCTGGCCCCTATAGTTAAGTTTTTAAATTAATTTCTTCAAAGGAAATTCTCTTTCTCTTCTCTCTGTCCTTTTTAAAGTAGACTATTTTTTTTCATGCTATATCATTTTATCTTGGGGGCTAATGTTTTATAGTATTTTTACTGACACATAGGTTCAATACCTGCAAAACACTCACTCTAACTTCAGTCCCTTCCTACCAGTGCACCCCCACCCCAAGTCCCTCAGCCATAGAGCCCTCTGCTTTGGTGAAAAACACCAGACTCTTACTTTGCATTTTTCCTTTATGTCTTAAGTTTTATCTTTGAGTGAAATTATTTGGTAATTAACTTTCTATTTTGTTTCATCTCATGTACCATGATTCCTTCAAGCTTCATCCAAGATGAGGCGAAGGGCATGATTCCATAAGTCTTAATAGCTGAGTAGTATTCCATTGTGTATACAGACCACAGCTTTCTCAGCCCCTTTATCTGAATTCTGATAGTCTCTGTGTTAACTGAATGCTTCTTCCTTCCTTCCTTCCTTCCTTCCTTCCTTCCTTCCTTCCTTCCTTCCTTTACTTTTTCTTTTCTTTTTTTTTCCTCTAAGGTTATTACTGGGACTCAGGGCTGGTACAAGGAATCCACTACTCTTGGCAGCATGTTTTTTTAAAATTTTTCCATCATATTGTATAGGACAGAGAGAGATTAAGGGAGAGGGGGAGATAGAGTTGGGGAGAGACAGAAAGACACCTGCAGCCCTGCTTCACCACTCATGAAGTGTCCCTCTCTCAGATAGGGAGCCCATAGCTCAAACATATATATTTACTAGCTAGACTAGTAAAATAAATGTTCCTTACATTATAATTTTTTTAACTTTTATTTTCATTACTTTATATGTTATGACTCTATCTACACAGAGAGCCAATGAAATTATCTTCCTTAAAGTTGTTACAAAGACTCTTGAATAATTTCCCATTGCATATATGTTAAGCTGATGTTTTGAGATCAGAAACATATACCTGGACTTTGAATATATTAGTCTACTCCAGGAAATTTGTTACAGCACTGCTATTTCTGTTTCGCTGCTGCTAATTATATTCATTTCTTCAGATGTATGTCCTTTCTAAGACAAAGTGTGGATTTCATCTGTTAATACCTCCTTTCCAATGAGACTAAACTATTTGCTATATCTTAAAAAGTGCATCATTCCAGAACCTTCTGATCCTGCATCCAGTTGCCATTGATCTTACTGCTTTTTTTCTTTTTTTTTTTCCACCTGAGAAAAGAGCCACAAGTCATGTAAAAGTAGAACTAGCATCCATTTGAGTTTCTTTTGTTAGGTTCTGTATACGTTTGAATTACCAGTAGAATCACAAATCACTCTCCCTTTTGCTTGCAGTCCTGATGTGAGGGTGGGTGTTGGGGAATAGGGCCCACTGTCCCGGGAAATCCAGACCATTGTTTCCATGAGGTTCAAGTGGGTTGACCCCCAACTCTCCATTTAGGTCAAGAGAAGGGCAGGTCCCCCTGACCTCTTGAACTAACAATAGATGGCTTCTTCAGGAAAGGGGGCTACCTTTCTGCACATGTCTCTCCTCTCCCCTTAAAACAAAGGCCATGAATTCCTGCACATTGTGTTCAGCCTAACTTTAACCACATAGGTTCTTGTTCAGCTGCCCCTCCTCCTCCCCCTTCCTCTGAAGTGCCTGCAATTTACCCTGAGGAGCCTGTAATTACCCCCCCTGCCTGGGGAAATATGCTTTGTGAAGGTTGTGATGAAACCTTGTCTGGTAGTTCTTCATTTGTGGTCAAATAGTTTGTAGGTCAACATGCCATGCGGCTATGCCTTGTGCTGCTCTGTGCTTGGGTTAATGATGACCTTGACCTTCTACCTGAGCAATGGGTATATGCACTTGCTTTCTGTCCCAAATAAACAAGTTGCCCTCCGAGGCTTTTCCCAGGGCTGACTGAGAGTTTGTCTCCCTGTGTACAGCACCCTCAACATGCTGAGCTGCTCCGGGACCCACGGGGGGCTGCTCTTGACCTCCTTCTCCCAGTGGATCCAGGAGCAAGCCTGCAGGTGGTGAGTTTGTCCCTTAGCCTAAAGTCACCTTCTCCCATGAATTTCCTTGAACAAGACAGAAGCAGAGTTCCTGTTCTAGGAACTCTAAATCGTTCAGTAAGGCATAAATTAACATGGTTATGTGATAAATGGTGTATTAAATATCACCACAAGTCATGAGTTATGTGATATAAGGGCAATAGAGAGCGTTTAACGTGTGCTAAGTGTGTGAGAGAGACGGTTGCAAGGGCCTAGTGAGTAAACTTTCATTTATGTCCATAGAAACCCTGAAGGGGTGCTGCACCTTCTTGTTTTTCAAATAAAGAAACCAAGGAAAGTCAGCCTGGGCAGCATGGGCCAAGCTTGCGCGTGAGATAAGGAGCAGGAAACGGACTATCAGGTGCGCCAAGTAAATCCTTCACAGTGGGCACGCTCAGGAAGTACAAAAGCGCCAGGCATCTGTTAGTGTCTCTCCCTTTACTTCCACTGTCTAAAAGGTTAAGGAGACATACCTTTGTAAGTGAAATTTGATTGTTGTTTTCAAAGATGTGTTATTTTTTGAGGGTCACCAGGGCACTTCTTTGGCATCTGTGGTATCAGGGATTGAAGTTGCTTTACTCACAGAATCACCTCCCTGTCCACTCGTGAAGTTTAAAGAGCAGAGAATTCAGAGCTACAGGGAGAGTGTGTGCTCTGACATGTGTGTGGTCCAGATTTGAGTCTGCGCTCACCCCCCCTCCATATCTCTCTTTCTATGATTATATATATATATATATATATGTATATATGAAATAGAACACCTGGAGTCCCCTGGCTCCTCTCACCAAAACAGAAAAAAAAGCAGCAGTGGAGAATTGATAATTAAAATGTGTCTTACTGAAATCACCATATATAACCCCATAGGACTGGAAACTATTGAACTCAAATTAAAAGTAGAATTTACAGAGTGTATATTTTATGGTAACTGAAAGGATTACTTAAAGCTTTGGATCATTATTAGCAAGTAAGTAACTGGTATTCATTAAGTATCTGACTAAGTGTGGGAGAGAATAGACCTCACCTGCTGCTGAATTACTGAGAGTTCTTTTAGTGGACACTTTGAGATTTCCTATGTTACAATACACAAGATTCACCTGCTAAGTTTAGAAAGAAACGCTATGTCTATGAACACTCTGAAATAAAATCTAGTTCTTGGTAATGGAAGATATTAGAAAACCCTGAACAGTATTACATGCATTTCAGGACCTTTATAAAGTGTAAAGCTATTAAATTTTCCTTCTCACAAGTCTGACTCCTTAATGAAGACACACCACACACACACACAAATATAATTTTCAAGAATTTGATTTGAAAGAACACAGGAACATTTAGCTGAGCAGGGTAGAAATGAAGAGATCAGGAGAGACTCCTGCAGCCCTGCTTCACCACCAGCACAGCTTCCTCCTGCAAGCGAACCTGGCTCCTTGCACACGGCAAAGTGTCTTCTCCTTTTCTCTTTATTTCTTCTCTTTTTGTTTCAATTTCTTTATTTTACTTCTGTATTTTATCTTTTTAAAATTTTGTTAGTGGTGTGACATTAATTTACAAGATTGTAACATGATAGGAATATGATCCCAGACCGTTCCCACCACCAGAATCCTGTGTCCCCAATCCCTCCACTGAAAACTGCAATAGCTCTGCCAAGGTTGCAGAAATGGGTTCAGTATTATTTCTAGAGCTCTCTGTCTATATGCATATATATTTGCATTTATCTTTTTTCTCCCTATGAACTTGCCTTCTTGTCCTTTTGAAGTCACTCTCACACTCACACATATAACTACTTCCCAATATCCATCATCATTTCTTCTCTTTCTGGCTCCGATGGAATTGGAATTCAGAGCCCTCTGGTCATCTTCCCCTAACACTCTCCCTCTGGGAGTATGGACTGAAATTCCTTATGGGGAGCAGAAGGTGGGAGTTCTGGCTTCTGTCATTGCTTCTCTGCTGGACATGGGTGCTGGCAGGCAGATCCATCCTCCTAGCACAAAGTATACTCTCAACAAGATACACCAACCCTCCATTCAGCTCATATATATATATATATATATATATATATATATATATATATATATATATATATATATATATATTAGATCACATGCTAAGAATAAAAGGAAACGGACACCTTTGGTGATAGGCAAGTCAGCCTTTAAGCAAAATTTCAGATCCATTAACCAAAATGAGCTTTATTAGAACAACACTGAATAGTAGCCTCCCTCCCGGATTCTCCTTCTAAAATGAAATTTCTATTCTAATTGATGCCTTGAAGCTGCAAATCGAAGTTTATGTCAAATATTTGGCAGAACTTCAAGGAAAATGATTGGGTTCACCTTGGTTTTCTAATTGAGATGTTTATGGGTTATTTACTTCTTTTTTATCTGGAAGTGTTGGAGTGACATTGCCTACATAGGATGTCTCAATTGGATCCCTGACTCTCTTTCTTGCCAAGTGCCAAATTGTTTTCTCAGTCTATCTGACAATCCACTACCCCCCACCCCACCAGGTTCGTATTTGTCCTTGAAGAGTTGTCACTGAAAAAACTGAGAAAATTGTATATCCAATTAAAGTGAGACAGAACACAACTGTCAAATAAAAGCTATTAACCCCCCGAGTACCATATTTTTTTTGTATATCTGACAGGTCTCTTCTCAGTGCCTTCAGCTTCAGTCATTCCCTATTCCCTTGATTTCTTTTAAAGAGATTGCTTATGGGACAGGTTTCTAGTTGAGAATGTTTATGCCAATTAAAGTTTGTCAAATCTTAATCTAAGATGGAAACACTGTACTTATCAGACATGATTTCAGAATAAAAATTCAGTGTATGTATGTAGAAGAGTTTGAGGTCATGTTTATTTGAAATCTGATTATATTTGCATTATTTAAACAAAGGCTCGTCACATAAACTCAGTCTAATTTTTATTATTATCTTCATTTATTTATTAGATAGAGATATTCAGAAACTGAGAGGAAGGGGGGATAGGAAGAGAGACAGAGACACACCTACAGCTCTGCTTTACCACTCATGAAGCTTTCCCCTTGCAGGTGAGGGCCAATGGCTTGAATTCATGTCCTTGAGCATTGTACCATGTGCACTCAGCCTGGTGTATCAACATCCGGTCCCTACATTTAGTTTCTACAGTGTGTTTACAACTATGTTATCATCTAGCTATATGACTCAGAGTAAGACAGGAAGCTACCACAGGCCTTTAAACATCGACAATCTAGTTAGATATGGAAGCAGTTTAAAAACTATAATGTAACTGTACTTTTTACAAATTCCACGAGAGAACAGAGAGCTCACAGTGCTCTGTGAAATACATCTATAATCTCAATCTAAAGCATAAAGAGAGAAGGGGTGAGTCTTGGAAAGGTTTGAGACAATTGCCTTCTATATTGTGGACTTTACTGCTATGAGCCTGTGGTCAGGAGGCAAGGATATAATGGTATTGCTTTGGAGTGGAACCAGGTAGGAAGGGAAGATCATTATAGCCTTGTGCTATAGATGGTAAGTGGCTTAAAAATCAGGAACCATGTTACTTCTCCTGATAGGGCCCAGCATAAGTGATCTCCACATCTGTTAGGATGATGAGAAACCCAGATGTTTGGTCTCAGCCCTGCTGTTTCAGCATGTACCCATCACATGGAGGGGCCTTCTTCTGAGCTGTGCAGTGACAGCAGAAGCATCAAAAACAAACAGGAAAAGATTCCATTTTCTACTTTCTCTTCTTCCTCCAGTGTGGTGAAGAAACATCCACTGTACCTGAATTAAAGTGACTATTGGTTTGCTTGTTTCATTATTGAGATGTGGGACTTGGTGTCCATCTAAAGGTTAATCATTGATAAGGGGGAGTGGGATTAGAGTGACATGGTGACTGAGAGGTTAAAATGGTTGAACAGTGTCCTGTGGACACTCAATACATTCTGAAGTGTCCTATGGCACCTGGGTGCCAACATTGAAAACTAAAGGTAAAGGTCTTTTTAAACAAGGTTGAACTAGTCAGAAATTACTTGCAATGTAAAAATAAGTGTCTCTGTAATCATGTCTCAAAATTATTCCATGGAAACTATTATTAGCTTATCTGTCACTGAAATTAGTAAACTGGAAATTTGAGAAAACTGTCACAGTTTGTGCATTTTGGTACTAAAGTCTATTCATACAGAGTTCTCAATCTGAAGAGAGAAGGGGACAGATGCTATTGGAAATGATACATTCCATCTTGCGTGCCCCTCACTGTTACAGTGAACAATATGTCACTTCTAATTTACCAACATAAGAAATTAATCATAGATGAAATAGAAAAAAATAGAAACATTAAAATATCACACAGCAAAATGTTAAGCTAGCTGTACCTGACACAATTTTATTATATCAATAGTTTAATTTTAATAACAATAGGGCTCATTGAGAGATGTGTATATTAATTTTAATGATGCCATTACATGACGTGTATTTGTTAATATTTGTTGCAATTATTTCAAAAGATATATATATATATATATATATATATATAGAGAGAGAGAGAGAGAGAGAGAGAGAAAGAGAGAGAGAAAGAGAGAGAGAGAGAGAGAGAGAGAGAAGGTGGGGGGGAGTAGGGAGAGAGAGAGCCCAGAGGGCTGGTAAATCTGGAGCCTTATAAACCCAGAGCTTAACTACTGAGCCACTTCCAAGGCAGTGTGAGGTATATTTTTCCTCATGGTCTTGGGCTTCAGAAACCCACATACAGCTAGTTAGTAGGAGAGGTGGGCAGTAGTGCCGGGATAACCTGAGGATGCTTCTTCCCGAGCAAGTGCTCTCTGGGTTGGAGAGAACTCAACTGGAGCCGACCTAGGCTGTTGCGTAGGAGAGGGATCAGGAACTCGTGCTGGGCTAATGTTGCAGGAGATACACTCTGGGACTCTTGAAGCTGGAAGGCAATCCCCAGTGTGTTCAATTAGAAGAGCAGCTATATATATATACTCCCCAAGTAGGGTGGAAACAGGATGTGATGTAGAGAGGGTGGAGTGAAAAGAGACTGGTGGAAATCAGGGTGTGACTGGGAGAGGGGGTGGAGCAAAAAGACAGTTCAAACCAGTGGGGATTAAACCAATGCCCTGTAGGCAGGGCAGTTCCCAGGTAACAGTGGTTATGTAAATAAACCAGAGTTAAGCAGGGGGAAGCTGGCGTACTGCCCAACACAGTAGTGATAATTTTCTGTTCTATTAAAAAGCCAATGTTCTTAATATATAGATATGTCCCCTGTTGTGACTTGAATCTGTAATCCTGAGTTATAAAACTAATAGTTTAACCATCAATGGGTTTTTGATAATTCCATAAAGCTTTTGCACATATCATTCATTTGTCAATGCAACTTTTAAGAGATATACATACCAGTCTTTACTATATAGCACTTGGCTATAATGAGTTCACTATCATTGCCCTTGTGGGGCAGTTCTACTGCTAAAACATTGCTTCACTGACTGGCACTCACTTGTGTTTCTCCTTCCTTCCTTCCTTCCTTCCTTCCTTCCTTCCTTCCTTTCTTCCTTCCTTCTTTCCTTTCTTTCTTCATTTTTTTTTGTCTCCAGGGTAATTGTTGGGGCTAGCGTGCCTGCGTTACAAATCCATTGCTCCTGGAAGTTATTTTTCCCTTTTTTTATTATATTTATTTCTTGATTGGATAGAAACTCTGCTTTGAATTTTTCTTTCACAGTTTGTACTTTCTTATCAAATTCCAAAGAAAAATGCTCTTTCAACTCTTGCTTATATTCTTGTAAAGTTCTCATAAACTTTCTATAGTCTGTCTCTGATAGACTCTCTGCATCCTGAATTTCTTGGATTTTGTCTGATTTGCTTCTCTCTATTTGAAATGGCGTGCTGTTTGACTTTCTACCTCTTTGCTTTCACATACATAGTTTGGTTATGTTGGCCAGGAGGTGGTGCTGTTGTGGTCTTTGCTTTCCCCTTATTTGAATCTGGGGCAGTGGGTGGGGAGAGGGGTTTTTGGGCTGCCTTGTGGGCTGAGTTTTGTCTTTGTCTTAAATTCAGCCTGAGAGAAAAAAAACCTGAGTCAAAGATCGAGAGGTTTTAAGCTCCAATTTCTTTTCTCCAGTGGAGTCTGCTAACTGCGCTACTACCTATGATGGTGAGGGTTGGTGTAGAGTGTGCCCTCAGCCCAGAGCTCTCCTTTCCACCAATGTGTCTTCCAACCCACCTGAGGCTTTGGATTTCTTTCAGCTGTAGATTATGTGTCCAGTTTGGTTTCTTGTTGTGTTTAATAGTTGTATCGGGGAGAGTGAAGGTCTAATTGCAGCTACTCCATAAATCACACCTCCCAGAAGTCTGCTAATACTTTTATTTATTTATTAAATACTTATTAGAAAAATAGGTACTGATGAACTCATCAAATGCAGAGTGTTGTTTTTTATGAGGAATGAAGAATCTGGGGCAAGTATTTCGTGCATTTGACTTGTGGTGTGCTTTGATTCTTATCTTTCATGATGTAGAGCCAGAATCAAACTGACTCATGATGTCTCCTTAGCCATCGCTCCTGTCACGATTCCTATTACTTATGGCATGTGACACTTCACAGACAGTTCATAAATCCATATAAAAAATACCCTAACTATATCTGAAGTGGCAGAGAAAGCTGTGTTATGGCTGACTAAAACTTGTGCTTTCTCTTCTTAACAGTCAGTGATGTCTGTCTCAACTAATAACCTCATACCATTTTGAACTCTGAACTCTGGAAAACTGTCAGAATTCAGAAACTAGAGATGGCCAGTGATGTCTAAATATCTGTGGGGAGAAACCTTCATGAGTCCTAAGCTGTGAATATTTTGACAACAGTTACACTTTTGAAATGAAACATTTTATTTTAAGGAAAATGAATACTGTTTAAACTTTCTCCCAACATTAACTTAGGATATTTTAACACATTGATACCTATAAAGTTATGACATAATTTCACTGTCAGTACTTTCTTTTTTATATTTATTTATTTATTTATTTATTTATTATCTTTTGTTGCCCTTGTTGTTTTACTGTTGTAGTTATTACTGTTGTTATTGATATCATCATTGTTAGATAGGACAGATAGAATTGGAGAGAGGAGGGAAAGACAGAGGGGGAGAGAAAGACAGACACCTGCAGACCTGTTTCATCACCTGTGAAGCGACTCTCCTGTAGGTGGGGAGCCAGGGGCTCGAACCGGGATCCTATGCCAGTCCTTGTGCTTTGCGCCACCTGCGCTTAACCTGCTGCACCACTGCCCGGCTCCTTGTGTCAGTACTTTCATGCAAATTATGAATTCAAAGTAAAGGAACATATAACAAAACCAGTCTTGCCACAGGTTAGTTGACAAAACCAAGAGTTAAGTTACTGCAGCACATCTCTTGTCACTGGATTTATAAATAAAGGTACAGAATACATGTAATTCCACATGTACATCATCCACAGAGAAAGCAAACTCCCAGGGCCAGGGGAGGCAAGAGACTGACACTTTTTTGCATCACTCTGGAACATGTGATGCTGAGACTCACACTCTGGACCTCATGCTTGATAGCCCAATGCTTTAGACACTGTGCTACAGAAGTACAACATGTGTTTAAGCAGAAATATATTGTTTTAGATACGAACAAAGCAAAACATTCTACTAAAAAGTTAAGATATTTAATCTCCAAAGTGAGTACAGCATATGTAGGCATGATCATCTCATAATACATCCTCAACAACACAGCAAGTGTTAGCTGATAACAAGGACAGAGTGATAAATCTATTTTTCACATTTATTTATTGCCTCCAGGGTTATTTCTGGGGCTCAGTGCCACACTACAAATCCACTGTTACTGGAGGCCATTTTTTCTGTTTTGTTGCTCGTGTTGTATATCGTTGTTGTTACTGTGATTGTTGTTGCTGTCATTGTTGTTGGATAGGAAAGAGAGAAATAAAGAGATTGAAATTCACACTTTCAGGGCAAAATTTATAAATTAAAATGTAAAACAAAGTTAGACTTCTCCCATATACAAGAGGACTATTAAGATATAAAATGTCAGGGAGTCACGAGGGTTAAGCACATGTGGCACAAAGCATAAAGACCGGAGTAAGGATCCTGGTTTGAGTTCCCAGCTCCCCACGTGCAGAGGGGTAGCTTCACAGGTGGTGAAGCAGGTCTTCAGGTATCTATCTTTCTCTACCCCTCTCTGTCTTCCCCTCTTCTCTCCATTTCTCTCTGTCCTATCCAACAATGATGACTTCAAGAACTACAATAATAAAACAATAAGGACAACAAAAGGGAATGAATATATATATATATATATATATATATATATATATATACATATATATATATTGATGCATTTAAATTTAAGTGTGGCACAATAGAATCCAAATATTAAAGCACTCAAGCTCAGGTGGATTTATTAAAGAGAGGTAAAGGAGAAGCAAAAAAAAAAACATGGGGGGGTTATCACCATTTTATAACAATTGAAAAATCAGAAAAAGCATTTTTCTAAATATACATGCAATTAATAACTGAACTTGATATGATATCAAGTGAGCAGAAGTGAAAGGGAAATAAACTAAACCGCATTTCTCCCTCAGTAGCTTATGTCTCAATTTTAAAGATCAAGCATCTGCAGGAATATTCTCCAAAGCAATCCTGACAAAAACAACAAGAATGGAGGCATCCTCTTTCTAATTTCAAACTATTTTGTCAGGTTCCAGGAACCAAAACCTTGAGGCAGTGAAAGAAAAACACAATTGAATTGAGCAATTGAATTGTACCCAGAACCCAGAAATAAGCCCTCACACATATGAATAATTAGTCTATGATATGAGCAACCAAATATATATGCAGGTATATTCTTAATGGAGACAGTATTGTCAACAATTAATGCTGCAAAAAAATTGAACTGTGGCATGCAGAAGTTTGAAAAGACCACAGATCCTCATGTACATAAGTCAACTCATGGTGGATGAAAGACTTGGATGTTAGATCAGAAACCATACAACAGCATAGAAGAAAACACTGGCAAAATACTATGTGGCCTCTGTGTTGGGAATGTATCTGGGCACTTGAGTCCAACATCAAGGAAAATATGAGCAGAAATTAAACAAAAGTACCACATCAAATGGAAAAATTCGATGCGAACAGATCAATCAGCAAACCCCCCAAAATCCCCTGCTAAACTGGAGTTTTTATCAATAGGCTCAAACAACAGTTGGAAAACAATAAAGGAATAAACTGTCTGTGTCCTCATAAAATTGGTTTATATGATACAGATTGAAGTTCACATTTGTGAGAAAAATGAAATTACCTTTAATTAACAAATTGTTAACAAGGACCCTATTATTTCCCTTCATGTTTTCATTCTTCTATCCAAAGTTTAGTGAATGTGATAGGAATGACTGAATATCTTCCTGCTAGTTTTTTTTCACCTTACCCTAAATTTTAAGTATCACATTAAAGTCCATTTTATCATTACATTTTTAAAACTATTTTTGATTCTAATCATTCTTTTCCTCTATAATATGAGAAGCCAGTCTCTTAAATGGCAATAGTTTTGGCAAAGATCCCAACTATCCTGACTCCCTGAACTACCAATGTTTTGTTCCTTGCCAGGATAGCTTCATGGAGTGAGAGACAAGAAACTCATGGTGGCATGGTAATACAATTCTTTATTGATGTGGACGCCCCAGAGTCACGTGAGCACAGCAGGTTTAGGTCACATGGAGCTAGCAAAATGGCCACCTCCTGCTATGCAAGCCAGACATTCTCCAGGTTGGGACGCAGAAGAGAAAGAGAGCAAAACCAGGAAAAGCAGTGGGCTTAGAGGGTAAAAACAGAAGTGGCAAGTCGGGGATGGGATTGGTAAGGAAAGGGAGTGGAGAAAACAAGGCCCTCTGGGAAGGTAGCAAGCTTCCATAGCAGCTGTTGTGAAGGTTCTAACCAGTGGGATTAACCGATACCCTGCAGGCAGGGCGGGTCTCAGGCAAAACAATGATTATGTAAATAGACCACAGCATCAAGCAATGCAGAGGAGCTGGCATAATGCCAAACATTTCCTATCTTTCAAGTTCAAATAAGATTTTTTTGCTCTTCCCTTCTCTTCTAGATCAGGAAAACAAGAATTAAAATTTAAAAGTGTATTTCCCAATAGAGTAACTATTTACCGGTTTGATATTTTAAGCAAACAAAGGAAATGAGTGCTTTATGACTGTGAAAGGGAAAGGTTACCATTTATTCTTTGTCAGGTTAACATGCCAACTAGAATTATTTTTGCCTCATACACATTTCTAGCAAACATTATTACAAAACAACTGAATAATTCTAACTAAAATTGACACACGCTGCTTTATGAAACAAAGCTAGTGTACATTTTTACAGGACATTTAGATATTTATAAGACTATGATTTCATTTGCTTAGTAAAGTGCTAAAGTCTACAAAAGTGCCAAAATCACATATTAACATATTGGGTTCCTTTTTTTGTTTGTTCTTTGCCTCCAGAATTAGCGCTGGGGCTCAGTGCCTACACTATGAATCCACTGCTCCTGGAGACCATTTCTTTCAATTTGTTGGAAAGGACAGAGAGAAATTGAGAGAGGAGGATGAGATAGAGAGGAGAGAGAGAAAGAGAGAGAGATAAAAAGAGAGAGATAGAGAGAGAGATTTGCAAACCTGCTTCACCTCTTGTGAAGTGACACCCCCTCTGCAGGTGGAGAGTAGGAACTCAAACCCACGTCCTTGCACTTACTACTGTGTGCACCACAGTCTCAGAGCTAAGTAAAAAGGGAGATAGGTTATTTTATAAATATTATGATTAATCATGCCTTTACTTGTATTTTACAATAATTCAGAAGTTTTGCAACCAGCAGCTGGTTCACCTGACAAAGTACACATATTCACCTGACAGTACACACATTCACCTGTTAGAGTTCACACATTCACCTGTCAGATTTCACACATTCACCTGTCAGAGTTCACACATTCACCTGTCAGAGTTCACATGTTCACTTGTCAAAGTTCACACATTCACCTCAAATAAACACACATTCACCTGACAGAGTACACACATTCACCTGACAGAGTACACACATTCTCCTGACAGATTATACACATTCACCTGATTTACAGAGTACACCCATTCACCTTATTGACAGGGTACACACATACACCTGATTGATAGGGGACACACATTCACCTGACAGAGTACACACATACACCTGACAGAGTATACACATTCACCTGACAGAGTACACACATTCACCTGACAGAGTACACACAATCACCTCACAGAGTACACACATACACCTGAAAGAGTCACACAATCACCTCACAGAGTACACACATACACCTGACAGAGTCACACAATCACCTCACAGAGTACACACATTCACCTGACAGAGTACACACATACACCTGACAGTACACACATTCACCTGACAGAGTACACACATTCACCTGACAGAGTATACACATACACCTGACAGAGTAGACACATTAACCTGACAGAGTAGACACATTCACCTCACAGAGTACACACATTCACCTCACAGAGTACACACATTCTCCTGACAGAGTACACACATATACCTCACAGAGTACACACATACACCTGACAGAGTAGACACATTCACCTGACAGAGTACACACATACACATGACAGAGTACACACATTCACCTAACAGAGTACACACATACACCTGACAGAGCAGACACATTAACCTGGCAGAGGACACACATTCACCTGACAGAGTACACACATTCACCTGACAGAGTACACACATACACCTTACAGAGTACACACATTCACCCGAAAGAGTACACACATTCACCTCACAGACTACACACATTCACCTCACAGAGTACACACATTCACCTGACGGAGTACACACATTCACCTCACAGAGTAAACACATACACCTGACGGAGTACACACATTCACCTGACAGAGTACACACATACACCTCACAGAGTACATGCATACACCGGACAGAGTACACACGTACACCTGACAGAGTACACACATACACCTCACAGAGTACACACATACACCTCACAGAGTACACACATTCACCTGACAGAGTACACACATACACCTGACAGAGTACATGCATACACCTGACAGAGTACACACATACACCTCACAGAGTACACACATTCACCTGACAGAGTACACACATTCACCTCAAAGAGTACACACATTCACCTCACAGAGTACACACATACACCTAATTGACAGGAGACACACAATCACCTGACAGAGTAACCATATTCAAGTCTCTGGTTCCCAACTGCAATGGAGTGGCCATAACTTTCTCTTGCATGGGAGATAAAGCATTGCTGCAGGTAACTATTTTCTCTCTCTTCAATTTCTCCTTCCTTCTTCAATTCTCTCTGGTGACAGTAAGAGTAAATAATAAATAAATAGTTTTGAAATTTACCAGTTTAAAAAGATTTTAAAAAGCACACACATACAAGACACTTTCTCTTAATAATATTGAGAAATCATATATGTAACATTGATTCAGAAGTAAATTGTTAAAAAGTGTTCATTATAATTTTGATTTTCTTTTTTTATTTCAGCAATATATTTCCACCTGTTAATTTTATAATATCTTAATCTCATTGTCATGTGCTGAGAGACTATATTAAAGTGCTCTTTATTATCTTTTTGTATTATTGTTTTGTCTAAAGTGATACCACCTTGATCTCATCTGCATGATTGTTTTTTAAATTTTTATTTATTTATTTTTGCCTCAAGGTTATCCATGGGGCTCAGTGTTGGCACCACAAATCCACTGCTCCTGGCGGCCATTTGTTCCATGTTACTTCACAGCAAAATCAATCAAGTAAGGAATTCTCATGAATACATGTACATGAATACATTGGATTTATGTAGGTATTAGAAGAGATAACACATTAGAAGGATGTATAACTCATGTAACACAGTTGTAGTAAATCATTTAAAATATTAATGGTGATCAAAGAAAATCTGAATATTCCATAGAAGAATAATATATATCTAAAAGCATCTATAAAACTCTGCTTAGAAATTGGTTTGACTTTGAAAATTCCATTGTTAGGATTTGCTATATCATACAAGGCCTCGGTATAATCTATGTCCTTTCATGCTACATATATACAGCTGTGAATATACCTAAAATATACCTATGCACTTTTTCCAAAACAGAAACCACAAATCTTCATCAGTTATATTCTTGCCTTTGGGTCCACTATTAGTTAACATTTTTTTCTACTTTATATCTTAACTTTTTTTTGGCCACTGGGTTCCACTGGCCTATCTGACTTCCCTGGATATCAGCTACTGAGGGAGAAATGTGGTTTAGTTTACTTCCCATTCATTTCTGCTGACTTCTAAAACTTCTGGCAGTGGGTGCATTTAACCCAGACCCCGAAACAAAACAAAACTTTCCTTACCACAGAAGATAACATTACATGAATCTTTGCTAAATTATACCTAGTGGACAATTTGATATTTCTTATGCTGAAATACCATTCGACTGGCTGTCAGGATATCGGCTTCCTTTTCATTTAATTATCAGCCATTGTCTCCTGAGGAAGAATCTTGTGGTCAGTCTTATACAAGTTGTCCACTAGGTATAATTTAGCAAAGATTCATGTATTTATTTATTATTAAAATGGCTTCTGGGGGCCATTTTTCCATTTTTTATTGTATAGGACAGAGAGAAATTGAGAGAGGAGGGAGAGGTAGAGAGGGAGAGAGAAATATAGAAACCTTCAGACCCGCTTCATCACTTGTGAAGCAACTCCCCAGCAGGTGGGGAGCCAGGGTCTTGAACCTGGATCCTTGTGCAGGTTCTTATGCTTAGTGCTGTGTGTGCTTAACCTGGTGCACCGTACCTTAGCCCCCATGTTTATATGTTATTGTGTAACTTGAATTTTTCAGTTATTGCCTCTGACTAATTTGCTTCCAAGAGAACATACAATGTTAAAAAGTGTACAGATTTACAGACAATAGACAGTTGTTTCTCATTATTCTGTGAGACACTCTATTAATCCGAGTCAGTGTCAGAAGAAGCCTCTTATAGCTTTCATACTTCTCATGGCACGTCCATATAGTAGAAGGGACTAGTCAGTTCTCTGTTGACCCTTTTATTTTTTTAATTTATTAATTTTTTAAAAACATTTATTTCCTTTTGTTGCCCTTGTTTTTTATTGTTGTAGTTATTATTGTTATTAATGTCATTGTTGTTGGATAAGACAGAGAGAAATGGAGAGAGGAGGGGAAGACAGAGAGGCAAAGAGAAAGCTAGACACCTGCAGACCGGCTTCACCGCTTGTGAAGCGACTCCCCTGCAGGTGGGGAGCCGGGAGCTTGAATCAGGGTCTTTATGCCGGTCCTTGTGCTTTGCGCCACCTGCGCTTAACCCGCTGTGCTACCACCCAACTCCCTATAATGACACTAGTCACACTCATAATATTTCTACCTCGTGAACTAATTATTTCCCATTATTTCCACCTTCTAATGCTGTCACATCAGACATTATGTTTGCAAGATGTGAATTGAAGGGATATGGTGGCCAAGATTTCCAAACCATAGCACATGCACTCTCTACATTTTGAAAACCTGCTCAGAGACACTGAGGGATGCAAGTCAAGACAGCAAGGAGGGAGCCCCGCATCTTTGAGAATGGCATTCATGGCAGAGGACAGCAGGAATGCTGACAGCATGTGGGGAAGATGGAAGCTCTTCTGCACTGTTGGTGGGAACTTAAATCTGTGGAAAACATTGTGTGAAGTCTCAAAAGATCATGATTAGACCTGTCACTGAAGTCAGCAACTGCTTTGCTAGGTATCCATCCAAAAAACACCAAACACATATGCAAAGATTCTCAGCCTGAGCTATGTTCATTGAATCACTCTTTGTTATCTTTCAAACATGGCAACAGCCCAAATGCCCAGCCACAGAGGAGTGGCTAAGGAAGCAGTGGAACTCAGTGGCCTATTTCTCAACTCGACAACTGGGATGGAAGTTGAAGGAGTTATATATAGATTGAGATAAGCCAGAAGGAGATGGCTAGAACCAGAGGGCCTTAATCACAGGTGAGACTGGCAGAGAAAGTGCAAATACAGAGTGAAAATAAGAGTAGCAGTATCCCATGCGACAGGTTACGGAGCATCTAAAGGGGGTTTGGGACCCAGTGAGCTCCTGTTGAGGAAGATGTCAATTGGTGGATTGAAAGCTACCTGTTAATTCAGTTCCCATGTGCTAACTTATCCTGAGCAAATAAGAAATCGTGCACCTATGACAATAACAGTCTTCCAAATTATTATTATTTCAATAAAGTCCTTAAACGCAAAGAAACTTCAATGAGCTATGGTCTTCTTGAACAAATTCAAAATTTTTATTAGCTCTGGAGAGACAAGGTTCCAGGACACACTGGTGAGGTTTTCTGCCTAGGGAAATCAGGATGGAATTATGGTAACATCTGCAGCTTGGTGTCCAGAAGGTGGCAGGACATTAATTCAGAAAATTGGTTAATGAACAGCAACCAAAACATAGGAATAGAACATATGAGATTAAGGGATTTAGGGAAGAGGATATCTAGAAGGTCCATCTTAGGCATGTTCCTGGGGGGATGGGGGTGGGGCACACAATTATTGTAGTTTTGCCTGAGTTTGATAGCTAGCCCGAAGTTGGATGACTGCTATCTGAGGAAATGGTGTCAGAGTAGAGAAAAGGGCTAGAAAGTTGGGTTAGGGCAGTGAGTAGTTCCCATTTTTGAAAAAAAAAAATCTGAGTATATAATTAACTACTTACCTCCATGCAGCTGACCCAGGGCCTATATATATATATATATATAATCACCAGAGCCTGCACAGCCTCTGAATCCCTCTAAGTCTGAGCTCGCAGCCCCTGGTCACAGCTGGGAACAGTGCAGGCTGCACTCATTTCAGGACTCGTTCTCCTTCAGTGGCGGGGAAGGATATACCAATCTCCCTCTGGAAACCGGATCTATCCCTACTGTCACTGCTTTATGGGAAGGCAAGGTCCTGGGAGGGCCCACAGAGGGCTTATGAAGCCATTCATGATGGAAGTGAGCAGTGGTGGAAGAGAGCAGGATCCATTAGAGTTCTAGGCCCATCATATTTGTGCGGGAATCTGAGGATTCCCTAAGTAGGGCCCGAGATGACAAGGTGTTGTGATATTGATCGAAAGGGCCCTTATTAAGTGGGCTAATTCTGTCCCCTGATCTGAATTATTATTATAAAGTTAACTCTTTAGTTTTATGAACTTTCAATGTTAGTAAATTCTCCTGTGCACACACACTGTTGCATTCATCTTTTCAAGTACAATTATTTTATATATACTTTCCCAATAGGTGGTCTGTTGCCTACAGTTTGATTTCACTTTATCTCCCTTCCATGACATGCACCATCTGTGGCTCTGAGGTTTCCTTCAGCGCTGACAGTTGCAGTATTTCCCCCTTTTGTTGCCCTTGTTGTTGTAGTTATTATTGTTATTGTTGTCTATGGCCCCTGAATATTCAGTAATACTAGACTGTCAGCCCTGTAATGACTACTCAAGAGAGAATTTCAGATAATTCTCTAACCTTTTTTTTTATATATTTCAAGTGTAATTATGATTAGAAAAATTTACTATTTCTTTATTTTATTTATTCTCTTTTGTTGCCCTTATTGTTTATTGTGTAGTTGTCATTGATGCCATTGTTGTTGGATAGGACAGAGAGAAATGGAGAGAGGAGGGGAAGACAGAGAGGGGGAGAGAAAGACAGACACCTGCAGACCTGCTTCACCGCCTGTGGGGCGACTCCCCTGCAAGTGGGGAGCCGGGGGCTCGAACAGGGATCCTTATGCTGATCCTTGCGCTTTGTGCCACCTGCGCTTAGCCCGCTGTGCTACTGCCCGACCCCCGACAGTTGCAGTATTATAAAGCTCCAGTTTATTATGTCATAGCTTTTTCTGATTGTTTCTGAGCATGTTTTTTTTTTTTTTAGTTGCTGTCATTTCATGGCCGCACCCCTAGGAGTCTGGTTCATCCCTTTAACTAAGGGAGACAATCTTGTTAACAAAGGAACAGAGATTTAGCATATCTGTTTTTTTTTTTTTTTTGTCTCCAGGGTTATTGCTGGGACTCGGTGCCTGCACTATGAATCCACTGCTCCTAGAGGCCATTTTCCCCACTTTTGCTGACCTTGTTGCTATTCTTATTGTTGCCATTGCTGTTGTTGTTGCTGGGTAGGACAGAGAGAAATGGAGAGAGGAGGAGAAGACAGAGAGGGGGAGAGAAAAACAGACACCTGCAGACCTGCTTCACCGCCTGTGAAGTGACTCCCCTGCAAGTGGGGAGCCGGGGGCTCAAACTTGGATCCATATGCCTGTGTATCTTAATTGTGATAAAAATTATTGTTGTTGTTGCTTTATCTGGACTAACATGTAGAATTAATAAAACAAATGCCAAATCTTACAAGCAAGTAATAAAGGCTTTGAAAGGCTCTTTCAGCAAGAATCAGTGTACAAATAAGCAGATGCAAAGATTCTCAACATCATTCAACTTCAGAAAATGTGACTCACAATCACAATGACATGCTCTGCACACCTAATAGAATAAGTGAAGCCAGAAGAAATGCTGACTGTGTCAGGTGTGAGTAGTGATTTTACGCTGAGTTAAGTACACTCATGGCTTACCATGTGTTGACACATTTCTCTTGAGCAAAGGAGACATCAAGGAAGGACCACAATTGGTATCGCTGTTTAGTTCAGGCCACAGTCTAGTCCCGGCCCCCTTAGTCTTATCTCTGTGTTTCTTATGCCTTTAGAATGCTAGTGAGCCTACACTCCTGTTTTTAGTGCCTGCAGCTCCTATTGATAGAAGCTGAAGTCTGAACGTGCTTCATCTATCTTCTCCCAATAAGCTAAAAATCTATTTTAGGCACATCATTCAGCAGCCTGAAATATATAGATAATGATCCCAAGAGAAACCCAGGCAATTATCTATAGACATGAACTATTCTTCAATTGTATTTTTGGTTTGTTGTATATGATTAAAATGAAACTATCTGATTATGAAACTCAGAAAGAGTCTGGTGGGATCTATGTGCTAGCCTACCCAGGTGTTATTCAAAACTCAGAGAAAAGCACACCTAATATTCAACTAGTGTTGACAAAGTCATTGTCAGAAGGAAGAACCCACCTACCACAGAGAAAAGATGTTTGCTTTGATGTGCTGATTTTGTTGTACCATTGCAATTGTTCATATTTTTGTTATAAAAGTCAAGATTATGAAAAAGAAATACATCTCACTCCTCCCTTCAAACCTCTGTCTGTATCAAATTTTCTCTCCTATAATTGCAGCCCCTTTTCTTTTCACCATTAAAATAAACCAATCACTGCAGTCCTATCTGTGTCATGTAGTCGGGAAGCTATTTGAATTAAAATAAACAAGCAAATAAATAAATATATAAACCCTCCTCTCAAGAACCTGAAATAATTCAAATGAGGAAAAGTCCACATGCAAAAGCAGTGCGAAAGATATGAGAACAATATTTGTAAGAGTTTTGTTTTGAATCCAGAAATCAAATAACGTATAAGGTAAAACATTTTTTAAACATCGTATTTAGGTGTCATAGAACCTTTCCTCTCCATCACCTGCAGAAAGACCCATATCCTGAGATCACAGGGGCAGGCAGATACCAGTGCTACTGGGATAGCAAGACGGTTCCTACCCAGTCAACAAAGGTGTCATGGAATGACTCCTGGATTCTTCCAGACTCTGTTTATACCCTGTGCGATAGCATCACTCAGTAGCTGAAGTCAGCAAAATCTTTTCGGCTGCTGTCTAAACTACAACGACAACAACAAATGACGGAAGCTTATAATCAAATTTGAGAAATGGTAGTTTGGGGTGCATAAAATGTTCCTACCTAGCTTTTGTTTGTTTAATAGTGTGTTAGAACTGGATTATACAACCTTGTAAAAGTCAGTCTTCCCAGGCTGGGAGTATGGATCCACCAGCCAATGCCAATGCCCATGTTCAGCGGGGAAGCAATTCCAGAAGCCAGACCATCCACCTTCTGCATCCCACAATGCCCCTGGGTCCATACTCCCAGAGGGACAAAGAATAGGAAAGCTGTCAGGGGTGGGGATGGGATACAGAGTTCTGGATGGGATACAGAGTGGGAATTGTGTGGAGTTGTACCCCTCATCCTATGGTTTTTTGTCAGTGTTTCCATTTTATAAATACAAATTTTAAAGAAGTTGGTCTCTCTCTCTCTCTCCCTTTCTCTCTCTTTTTTCTTGGTGATAATTCTGCCCGCACTGACTAATTTAGAGAAAGACAGAGGAAACAGAGGGACAGAGGAAAAGACAACAGCTTCCCCAGTGCTGTGGTGGCTACTCTGGCATCTGCTGGACACAGAAAGCCATACTTTGTCCACCCAGGTGAGCAATTTTGGCAACCATGACTGACATTTTTAGCCTAACCCTACGTTCAGCGGTGGCTTGCATACAGGACACAAAAGAGAACGTTCTAGAAAGACAAAAGTTAAAATAAGTCCAGAAAGACTGATAATGTTTAAAACACTGGAACTCCTTCTGCAATATTCATTCAATTTAGGTAAACTGTCCATTAAGGAAAACGTATCACACATGAACACAAAGATATTAACATAGTTCTTTCAAATCATGCTTTCTTTCTTTCTTTCTTTTCTTTTTTTTTTTTTTACCAGAGTACTGCTCAGCTCTGGTTTATGGCAGTATTGGGGATTGAACCTGGGACTTGAGAGCCTCAGGCATGAAAGTCAAATCGTTTTTTTTTTTTCTGGGAAACCTTTTAATAACATGTATAGACACTGTATGTAGGAGAAATAGACTACTTTCCCAAGGCAAGCAAATGTTTGAATTTTAAAACAAAATGCAGTTACTCTGAAAACAATTGAATTAATAAGTAATTTAAAAAAATCATTGATAATTATGTATATACTTCATAGATGTATATAGTCTATATATTTATATAAAGGCATATATCATCTGGAGGCTTTAGAAAAAGTCCTGGCCCACAATCTATTATTTCTGAACAGCTCCTAACTAAGAATTTTAGAAGCTAGGTGTTGTCTAACCTGGTTCAACACACTGACAAAACCACAGGCTAAGAGGGGCACAACTCCACACAATTCCCACCACCAGAACTCCGTATCCCTTCCCCTCCTCTGACAGCTTTCCTATTCTTCATCCCTCTGGGAGTATGGACCCAGGGTCATTGTAGAAGAAGTTTGTCCCACATGGGACAAAGTTGCCCAGGCTGGTGGAAAATCCACCTGGTGTGTCTGATATCCTCTGTTTGATCCCTGTCTCCATATACAACTGGGTCCTGGCCTGGCTCGTCTCTCTTCTCTATCTCATGTGAATTCTCTCCTTCGTGTCTAAGAAACAAAACACACATTTCAAAAAGGAAGAAGGAGGAATGACTTGAGGCAGCCATGCTGTTCTTCTGCTCAAGTCCAGCTTGAAACTAGAGGCTTGAAGGAAAAACAAAGCACATAGTGGAATCCAAGACTTGGAGGACCCCACAATTGTTTTGCACAGCCTGGTGACTTAAGTTAGGCTTAACCTTAAACAAATAAAAGAAAAAGCTTGTCATCACCTGCTTATGAACAAGGAAAGAGAACGTGAGCTAGTAATCATGGAACAGGGAAGGCAAACCTTTCTCATAGCCGAGGGCTTCAGGATGGAATTGTCTTATTAGAGAACTGTTTGGTAGGAGGAATAAATATTTAGTTTTAGTTAAATTGAAATCAACTCTCTTTCAAGTCATTACCTCTCTAATAAAATGATAAAAAATCTTTGTGAGAAGCATACATGTCAATTTGTAAAACAATTAACCTACTAGTTAACCAAGGCTTTGCTGTCCTCCCAATGCTTATAGGTGAATTATTCATTTGACATATCTGTCAATTTAGTGGAAAACTTGTCTATTAAACTAAAGCAGAACCCAATATATATATATATATATATATATATATATATATATGTAAGCAAACAAAACAAAACAAAAAATCCTTCTAGAAATTAAGAAAATTTCCCATTTTATAATCAGACATTTTATAAATTCACCTAAGAGACAAAACAAACTGTAAAGCAATTTGCATTTTAATTCCAAGTCACACCTACTTTTATTTTGAATTTTATTTTTTTAAATATTTATTTATTATTGGATAGAGGCAGAGATAAATTGAGAGGAGAGGGGAAGATAGAGAGGGAGAGAGACAGAGAGACAACTGCAGCCCTGCTTTACCACTCATGAAGCTTTTCCCCTGCAGGTGGGGACCTGGGGCTTGAACCTGGGTCCTTGTGCACTGTAACATGTGAGTGTCACCAGGTGCACTACCACCTGGCCCCTCCACCATAATTTTATATGAACTCAGGCAATTGTACACATTATTTCATTTCAGTGGGCTTTTTATTATTAATAGACATTAAAACAAAATTAAATCTATGGTATCAAAATATAGCCAGAATTAAATAACATTAAGTCAGTGAATCACTGTTGTATATTAAGTGACTGTTATCATTGTACATCAAAGACTTAAATAGCTTGCCTGAAGAGTGATTTTTTTTACACATTTGTTTTTATTATGTTATTCATTGATTATTATTTGGACAGAGATAGAGATAAATAGAGAAATATAGAGAGACACCAGAAGCATGGCTCCACCACTCATGACGTTTCCTTCCTGCAGGTGGTAACCAGGGGCTTGAACTTGTGTCTTTGCACATGATGCTTGTGTTCATTGTGTACCACCAACTGTCCCAACATAGTGTGTCTCTGCTATGTGCACAACCCAAATTCAAGCCTGGCCCTTCCTGCACTGAGGGAAGAATTGGCACTGTGGTATCTTCCACTTTATCTATGAATAAAGGAATAAATAAAACAGAAAGCAAATGAAATACTAAATCATTATACCTGTAGACTAGACTTCCTCTTTATCGTTAGTGACATGTTGAAGTCCTCCTTAATGAATAAGTTTGTACCTAACTAATGACACGCATATTCCATGAAAAGGAATATTTTTTTACTTTCTTATAATTGAATTTTTTGAATATTTCAGAATGACTGAGACCACTTTTGATTCTCAGTGAATTAACACACATACAACTTTTTGAATAAGCCCTTGAACTTAGGAAGTAATTGAAACTTAAAACAACTTCTAACTTTGAATAAATGATTATCCTTTGGGTATTTACTTTACAATGTCAGAAATTATAAATTCACCACTGTTTAAGGTGTATTGTTTTACCTCCCTATGAAATTTGAATATTATGTTTTCCTTTTGTGATAAGGCTAACTGCAAAATCATTTGAATTAAACTGTCTGCGGTGCTTCTGACAACACATGAAAGCCAAAGACTAAAAGACACTGTTATCATACTTTCAGAGTTTTCTAAATACCTTAATATCTAGGATAATGAGATTTAGAAAAAAAAAAAAGACTGGAGAAGTCCTCTTATCTAAGACACTTACCCTCGTCTGACTCACTGGAGAGAAAATTTAAGAACTCTAACATTTTTAAAAACAGTGTCCCCTTGTTTTTTTTTCCTTTTTTTTTAATTTAAGAAAGGATTAATTAACAAAATCATAGGGTAGGAGGGGTACAACTCCACACAATTCCCACCACCCAATCTCCATATCCCACCCCCTCCCCTGATAGCTTTCCCATTCTCTATCCCTCTGGGAGCATGGACCCAGGGTCATTGTGGGATGCAGAAGGTGGAAGGTCTGGCTTCTGTAATTGCTTCCCCGCTGAATATGGGCGTTGACTGGTCGGTCCATACTTCCAGTCTGCCTCTCTCTTTCCCTAGTAGGGTGGGGCTCTGGGGAAGCTGAGCTCCAGGACACATTGGTGGGGTCTTCAATCCAGGGAAGCCTGGCCAGCATCCTGGTGGCATCTGGAACCTGGTGATTGAAAAGAGAGTTAACATACTAAGCCAAACAAGTTGTTGAGCAATCATGGACCCAAAGCTTGGGATAGTGGAGAGGAAGTGTTAGGGGGTTACTCACTGCAAACTCTAGTGTACTTCTGCTATCAGGTATATATTTTGCAGTAGTTTATGGATACGTGTAAACATAAGCTCTCTCTCACAGAAACTGGTGTATATGTAGGTTATGGGAATTTGTTAGAAAGTGAACCACCTGAGATGGAATTAGAGTATACTATGAAAGGAAAGGTCTCACCCGAGTAATGAAGCTGAAGGGTTGTCATTCCACACGTGAAATCTCTGGATACAGTCTGAGGTGAAGCATGTTGAGGTGGCAATTGTTGCATTTGTTAGGTTGTGATCGGCGGATGCAATATTATTTGGTATGGATTGGGAGAGGCATACAGGAAAGTGGGCCCTATCCAAGGGTTCCAGGACTGGGGGAAGTAGGGGCTCTATAGTGGAGATGTGAGGTTCCTGCTGTCTTAGGGTTCAAAAAGACAATTGATAGTTAATGTTATCATCACATTATTTGGTAATTGGGTTAACTTTGAAAAGTCCTTTTGTTAGGGTTTGCTGTACAGTACCCAGTGTCTTGTATATAGCTGTGCTATTGGATGCTTTTGATCTACTTGGTCTAGGCTTTTGAGAGAGTCCGCATATCAAATACACAGCCTATATATTAAAAAGATTCAGTTTGTGTTTTGAAAAACTTTGAGACATACAATTAATTTTACCCCTCTCAAATTAATTAACTAGTGATTTATATGTCTACATTTTGTTAGGAGTGTACATAAACACCATTCCCACCACCAAAAGACTATGACCCATCCCTCCCACCCCCCACTGGACCTTCCATGTGATCCAGTAATTCCTCTCCTGGGGTTATACCCCAAGGACTCCATAACACCTAACCAAAAAGAGGTGTTTACTTCCATGTTCATAGCAGCACAATTCATAATAGCTAAAACCTGGAAGCAACCCAGGTGCCCAAAAACAGATGAGTGGCTGGGAAAGCTGTGGTATATATACACAATGGAATACTATGCAGCTATCAAGAACAATGAACCCACCTTCTCTGACCCATCTTGGAAGGAGCTAGAAGGAATTATGTTAAGTGAGCTAAGTCAGAAAGATAAAGATGAGTATGAGATGATCCCACTCATCAACAGAAGTTGAGGAAGAAGATCTGAAAGGGAAAATAAAAGCAGGACCTGACTAAATTGTAAGTAGGGCACCAAAGTAAAAACCCTGTGGTGAGGGGTAGACATACAGTGTCACCTTGTAACAAAGGACTATCATTGTAGCTTAGAGAAAGCTTCCTAAAGAATCCAGACTTGCCTGGCCTGATTCTGAGACCAGAGAGAAACAGCACAAGGCTCTTCATACACTGTGTTGTGTAAACATCATTCTTTCAGAAAAGAAGGGTCATAGATTCCTGCATTGACCATTGAAATGAGAAACCGATCAGATGGTGTTGAGTATTCTTAATTTCCAACTCTTAGATTTCCAAGGACAGACAATAGTAAGTCCTTTTAAGTTCAGTAGTGCAAGGCAGATAGCCACATGTCTGGTTCTGTTAACATAAAAGTAATCTGCTTAGATAGAAAGTTCCCTAGGATGATATTTTAGTTTTCCCTTTTGGAGTGGAGAGTAAAATGAATGTCATTTTCTTTCTCACTAAGGTGTTCCTTTGCAGACTTATCTTGTGAAGTTACAAAGAGCCCATATGGATGGAATCAGTAAGTTTCCCATTCAGTTCCCCTGAGTATAATTCACATCAATCTAGTGTTTCCAGTTGACCTAAAATAAAATTCAGATGCTTGAAATATATAAGTACAAGAAGAAATGGAAAAAAAAGCTTAGAGAATTCACAGAAACAAAAGAAAGCAAATAAAATTGCACACATTTTCACACTTTATGATAACTAGTGATAAAAATATTTTATCTTTGTCTATTAAATTCTGCTGGCTAAATCAAATGACTTCAATTACACGTAATCCCATGGGAAAACAAACAAAATTTGTTGGCTTTGGCTTTCCTCAAAACAAAATCAATCTAAAGATAGATCTTGAGAAAGAATAGAGTTTAAAAAAGGAGAGACACAGAGATTAGCTAGTCCACTGTAGTCTGTCACAATAAGCAAATAAAAACAGTGAGTTCTGAATGATTCTGGTTTGTTTCAAGTTTATTTTCAAGATTTCTAGCATACAAACAAATAAAATGGTTTTTCAATTATCACTTAAAATGCATATTTTGATTCAAAAGATGAATCTTATAATTTTAGCTTACCTACTGTGGTACATGAACTTTGCATTTCTTCACTTACTTCAGAAATGAGCAGATTGATTGATATTGGTGATCACTTACCTAGATAATTTTCTTCAGCTTATGTATTAGTCAGATGGGGCTATAATCTTTAATACTGAGTGTAGATCTTGCAGGAATAAAACTAAATTGATATATAAAATATTTATTAGTTTTTATTTACTTTTGTATTGTCTTCCCTTTAACTGTTTACATTTTAGGGAAACCAGCATTTTTTTAAAATAAACAAATGTTTAAAATATATTTGCTTTACTTCACAATGTTCTTTCTAAACTGGAAATTTTGGAAAGTATTTTCAAGTATTTTTGAATAAAAGGTTTCAAAGGATTAATAAACTGTAGTTCAGTAAGATTAAAAAGATATAACTAAAACAGACTTCCTAGCTTCTTCCAACACGAAGACCCCAAATCTCATCTGCTCTGTTCTGACCTTTAGTTTCCTGATTATTAAACAGTTTTTCTGCTTTATATATGAATTGTTTTTCAGCCACCACGTTCCAGATACTATAGTGATGCCAACCTGACTTCCCTGGGAAGACGACCTCACCAATGTCCAGGAGCCCCACCTCCCCAGAGCCCTGCCCCACTAGGGAGAGACAGAGGCAGGCTGGGAGTATGGATCCACCTGCCAACACCCATGTCCAGTGGAGAAGCAATTACAGAAGCCAGACCTCCCACTTTCTGCTCCCCATAATGAGCCTGGGTCCATACTCCCAGAGGAATAAAGAATAGGGAAGCTTCCAATAGAGGAGATGGGATGGGGAGTTCTGGTGATGGGAATTGTGTGGAATTGTATCCTTTTTATCCTGTGGTCTTGTCAATAATTATTAAATAATAAAAAAAAGAACCAAAATTTAGGAGGGCAGGAAGTGTCATGCCTAGTTAAATACACACATTACAGTGCACAAGGACCTGGGTTCAAGCCCCTGGTCCTTAGCTGCAAGGGGAAAGATTCAGGAGTGGTGAAGCAGGGCTGCATGTATCTCTCCGTCTCCTCCTCTCCTCTCCATTTCTCTCTGTCTCTACCCAGTAATAAATAAATAAAATATTAAAAAGAAGCAAAATTCACACATAACTATGATGTCCCATAATAGGCAGATGGAGAAAACGAGTCATGTCCTAATAAAGGCAAATTATTCAGTATTAGACACAAATGAGATATGAAGTCATCAACTGCTAAGGAGAAATCATACGTATTATCAGTAATAATGATGTCAGTCTGGACAACTCCATACTGAAAGTCTCCTACAATCTGTGTCTTTCCAGGAAACACAAAACCAGAAGACAGGAAGACGTACCCACTGTTGGGGCTGGAGGAATGGAGAGTGTGAGGTGCATGGAACACAAAACAGTTGGCCACAAGGATTTCACAGTGTCACTGCAGTGAAAAACAGTGCTCTTTTTCGTTTGTTTGTTTTTCAGTTCTTAAATCATTTTAAAGACGTAACATTTTTGTTTCTTTGTTTTTCTTTAATTTTTCCAGTCTTTTCTTTTTAAAAGTGATAACTAAAATGGAAGTATTGACAAGACCATAGGGTAAAAGAGGTACAGTTCCACACAGTTCCCACCACTATATCCATGTCCCATCCCCTCCATTGGAAGCTTCCCTATTCTCTATCCCTCTGGGAGCAGGGACCCAGGATCATTGTGGGGTGCAGAAGGTGGGAGGTCTGGCTTCTGTAATTGCTTCCCCGCTGAACATGGGTGTTGACAGGTGGATACACACCCCCAGCCTGTTTCTTTATTTCCCTAGTGATGCAGGGCTCTGGGGAGGGGAGGTCCCAGGACACATTGGTGAGGTTGTCTGCCCAGAGAAGTCAGGATGGTGTCATGGTAGCATCTGAAACTCGGTGACTAAAAGTCATTAAAATATAAAGCAGAAAAAAAATTGCTTAATAATCAGGAACCTAAAGGCAAGAATATAGCAGATGAAATTTGGGGTCTCCATTTTGTAAAAACCTAGTAGGTCTATTTTAGGTCTATTTAGGGTCCATGACTTTGCCAATTTTTGCCTGAGCCTGATAGCTAACATGCAGGTGGACCCAACATAGTGTCTGAGGAGAAGGTGTCATAGTTTGAAAAAGGACTAGAAAGCTGGATCAGGGAAGAGAGTAGATCCCACACATGGGGAAAGTTAGGGAAGGTTCTTTTTGATTTTCTCAAAAAAATCTTAGTTATTAATGATGGAGTCATGTCTGTGTACTGTGATGGGATGACCCTGACAGGAATGTGTGTGGATGGAATAAGCCTGACTGACAGAAAGGTGGAGACAGAGAATGGTTTATATTGTCAATATAAGCAGAGCAGACTTGGGGAAGGAAAGACCCCCTTAAAAATCTGACCTTTTGAGCAGCTCAGCTTAAATCCAAATTGGTATGTGGTGCTGGTAACTTACCTCAGAAGTGTGGTATAATTTTGGACATCAAATCCAGACAGATTTTAGGTGCTTCCTGGACTTCCCACTTACCTCCAGTGACCACAATCTGAAGACCTAGCGGAATTCTCATTCATAAGCATAACTGATGTTTCCTTTCCCTGCAGACTTCTCACGGGCACTCAGGGATCCACATTTTCCTGGCTGGCATGCATTCACTCTCTCTTTGAAGGATTTGTATCCTTTCCTCACCATTCAACATTAATTTAATTGTATGTCTGCATTGTGTCATAGGATCTTCCCCCCAGAAAATCCATTATAACTGTAAACAATCAGTCACAAAGTAAAGTCTTTCACTTCAAGGTGGAAATTAGCACTCTGAGAACCAGACCCTCACAGTACAAATCATTGCCCAGACTCAAAAGGAAGTTGGAGAAAATGTTTAAGAACTCAATGAGGGAGTCGGGCTGTAGCACAGCGGGTTAAGCGCAGGTGGCGCAAAGCACAAGGACTGGCATAAGGATCCCGGTTCGAACCCTGGCTCCCCACCTGCAGGGGAGTCGCTTCACAGGCGGTGAAGCAGGTCTGCAGGTGTCTATCTTTCTCTCCTCCTCTCTGTCTTCCCCTTCTCTCTCCATTTCTCTCTGTCCTATCCAACAACGACAACAACAATAATAACTACAATAATAAAACAACAAGGGCAACAAAAGGGAATAAATAAATAAAATAAAATATTTTAAAAAAGCTTTAATGCTTCCAGTTTTTCACCATTGAGTATGATGTTGGCTATAGGTTTGCTATATATAGACTCCACTATCTTCAGGAATTTCCCATCTATTCCCATTTTTTGTAGTGTTTTGATCATAAAGGGATGTTGTATTTTGTCAAAGGCTTTCTCTGCATCTATTGATATGACCATGTGGTTTTTGGTCTTACTTTCATTGATGTGGTGGATCACATTGATTGATTTATGTATATTAAACCAACCTTGCATGCCTGGGATAAAGCCCACTTGGTCATGATGAACAATCTTTTTGATATACTGCTGTATCCGGTTGGCTAGAATTTTGTTCAATATTTTTGCATCTATGTTCATCAGAGATATTGTTCTGTAGTTTTCTTTTTTGGTTGTTTCCCTGTCTGCTTTTGGTATCTGGGTGATGTTGGCTTCATAGAAGCTGGCAGGGAGTATTCCAGTGTCTTCAATCTTCTGGAAGACTTTTAAAAGTAGAGGTATTAGTTCTTCTTTGAAAGTTTTGTAGAATTCATTTGTAAAACCATCTGGTCCAGGACTTTTATTCTGGAAGCATTTCACCTCAGATCAGGTACTAGACAGGGCTGCCCACTATCACCATTACTATTCAACATAGTGTTGGAAGTTCTTGCCATAGCAATCAGGCAGGAGCAAGGAATTAAAGGCATACAGATTGGAAGAGAGGAAGTCAAATTTTCCTTATTTACAGATGACATGATAGTATACATGGAAAAACCTAAGGAATCCAGCAAGAAGCTTTTGGAAATCATCAGGCAATACAGTAATGTGTCAGGCTATAAAATTAACATTCAAAAGTCAGTGGCATTCCTCTATGCAAACACTAAGTTAGAAGAAATTGAAATCCAGAAATCAGTTCCTTTTTCTATAGCAACAAAAACAATAAAATATCTAGGAGTAAACGTAACCAAAGAAGTGAAAGACTTGTATACTGAAAATTATGAGTCACTACTCAAAGAAATTGAAAAAGACACAAAGAAGTGGAAAGATATTCCATGTTCATGGCTTGGAAGAATTAACATCATCAAAATGAATATATTACCCAGAGCCATTTACAAATTTAATGCTATCCCCATCAAGATCCCAAGCACATTTTTTAGGAAAAATAGAAAAAATGCTACAAATGTTTATCTGGAACCAGAAAAGACCTAGAATTGTCAAAACAATCTTGAGAAAAAAGAACAGAACCGGAGGCATCACACTCCCAGATCTCAAACTGTATTATAGGGCCATTGTCATCAAAACTGCTTGGTACTGGAACATGAACAGACACACTGACCAGTGGAATAGAATTGAGAGCCCAGAAATGAGGCCCCACACCTATGGACATCTAATCTTTGACAAAGGGGCCCAGACTATTATATGGGGAAAGCAGAGTCTCTTCAACAAATGGTGTTGGAAACAATGGGTTGAAACATGCAGAAGAATGAAACTGAATCACTGTATTTCACCAAATACAAAAGTGAATTCCAAGTGGATCAAGGACTTGGATGTTAGACCAGAAACTATCAATACTTAGAGGAAAATATTGGCAGAACTTTTTTCCGCATAAATTTTAAAGACATTTTCAATGAAATGAATCCAATTACAAGGAAGACTAAGGCAAGTATAAACCTATGGGACTACATCAAATTAAAAAGCTTCTTCAGAGCAAAAGAAACCACTATAGAAACCAAGAGACCCCTCACAGAATGGGAGAAGATCTTTACATGCCATACATCAGATAAGAGTTTAATAACCAACATATATAAAGAGCTTGCCAGACTCAACAACAAGAAAACAAATAACCCCATCCAAAAATGTGGGGAGGAGTTGGACAGAATATTCACCACAGAAGAGATCCAAAAGGCAGAGAAACACATGAAAAAATGCTCCAAGTCTCTGATTGTCAGAGAAATGCAAATCAAGACAATAATGAGATATCACTTCACTCCTGTGAGAATGTCATACATCAGAAAAGGTAACAGCAGCAAATGCTGGAGAGGGTGTGGGGTCAAAGGAACCCTCCTGCACTGCTGGTGGGAATGTCAATTGGTCCAGCCTCTGTGGAGAACAGTCTGAAGAACTCTCAGAAGGCTAGAAATGGATCTACCCTATGACCCTGCAATTCCCCTCCTGGGGATATATCCTAAGGAACCCAACACATCCATCCAAAAAGATCTGTGTACACATATGTTCTTGGCAGCACAATTTGTAATAGCCAAAACCTGGAAGCAACCCAGGTGTCCAACAACAGATGAGTGGCTGAGCAAGTTGTGGTCTATATACACAATGGAATACTACTCAGCTGTAAAAAACGGTGACTTCACCGTTTTCAGCTGATCTTGTGTGGACCTTGAAAAAATCATGTTGAGTGAAATAAGTCAGAAACTGAAGGATGAATATGGGATGATCTCACTCTCAGGCCGAAGTTGAAAAACAAGATTAGAAAAGAAAACACAAGTTAAACCTGAAATGGAATTGGAGTATTGCACCAAAGTAAAAGACTCTGGGGTGGGTAGGTGGGTGGGGAGAATACAGATCCATGAAAGATGATGAATGACATAGTGGGGGTTGTATTGTTAAATGGGAATCTGGGGAATGTTATGCATGTACAAACTATTGTATTTACTGTTGAATGTAAAACATTAATTCCCCAATAAAGAAATAAATTATTTTAAAAAATCTTTAAAAAGAAGAACTCAATGAAATATCAAGTGTGATATTTATTCATTTTTTAAATTTTATTTATAAAAAGGAAACACAGACAAAACCAGAGGGGTACAACTCCACACAATTCCCACCACCAGATCTCTGTATCCCATCCCCTCCCCTGATAGCTTTCCTATTCTCTTTCCTCTGGGAGTATGGACCTAGGGTTATTGTGGGTTGCAGAAGGTGGAAGGTCTGACTTCTGTAATTGCTTCCCCGCTGAACATGGGTGTTGACAGGTGGATCCATACTCCCAGCCTGTCTCTCTCTTTCCCTAGTGGGGCAGGGGTCTGGAGAATCAGAGCTTCAGGACACATTGGTGGGGCCGTATGTCCAGGGAAGTCCAGTTGGCATCATGCTAGCATCTGGAACCTGGTGGCTGAAAAGAGAGTTAATATACAAAACCAAACTGATGATTAATTATAATAATCAAAATTTAAATTGTAGACTAGTTATAATAGTGCAGATGAAGAATTGGGGGAGTCTCCATTTTGTAGATAGCTACTAGGCATATTTTAATTATATTCCAAAGAGCCTGTGGCTATACTAGTTTTTTTTTATTATTTTACCTGAGCCTGAAATCTGATATGCAAGTGGATCCAAGTTATTTTCTGGGCAGATGATGTCATGGCTGGAAAAAGGACCAGAAAGCTGCATCAGAGAAGAGAGTAGCTCCCAAATATGGGAAAGGTGTATAAATATTGTTGTCTGTAAACCCCATCAATTTGATGAGATCTTGGACCCATATTCAGCATAGGAGTCTATGTGACCTCTGCATCCCTGTAGATCTGAGCTCACATTCTGTGGTCATGAGTAGGAACGTTCCAAGCTGCCCCAATATCAGGACCCATCTTCCTCAGGTGTAGCATAGAGTATGTTGTCCAGCCTCCCTTTGGAGGATGGAACATTCTCTACTGTTGTTGATCCAAGTTGAGGGCAAGGTCCTATAGTGGCCCACAAAGGGCTTTATTGTGTTGTTCCTGATAGAGATGGCGGTTAACAATGGAGAGAGTGATTTATACAAGGTCTAGGCCCATCATGTCTGTTTGGGAATCTCAGGACTCCCTGAATAGGGCCCCAGATGATGGGGTGGTCTGATAGTGACCATCTTCTTCTTCTAGCATTTGCCCTTCTTCCGTAGCCAGTCAACAGTGTCAGGTGGAGCCTGATGTAAAGTTTCAAGACCTCCTTTGAATCTGGAGAGGTGGCAGTCATTGACTATGTGGGTCATAGTCTGTCTGTAGCCACAGGGGCAGTTCGGGTCGTCTCTGGCTCCCCAGCGATGGAACATAGCGGCGCACCAGCCATGGCCTGTTCGATAGCGATTGAGGAGGACCCAATCATAACGTGCTAGGTCAAAGCCGGGTTGACGCTTGCAGGGGTCTGTGAAGAGGTGTTTGTTCTTTACCTCAGATGATTGCCAACTCTGTTTCCAAGAGTCTAGAACAGAGAAGTTCAGTATAGGCGTAGGGGACCAGATTGGGTGACGAGACGTCAAGCGTTGGACAGGGTGGGTGAAGATATCCGTGTATATTGGCAGGTCTGGTCGAGCGTAGATGTGGGAAATGAACTTAGATGATGCCGCATCCCGACGAATATCTGGCGGGGCGATGTTGCTAAGAACTGGCAGCCATGGGACCGGGGTGGAACAGATGGTTCCAAAATTATCCTCATGGAGGAATATAACTTGGAATCGACCAAGTGGACATGGGGGCTACAGAACCATCCTGGGGCACAGTATTTTGCAGTGGAATAGCATAATGCCAGAGAGGATGATCATAGTGTGGAAGCGCTCGTGCCCCATGAGGAGCTGGCCAGTCTTGCAATGATGTGATTCCTCGCGCCCACTTTTACTGCATTTTTTATGAGATGTTCGTGAAATGACAGAGTGCGATCGAGAGTAACGCCAAGATAGACTGGCTGGGCTTCATGCCAGATTCTCGTATTGTGAAGCTGCACATTAAGCTCACGCGAGGCCGAGGCATGGTGTGGATGGAAAACAGATGATACCATTTTTGCAGTGCTAGGGATTAGTCACCATTTTTTACAGTAATCAGATATCAGAGACATGTCTTTCGTGAGTGTTTCCTTGAGGATGTCAAACTTGGTTGCCTGAGTTGCACAGCAGATGTCATAGGCATAGATGAACTTCCTTGAAGAAGTTTCTGGAAGGTCATTGATGTAAATATTAAATAGCATAGGAGCCAGAACAGAGCCCTGGGGGAGGCCACTTGAGACAAGTCTCCATCTGCTAGACTTGTCACCCAGATGTACCCAGAATCTTCTGTTTTGGAGAAGAAATGATATAGTGTTGGCCACCCATGGAGGCAGGCATCTTGAGATCTTGACTAGGAGACCACGGTGCCAGACCGTGTCATAGGCTGCTATGAGATCAACAAAGACAGCACTCATCTTTAAATTCTTCTGGAATCCATTTTCAATGTAAGTTGAGAGGGCCAGGACTTGTTCGCAGCTAGATCTTCCTGGGCGGAAACCAGCTTGAGCGGGTGATAGTAATTTCTCTGTAAGAGGAGAAATATGTGACAGAAGCAGCCTCTCAAGGAGTTTGTAACACACGGAGAGGAGAGAAATTGGTCTATAGCTGGCGGCCAGTGTTGGGTCTTTCTTTGGTTTCAAAACTGCTATTATCTTCACAGGACACCAAATTTTGGGCATAGTTTCAGATTCCAAGATGTGGGACACGAATGTAGTGAGCCACTTCTTTGCTGTGGGGCCCAAGTTAAGAATGAGTTCTGGGGTGATGTTATCATAGCCAGCAGCTGTTCCCAGTTTAACCCTCTTCAAAGCGTCTTCCAGTTCAGACAGTGTAAAGGGAGAGATTTTTGGAGATGGACAAGATAACCGGAAGTGGGATGACCACTCATGGGAAATTTCTCTTTTCCATACTGGGTCGATCTTAGCACATCCAACTTGAGTTAGGTGACTGGCCACTGAGTTTGGAGATACGGGACGATGGGAGATGGGAGGGGGTTGGCTACCGGCACCGACTCATCATACTGCTTTAGTAGTTGCTTGCATTCAGCATCAAGGCAAGGCATATAGTTAGCACGTCTCCCACGAGGAATGGCTTGGGAAGCTGCTTTGAAGATGGCTTGGCGGAAGCGCCTGTAGGAATCTTCAGAGGGGATAGAGTTAATTGGAATTGCAGGAATAGATTTGTTGGTAAGATCACTGAACAGAGGCCAGTTTGCCTTCCAAAAGTTCCATCTTAGTTTCTCTGAGCACAGAATCAGTGGGAGCTGGAGACCAATGTGGATGATAGCTGGGCGGTGATGACTGTGCGGGAAGATCTTGAGAACTTGTCTCGTAGTGGGAAAGGCTTGGCCGTCATTGACTGTGCTAATCCAGCACAGGTCGGGTGACGAGTCTTTATTCCATCTAACACTGTGAAAAGAGCCTGGCTGTTTGGGATCGTATAATAGGGAGAGGTCATTCGCTGAAGCCCAGTCGGCTAAGATAGAGCCGTCAGCACGAGTGGAGGAATATCCCCAGTCTTGGTGATGACTATTAAAGTCTCCAACATAAACGGCTGGGTGATTCGAGCTAGGCAAGACCTCGTTATCCCATGAGGCACTGGGAGGCTTATATACGTTGACGAGCTGAATAGTTCCAATAATAATGGAGTTGTAGAAGAGGCCGTATGGTAAACGTCCGCAAGATACGATTTAGCGTAGATGGCTTGGCCGTGTTTAGGATGGAGATTATAGCATATTAAATCAAATCCACTGATGGTGAATCGAGCAGCTTCATCGACTGCTATATGTGTTTCTTGTAGGCAAATAACATCTGCCTGATGCTGTATCGCCAATTGACCAATAAGAACGCATTTGGCAAAGGACAGCCCCTCAACATTAAGTTGGAGGACTCGAAGAGCAGGACTAACAGCTTGAAAGCTGTCAGGAGCTGCTTGTTGCTGGCTTTGAAAGTGACTGAGATCCATGTGGATTCAGTTGACTAGGAAGGATCATCAGTTTCCCAATGAATGGGTACTCACTGGATGCACCACGGGAAGGTTGATCCAATGCATCCCATGCATGTTATTGGATCGAATGCATGCTATTAGATAAAACAGAGGAACTCGAGAGAGGAGAGGGGAATAGAGAGGGGTAGAGAAGATAGACACCTGAATACCTGTTTCACTGATTTTGTAGCATCTCCCCTACAGGTGGGGACTGGGGTCTGGAACCCAGGTTCTTAAGATTAATTGAGTGTACCACCACCTGGCACCCATAAATGTAATTTAGTCTTTCTTTTATATAAAACTAAGAAATAAAAATCTCTAACATAAGCAAAGTGGCTGTTTTGGCTATGTACTATAAGCTTCATGTGAAAACAAGAGAGTAAATTCTTAGACCTACTAAGTTAGAAACTGGTGAGCAGGACATAGAATCTATTTTAATGAGAACTCCAGTTGAATTTTCTACTTACTAAAGTTTGAGGATTCCTGCTTTTATTTATTCCACAATGTTCACTTAATTATCTAATTCAGGCTATCATTAGTTTTCTAGGCTAAGTTAGGTGAGCAAATTCTTATACCACTTTTTTTCTTTGCCTCTAGGGTTATAGCAGTATTATGGTGCCTGTACTATGAACACACTGCTCCCATGGCCATTTTTTTCTATTTTTATTTATTTTTTTATAGGACAGTGAGAAATAGAGAGTAGAGGGGAAGATAGAGAGGGGAAGAGAAAGATAGACACCTGCAGACCTGCTTCACCACTTGTGAAGCGACTCCCCTACTGATGGGGAGTTGGGGGATCAAATCAGGATCTTTGCATTTCATACTACTTGTGTTTAACCTAGTACGCCACCCTCCCAGTTCTCTATATGTTACATGTTTAAGGTTAATTTTAAAAGAAATGTAATAAAAGGTCATGAAATTTCATCACTAAAATCCAAGTATTGCTCAAGGTAGTAACATAGAAAAAAAAATTCAGGCACAAATCATCTACTCAATAAAGTTATTATTCAAATATGAGAAATTAAACATACAAAAAGTAGAGAAAGTTGTCCCCCAGCAAGAGCTGCTAAAAGGAGCAAGCAGCACAAGTCCTTGGGCCCTGGTTAGAGATGCTCACTGCATTGTAATTGGGCTGTTTGGGTCTTCCTGCTTTGTTTCTGTGGGCCTGTGTCTATGTAAACTTCCCTTTACTGTTCTTACAGCAGGCCAAAGGACCTGAGAGAGCCTCTCTGCATTTCCATCCTTCACTAGGTCATTTTAACTTTCCTTTATAAATTCTTCACTGACCAGCATATCATTCATAAGCACTTAGTCTCCATATTTCATAAGTTTTACATACTGCAGTTGCATTCTAATCTCACTTCGTCTTCACCCGAAAAGTCAGTGTTTACGACTTCAATCTTCATTAGCCAAACTAAATATCACAATAGCCCAACTAAACAATACAACATCAGAATTAAAAAACAAAACAGCTGAACAAAGTAGCACAATAAACCCAGTAAAAGGTGCAGCAGCTGAACAAAGACATACAATAGCTGCTCAAAAGGATACAAGAATATAATTGATCATATAAAATACATGCAATCATGCAAAAATATTACCAGCTTTTTTATGTAGACATATCGGACAACCTAAATAAAATGTTGCATTTTTAGAGGTTTACCTCCTGCCAAGAATGACATAAGGCAGCTACACAGCAGGATCAGCTGTGTTTCTCTCCTCTCCTCTCCTCTCCTCTCCTCTCCTCTCCTCTCCTCTCCTCTCCTCTCCTCTCCTGGGTCAACAAGATCTAGCAAAGGAAATCACCAGGGACCACAACCAGACAGGACTAGAAAGACTTTGGGAACCCACCAAATCACTATGAGTGGTAACACATGTATCTCTTGGACAGAGAGGAGCCTAAGGAGAGAATTCTGGGGCTAAAGCCCATATCAACTCCTGAGTGGCTGGTAGCATTCTGGCAGTTTACTGGCTAAGGCACCACCTCCAGTCTGTTTTGCCAACAAAAAGTCTGATGAAGGGAGGAGAAGATTCCCCCAAGACTCACCAAATACAACTATGAGTCTCCATTGCTACTACCCTTAGAGGCTGGAGCAGCAGGGGAAGACCCCGTGCTAACATTGAGGGAAGGGGAAGAACTGACCAGGAAACTCAGCAGAATATCTACACCCCTGTGGCCCACCGATGTGACTGTATAATGAGAGCCTTTCCACATTGTTCTCCTGATGAGCACATGGCAAATAATTGTCTATGAACATAGAGACTGTAAATGGGAATTGATTAGAAACTCAGAGTGCCCAACAGTGCTGCCCAGATGGCAGAGAAGCTGAATAGAGCCAGGAGCTTTGGATCCTTGAGGTGTGAGAGTCTCTTTGCATAACCAATGTATTATCTCTCCCCCACACTGCTTTATTAATTTTATTGTTATTTTTATTGTTATTTTTATTGTTATTTTTATTATGTCATCATTGTTGGATGGGACAGAGAGAAATGGAGAGAAGAGGGGAAGACAGGGAGAAAGACACCTGAAGACATGCTTCACCGCTTGTGAAGCAACTCCCCTGAAGGTGGGAAGCTGGGGGCTCAAACCAGGATCCTTATGCGAGTCCTGGCACTTTGCGCCACCAGCTCTTAGCCTGCTGCACTACTGATCGACTCCCCCTGCTTTATTTTTTAATCTGGAGAGTGAGATTAAACTAAGAAGCTTACTTAGAGGTAAAAACCCCCAGGCTACCATAGACCACAGGGAAGAAAAAGAACAGAAGACTTTAACAGCCACTGTGCTTCCACTCAGGGATTGATATAATATAGCAACAATTAATTTCCACAACTATGAAGTCTTTAAGTACCTTACTTAGAAACAAGTCAATCCAGGCAAGAGCGATCAGCAATTTGAAAAGTTCTAAGGGAGAAACCTCATAAAATACTATATAGATTATTAATAAGAAGAAATATTGGAGAAATGGTATAGGTAAAAAGTCCAACTAAAAGCCCCCCAAAGTTTGAATCACAGAATAATGAGGTCAGCATCTAAATGCTAGTTAAGGAAATAGTCACAGGAGTGAGTAAAGAAATTGAAAGAATTGTCATTAGAAATGCAGAAACAACAAACATGACTCTGGAAGATAACACTAATTATCTCAAGGTTATTAAAGAGCTGAAAGCTGAAATAGCTGAGCTAAGAGCACTGCTGGCTAAACAAGCTAAAACAGTTTCAGAACAGGGTGACAAAATAGATGAACTATAGAAAACAGCAGAGGGGAGAGAAAATAGACTAAATGAGGCTGAAAACAGAAATTAGCAAGATTGAGGATGAATCAGAGACAACTAAGGAAGAAGTAAGAGATCTCAAAAAGAGATTAAGAGATACTTAAAAGAACAGAGGAATATAAGATGACTTCAAATGAAAAAAATACATATATTACTGACATACCAGAGGAAGAGAGAGGAGGGAAAGAAATCATTCTATAGGAAGTAATAACTAAGAACTTTTCTAGTACAGATGACATAAAAGACATAAAGATTCAAGAATTCCAGAGGATCCCAAACAGAATTAACCCAGACTTAAATACCCCCAAGAAACATCATATTTAGAATGAAATAGAATAAGGATAAATAAAAGATCCTTTAACAATGACTGGTGAAAAGATCCCAGTTCGAGTCCCTGGATCACCACCTGCAGGGTAGTTGCTCCACAAGATGTTAAGCAGGTCTGCTGGTATCTATCTTTCTCTCCCCCTCTCCATCTTACCCTCCTCTCTGCATTTTTCTCTGTCCTATCTAGCAAAGATTGCATAAATAACAACAACAATAATAACTACAACAATAAAAAAGCACAACAAAAGGGAAAAAATAAATGTTAAAGAAAAGATAGGATCCTAAAGGCTGCAAGAGAGAAACAAAGAGTCACCTACAAAGGAAAACTCATAAGGCTAGCACTACAGGTCAGAAGAGAATGGCAAGATGTCTATAGAGTGCTCAATGAGAAATAATATGAACCAAGACTACTGTATCCTGATAGACTGTCATTCAGACTAGATGGAGGCATAAAAAAACTATAAACAGTCAGACCACCATAAATATGCCATATATCATAACACTATAAAAATCTACAAGAATTGCGTTCAAATAGCTTCAATCTTTGATTTCAATAAATGGAATACACATTTTACTCAAGACCACATGGGTCATCCTCAAGGATAGACCATGTGTTAAGCCACAAAGATAGTATCAGCAAATTCAAGAGCATTGAAACCATCCCAAATATCCTCTCAGACCACAGAGGAATTAAACTAATACTTAAAAATAAACATAAGATTAGTAATAGTCCCAAAATGTGGAAGCTAAACAGTACATTACTTCACAACTGCTGGGTCAAAGAGGAAATAAAAGACGAAATTAAAATGTTTCAGGAGTTCAATGAAAATGAAGACACAAGCTATCAAAATAGCTGGGACACAACAAAGGCAGTTCTGAGAGGGATGTTCATAGCCATACAAGCATAAATTAGGAAACAAGAAAAAGCAGAAATAAACAACCTAGGTCCATGATTGTTCAACAATTTGTTTGGCTTTGTATATTAACTCTCTTTTCAGCCACCAGGTTCCAGATGCTAGCAGGATGTGACCAGAGTTTCCTGGACAGACAACCCCACCAATGTACCTTGGAGCTCTGCCTCCCCAGAGCCCTTCCCCACTAGGGGAAGAGAGAGACAGGCTGGGAATATGGGTTGTTCTGTCAACACCCATGTTCAGATGGGAAAAATTTACAGAAGCCAGACCTTCAACCTTCTATATCCCACAATGATCTTGGGTCCATACTTCCAGAGGGTTGAAGAACAGGGAACATTATCAGTCGGACTACATAAAATTAAAAAGCTTCTTCACAGCAAAAGAAACCACTACCCAAACCAAGAGACCCCTCACAGAATGGGAGAAGATCTTTACATGCCATACATGAGACAAGAGTTTAATAACCAACATATATAAAGAGCTTGCCAAACTCAATAACAATACAACAAATAACCCCATCCAAAAATGGGGGGAGGACATGGACAGAATATTCACCACAGAAGAGATCCAAAAGGCCAAGAAACACATGAAAAAATGCTCCAAGTCTCTGATTGTCAGAGAAATGCTAAGAAAGACAACAACAAGATACCACCTCACTCCTGTGAGAATGTCATACATCAGAAAAGGTAACAGCAGCAAATGCTGGAGAGGGTGTGGAGTCAAAGGAACCCTCCTGCACTGCTGGTGGGGATGTCATTTGGTCCAACCTCTGTGGAGAACAATCTGGAGAAAACTCAGAAGGCTAGACATGGACCTACTCTATGATCCTGCAATTCCTCTCCTGGGGATATATCCTAAGGAACCCAACATATCCATCCCAAAAGATCTGTGTACACATATGTTCTTGGCAGCACAATTTGTAATAGCCAAAACCTGGAAACAACCCAGGTGTCCAACAACGGATGAGTGGCTGAGCAAGTCCTGGTCTATATACACAATGGAATACTACTCAGCTATAAAAAAGGGTGGCTTCATCATTTTCAGCCAATCTTGGATGGACCTTGAAAAAATCATGTTGAGTGAAATAAGTCAGAAACAGAAGGATGAATATGGAATGATCTCACTCTCAGGCAAAAGTTGAAAAACAAGATCAGAAAAGAAAACAGAAGTAGAACCTGAACTGTAATTGGTGTATTGCACCAAAGTAAAAGACTCTGGGTTGGGTGGGTGGGGAGTATACAGGTCCAGGAAGGATTCAGAGAACCTAGTGGAGGTTGTATTGTTATATGGGAAACTGGGGAATGTTATGCATGTACAAACTATTGTACTTACTGTTGAATGTAAAACATTAATTCCCCAATTAAAAAAATAAAACAATAAAATTTTTAAAAAATGTTCCAAGTCTTTGGTTGTCAGAGAAATGCAAATAAAGACACAATGAGATACCACTTCACTCCTGTGAGAATGCCACACATTAGAAAAGGTAGCAGCAGTAAATGCTTGAGAGATTATTGGGACAAAGGAACCCTCCTGCCCTGCTGGTAGGAATGTAAATTTACCCAACCCCTGTGAAAAGCAGTCTGGAGAACTCTCAGAAGGCCAGAAGTGGACCTGTCCTATACCCCTGCAATTCTTCTCCTGGGGATAGATCCTAAGGAACCCAACACACCCATCCAAAAAGATACGTGTACACCTATGTTCATAGCAGCACAGTTTGTAATAGCTAAAACCTGGAAAGAACCCAGGTGTCCAACAACAGATGAGTGGCTGAGTAAGATGTCATATATATATAATATTTAGCTGTTAAAAATGGTGATTTCACTATTTTCAGCCCATCTTGAATGGAGCTTGAAGAAATAATGCTAAGTGAAATAAGTTAGAAACAAAACGGATGAATATGGGATGATCTCACTCTCAGGCAGAAGTTGAAAACCAAGATCAGAAGTGAAGACACAAGTATAATTTGAACTGAATTTGTTGTACTGCACCAAAGTAAAAGACTTTGTATCATCTGTCTGTCTATAATCTATCTATCTATCTAATTATCATCTTAGATAATAATTGTGATAAAATGTCTTTAAAAACCTTAACATAAGTCAAGAAAGATGAAATTCTCTATCAAACACTTGTTAGTTGATAGCTGTCCCAAAAGAGTTATTTGTTCCTTTGATTTTTCCTGATTTTGAATTATTTCTATCTTTTTATTGCCATAGGATATATTGCTGAGAGTTTGTGTTGCAGGTTGAATCTACCATTCTCTGTGGCATCATTTTCTTTTCTTTTTTTGATAGAGGCAAAGCAGAAAATTGAGAGAAAAGAGATAATAGAGATGGAGAAAGAGAAACACTTACAGCCCTGCTTCACCACATGTGAAACTTCCCCTTGCAAGTGGGGACCAGCTGCTTGAAGCTGTGTCCTTGCACATGGTGTCCTGTGGCCTCTAAAGGGTGTACTATCCCTTGACTTCTAAATCGTTTTTATCTTGTAGAATTCTTCCTCAATAAAAAACACTATTCTATCCAAAATATAGGAACTTTGCATTGCTTTGACTTATGTGGAAGAATGATCTGTTGAAAGATGCATTCTTGAGCTCAGCCCCCACCCCTCTAACATCTCTTTCACTCTCTTATGAGAGAGACACAGAGAGAGAGAGATTTATAAGCTCAGTTATTTCTGGAATTGCTTCATTTTTAAATGAGTCCTGGTGCACTCTGTTAAACATGCATATATAGCCATGCACCAGGACCCATGTTCGAGACCTAGCTCCCCACGTGCAGCGGGGGAAGTTCACAAATAGTGAAGCAGTTCTGTAGTGTTCCTTCTCCACCAGGCCTCTCTTTTGCTTTCTTTAAATTAGATTTTATTTTACTTGATTCTCTCTCCCCCTCTATCTCCTCTTCCTCTCTCAATTTATCTCTGTTCTATCCAATAAAATGGAAAAAAATGGCAGCCAGGAGCAGTGGATTCCTAGAGCAGGCACCAAGCCCCAACAATAGTCTTGGAAACAAATATAAAATAAATAAAATAAAATAGTACATACATTAAATAGTCATGATTGAACTGGGACCACTTCCCACTGCCAGAGTTCTGTGCATTACCCCCTTCATTAGAAGCTTCCCTATTCCTTAGCTCTCTGGGAACATGGATCAAAAATTTTTATAGGGAGCAGAAGGTGGGAGGTCTGGCTTCTGTAATTCCTTCTCCACTGGACATGGACATCTGCAGGTGGATCCACACCCCCAGCCTGTTTCTATCTTTCCCTAGTGGGGCAGGGCTCTGGGAAGGTACGGTTCTAGGACACATTAGTGAGGGCGTCTGCAACTTGCTAGCTGATAGGCAGTGAGATATAAAGCAGAACAAACTCTTTGACAAAGAGGAATCCACATGTAGGAATAGAGATGATGAAAGTAGGGGTCTTTATGTGGGAAGAAACTAGAAAGCCTATTTTAGGTATGCATGTTCCAAGGGGCCTCTACCCCTTGTAAAGATAGAGTGTGTCTGTTGGAGCTATTCTGAGAGAGTCAACTGACCATTTAATTTTACTAATTCACATGTCAATAAATCCAGTCATCTCTAAGAAAGTATAATGTTCTTTTTTATTTTCAAATTGTAAAACACAATAAATAAGATAATTAAAATCAAGCTTTTTCTCAACCCACTTTCACTTTACAAATAGTGTACTATCATTTTAGAGACAGCTAAAGAGAATAAAATAAAATAGGTGCACAATTAATGGACATGTTTTAGGGACTTTCAAATTTGGTTATATGTTAAATTGTAGAAGTCTGTGTTGCCAGCAGATAGTTGATGATATACTTATCCAAACCCCTGGCTTTTATGACAGGATTCTTGATCAATAGCCAGCCAGTTCTGAGAAAGTATGAAAGAAAACTTGTATAAAACTTTTGAAAGGAGCACATCTGAACTATAGGAGTTTTAAATACCTCTCTATACATAGTATAGTCAGCAAGTACAGCATCAAAGTGAGTTTAGAGGGCGTAGGGAAAAAGGACTCACCTGTAAGTTCTCTCCAAGGATGTTGTGCTTGTCTGTAAATTCTAAGGGTTGCTTTCCTCAGGTACTGATTGTTAGCTGCGGTGATGATATAACCTCGGCCACTCTAGACATCTGGACAACCATTATCAATGGTTGGTTAAAATGGCTGAACATGGAAACAGCAGATGGTGCTGTTCACAGAGGTGACTATGTACAGATATGTTTTATTGACGCATGCTCTACTGTCCATGTCCATATTCGGCAACCATTTTGAAGATGCAGCCTAACAAGTGAGCAGTGGAAGTAGTCAACTTCTCTTGCTTTTGTGCAGGAATGAAAATGTTACACAGAGATTGATATAAACCCCATAACTGTGTATTTAGCCTTAATCTGACTTTCATTACCCAAGACAAATTCCATTATCTTCAATAAGATGGGCATGCAAGTATTCCAGGGGAGGGTGCACTTCCAAATGAATGAGCTTCAAGCCACTGTAAGAACCAGATGCATTCATTTTCCTGGTGTTTCCTGGTTATCAGAGATGATGAAAAATAGCTCGGATGGCTTGCGTGTGGCTTGGAGCCCACATAACCTTATTGAAATCTTGGCACTCTGCTCATATTTGTTATTTAAGTAAATGGACCTTGAAGACCATAAGATAAGTAGTAGAACTAATAGTGCATTCATCAGTTAGAGCTACCTACACTATTACATTACATAAAATCGCTAATGTTTAGTGTGGCATTTGTTTATTACTATTAAAAAAGAGTTATTGTTTGGAAGACCTTTTGCTATTGTCATTTATTTCTAAAAATAATAATATTGTTTCAGCATTTACCTCTGTGGTATTCATATTTGTGGTCTATGAGAGTCCAAAGAAACCTCAATATCTAAGAATTCAGGAAAAAAAAAAACAGATGCTATCTGGGTAGTTCTAATTATTTCCAGAACCTTCCATCGCCCTGACAATCACCGTGTGTCAATCCAGCTGTCTTCTCTGGATATACTTGTTTTATGGGCAGGAGTAACATTAAAATGTTAGGAGTCACATAGAAGAATTATCTGAAACAAAGCCCAGCAATTCCTTTGATTTCTTCATAATAACTTATTTCCTTCTTCTAGAAAAAAAGTGTCATACTACATAAACAAATTACGCTGATTCATAGCTGCTGCTCCTTAATTTATGTTATATTTAATATAACTTAACATCAGTTATATTTAAACACTCAGGGCCTGTTAGAAGGGCAACGGTCCACAAAACAGCTTTTGATTTCTGTTCTTGCTTCTGACCTCAGGTGGTAGTGCACATTAAGAAGACTCTAAACTGTTGCTAGGAAGTGCAAATTCCCAATCCCACACAAAGGGATTTTAATTCAGATGGTCTGGAGAATATCTGAGGAGGCTACATGCTAAATTCATCCCCCAAGGATCCCAGAACAGAGAAGTCACAGATGTTGATTAGCAGTGGTCAATGCATCTATTCAGAATATGAACAGACTTTCCCCAAGTGATCACAGATCTAGATGAGAGCAACAGAAGTGTCTGCACTTTTAGAGAAAAGCCTGATTGGGACAACAAAATGCCGGTCCCTGTTCAGGGTGCCGTATGCCGGGCTGGGCTAGCTTCACGGGCGGTAGAGAGAGGACCAGGGACTCACAGCTGAGCTGGGAAGCAGTATCTCATTTATTAATCAGATACATCGCCTTTTATGCATCTCTTCACGGGAAGTGGCAAGCGAAAGGAAATGACTAGGAGAGGGGGCGGAGCAAAAAAAGAGTGTGAACAGAACATAGAAAGCTTCCATGTAACCTGGGGGGGTTAAAGCAATACCCTGCAGGCAGGGCGGGACCCAAGTACAACAGCGATTATGTAAATAGACCACATCGTAAGTAATACAAGCAAACCTAATGTGATGATACAACAGGTCTTATAAGCAGAATTCAGAAGCATACCAACAACAACATTATTTTTTTCCTATCTTAAGACGTCCCTGCTTTACCCTGCATCTCTATGAATTCCTGAATGCCTGCAGAAGAAACACCTTGTATAGATTTGTAAGGTTGCTGCTCTTTTTCATGAGCTCAGAAGGGTCCACATCATCATACTGAACTACGTGTATGTGTTTTCTGCCCGGGGCCTGACATGTTTTGTTTTTCTGTTTTCTTTTATTTTTATCTTTGTGTTTTTTAACAGGTTCTTATGGATTCTGAATTTCTGTTAAACATTTTGGTATTTGAAGCTGGGGTTAGCCTCTAGCATTTTCCTCAAAGAAGGGATTCTTGGCTTAAACAAGCTGGGCTGAGAACAAAACAATACTTGAAGTCCCCTTTTGTTATTAATACAAAGAATAGACAGAAAATTAAAGTTCATACAATTAATTGTGCTCCCTAAAATGTAATTATACCTTCTTCCCTGATAAAATAATAATAATAATAATAATAATAAACATCTCCCTAGATATTACTAATGGAAAGCTACTATTTTATTTACCTTTTACCTTAAGTACCAGTATTTATAAAAGACCATTCTGGACCTAGAACTAATAGTACATTCATCAGTTAGAGCTACCTACACTATTTCATTACATAAAATCACTAGTGTTTAGTGTTGCATTTGTTTATTACTATTAAAAAAGAATTATTGTTTGAACCTCTCACAGATCCCTCTTGCCACCATTCCTGGTCATCTCCATCAGAAAAGACATCATAAACTCTCTGTGGGTCTCTCCAGGATCTTGCCCTCACTGCAGAGCAGCCATGGTGGGGACTCCCCACTCTCTGAAGGGAGGCTGGTCAGCCTGCTCTGCCCCTTGAGGAAGACGGGTCCTGACATGAGAGCCTAGAATGTTCCAGCTGTGACCATGGGCTGTGAGCTCAGACTGACAGGGACTCGGAGGTCACACAAGCTCCTGTGCTGAACGTGAACAGACATGGACCCTGGGTCAGGTGGATGGGGTTCACAGTAAACTGTGTCTGACACATTTTTCAAGTTTGGGAGCTGCTTTCTGCCCTAATTTAGCTTTCTAGCTCTATTCTAGACTCTGACACCATCTTTACACACATTTTTTTTTCTTTTTTTTTTTTAAGCAGAACCCAGCTCAGCTTTACCTTAGGGTGTTATTTAGGGGAATTAAATCTGGGACTTTGAAACCTTAGCCATGAGGGTCTCTTTACATAACTATGATGCTGTATAACCCCCCCCCACACACACACACACACACACAATATTTTTACTCTATCTAAACATCAGCTATCAAGCTCAGGCAAATGGAACTTACCTAAAAAAACTTCCTAGCTTCCTTCCATGCTAACAACCCTCTTCTCATCTGCTCTATGCCTACTTTTTTGTTTCCCATTCATTAATTGTTTTTGTCCTGATTTATATCTTATGGTATTTCAGCCACCAAGTTGCAGATGCTACCATGATACCAACCTGACTTCCCTGGGCAGACAACCTCACCTCCCCAGAGCCCTGCTCCACTAGGGAAAGACAGAAACAGAGTGGGGGTGTGGATCCACCTGCCAATGCCCATTCTTCCTGGGAGAGAGACTATGGGACTCTAGGAGCTGGATGCAGGGCTAGCTTTGTGGGTGGGAGAGAGACGACCAGAGACTCATGGCTGAGCTGGGAACGCAGTTCAATCTTTTTTGACGAGTAGGGATGTAGTTCAACAATCTAATCTCTAATCACAATTCTGTCCTATATATATATATATATCTCCTGAGGTGGAAGTGTCAGGAAGAGGAAGTACGTAGGATAGGGGGTGGGGAGAAGGAAAAATCACTTGAACCAGTGGGGATTAAACCAATGAAAACAATGATTATGTAAATAGACCACAGCCTCAAGCAGTGCAACAGAAGGAGTCTTAGAAGGAGAATTTAGAAGCAGACCAACAGCCCATGTCCAGTGGAGAAGCAATTACAGAAGCCAGACCTTCCACCTTCTGCTCCCCATAAAGAATTTTGGTTCATACTCCAGAGGGATAAAGAAGAGGGAAGTTTCCAGTGGATGGGGAGGATACACAGAACTCTGGTGGCAGGAACTATATGGAATTATATTTCTTTTATTTTTATCACACAATCTTACCAATCATTATTAATTCTCTAAGAAAACAAACAAACAAACAAAAAAAAAAACTCTCCAGAAGTCATTTTCCAACAGATTGTCAAAAGTGTTTCCTGCATCTTAAGAGCATGTGTTGATTTCTTTAGAAGAAAGGCAACTTTCCTTCATTATCAAAGGTAATATTACTCACATATTTTAGATACTTAATAAATATCTGTTTGTTTGCTTTGTAAACAGGATAGGGAAGCTTCCAATGGAGTGCATGTGAAGCAGGCCTCTGGTGGAGGGAACTGTGTGGAGTTGACTTACAATTTTATAAATCATTATTGTATCTCCAATGAAAATAAAAAGCAAGAAACAAAATATTTTAAAATTACAAAACCAAAAGAGGTCATTCTTCTCAACCTTTTAATACTAGTTTCTTAAATAAAATTTATTTTCCTTATTTCTTTTTTTCTTCAAGTTCTACTGGAAATGAGTATAGATATAGATACAGTTACAGACACAGATACAGATATAGATATATTGCTAATGACCATGTCAAATGCTTTCTTTTTAGCACTTATATCATTTGCTCTTCTTATTTATAAATTCTAATAATTCACTCCTTTTTCTAAACAACCTCCTTTATCCTCACTCAAATACCATACCTCCTGTATTTCCCATGCTGAAATCACACTTTTTGGTATGTTTATTTTTCCTTTTTTATTCTTTCTTTCTTTCTCTCATTCATTTATTATTATTATTATTATTATTATTATTTTGCCACTAGACATATCACTGGAACTCTGTGTCTAAACTACAATCTACTGCTCCCAGATGCTTTTTTAAAAATATTTATTTTATTTAGTTATTCCCTTTTGTTGCCCTTGTTGTTTTATTGTTGTAGTTATTATTGATGTCATCATTGTTGGATAGGACAGAGAGAAATAGAGAGAGGAGGGGAAGACAGAGAGGGGGAGAGAAAGATAGACACCTGCAGACCTGCTTCACCGCCTGTGAAGCGACTCCCCTGCAGGTGGGGAGCTGGGGTTCGAACCGGGATCCTTATGCTGGTCCTTGTGCTTTGCGCTTAACCCGCTGCGCTACAGCCCGACTCCCTCCCAGATGCTTTTTATCTTTATTTTTTTATTATTTGACAGAACAGCTAGAAATTGGGAGAGAATGGGATGATAGAGGCTGACAGACAGAGACAGCTGCAGCACAATCTCGTCATCCATGAATACCTGCCACAGGGGAAAAGTGGGGTATTGAATCCGGGTCCTTGCACATGGTAACATGTGTACTTTTTTTGTGAAAAAGTCTGGCCCTTCTCATTTTATTTTATTTTAGTTTAATTTTTACTGTTGTTGGTTTGTTTTAGTCACCAGGGCTTCAGTGCTTCAGTGCATTAATTTGAAAACACTGTCAAGAGACAAATAGGGAGGAAGTGAAGGAGGAAGGGAAAGAAAGAGAGATGGAGAGAGGCAGAGAGAAACCAATGCATCCTTCATTGCTTTGAAGGACTTGATCTGGGGTCACACACTGGGAACAGAACACTTCCTAAGTGGGTTGTTGTGACAACCCTGATGTCTCTTTGAATCTGTTATTTAATCTGCACTCTCATCATAGCCCACAAGGATAATCAGAATAATTCTGTTGGTTCCCAACACCACAATGTACCTTGTTTCAGAAAGCTCAGGCTCAGATTCAATGCTTCTCTTAAATTCAAGTTCATACCCACAGCACTTCAGCCCTCCACACTGATGTCCACTCTGGCAGCCAAGATATTGGCAGGAAGTAGTAAACACTGAGAGAGGTTCTAAAGAGAAATCGATGATATGTGGATAAGGTTACAGAGGGAAAAGTATGTCAAGACACTCAAGGATGTGGTCAAGGTTACAGAAAGAATATGACACTCAGAAACCAGTCACGGTATGAGGCTACACCACCCTTAGAAAGACAGAAGTTCAAACTACCATGGGAGCCCTGTGGGGCAAATGGAGCCCTGTCTGGGGGGAGAACGGGCATTTGCCAGCAGGGTGACTATTGCTGTGAGCAGCATGGGCAGAGTTATATCTACACACAGAAGGCACTTTGCAGACACAGTCCGATTTAACAATACAGAAAATTAATCTGCCCCAATTGCCTTTCTGCCAGCTAAATTCAAACTGTGCATAGCATGAAATATTCTGAATTTATCTCAAGGCAATTCATCTGGCGTTTGATATTTTGCTTTCTAAAGATAATAGAGATTAACTATGATAATAATTTTTTCCATAAAATTTTTGTTATCTTTAAATAGATAACATCAATGCTACCATCAAATTCAAATACTCAAAAGATGTTTTATCTCAAGAAAGTTTTATATAAATATCATGAAAATTTTATTTAAACCTTTAATGAGCATGAAGGACTTGAAAGGTAGTTGTTCTAAATTTTATTGACTTGTGAAATTTATCTGCAATTACAACTGGATTGGTGACTTTTGGACACTGTAAATTCTAACTCAAATGTATTAATATCTTGATTCTGCTCTTAAATGTTGTTGCAGGATATGTTAAAACTAGTGTTTGGTAATTTGCCTTCAATTAACTTTTTATCTATCCTTGGGCAACACTCTATATCTCTTTTTAATAAGGACACTAAAGACTTTGGTGTTAACTTATGTTTCAGAAAGTCATATGAGTTTTTTTATTCTTCATACACTCTATGTAGATTCCTAGTAAATACACTTTATCATGGGCTGGCACCATTGACTTAAAAATATTTATTATTTTATTGTCCTTCATGTTCTTTGTCAAATGAGGAAATAGCTCTTCATTTTTCAATGCCAATGACATTGTCTGTGTGTGTTATTTTAAAGTACAGCATCAAATGTACATTGTTTCATACAAATATGAAAATAATATTTTTATTCAAATTTATTTGAGAATCATAACAATGTAGGAAGAGATAATGATTGTCTAAATAAATTGTGCTGTACAGCTGTTTTCCTTCCAATGGGATTAACTCCCTTTGAGATTATTCAGGCTGGAAAATGTGGTAATAGCACTTAAAATATCTTGCTCAATAAACCAAGTGCAGAACTGTGCATCTGCCTGCAAAAAAGGCTTCATCATTAGCTCTCTGCTTAGCTGGTGGGTTTACTTGGTGCTGGGTCGGCATCCAGAGTCTAGGGGATTGTGTGCTCCTCATTAAAATGAAACAATGAAGAATTAAAAGTCAAACATGAGGCACAATTTATTTCCCTCTTTTAAATTATAATGTTTAGTCAGGAAACATTTACTCATAACTCTATAGGGTGTTTGATACCCGTGGATTAGCCAATGGGTGGCCCAGGGCATATGAGGAAAAAAAATCAGATCTCATAGAAGTTTCTAGATCACATGTGTTTTTTACAGATGAAGAATCTTATCACAGAGTATAACTTCTTCTTCCTCCTCCTCCTACTCCATTTCTTCTTCCTCTTCCTCCTCCACTTCTTCCCCTTCCCCTTCTCCTCCTCCTCCTCCTCCTCCTCCTCCTCCTCCTCCTCCTCCTCCTCCTCCTCCTCCTTCTTCTCTCTATCCCTTTCTTACTTCTTCCTCTCTCTTTATCACCAGGGTTATCTCTGGGCCTCAGTACATGTACAATGAAACCTTAGCTCCAGCAGCCTTTCTTTCTTTTTCTTTCTTTCTTTCTTTCTTTCTTTCTTTCTTTCTTTCTTTCTTTCATTGCATAGAACAAGGAGAAGTTTATAGGGTCTGTGATTCAGAGAGGAGAGAGAGACACCTGCAGTATCACTTCACTGCTCATGAAACTTCTCTCTGCAGGTGGGGACCTGGTCCTTGACCTGGTTCATTGAACATGATAGCCTGTTTATTCAAACAAGTGTGCTAGTACCCTTTTTTAAATTTATTTAAAAAAGGAGACATTAACATAGCAGTAGGATAAGAGGGGTACAACTCCACACAATTCCCACAATTTCCAGAACTCTGTATCCCACCCCCCTCCCCTGACAGCTTTCCTATTCTTTATCCCTCTGGGAGCATGGACCCAGGGTCACTGTGGGATGCAGAAGGTGGAAGGTCTGGATTCTGTCATTGCTTCCCTGCTGAACATGGGTGTTGTTGACTGGTCGGTCCATACTCCCAGCCTGTCTCTCTTTCTTCTCTCTCCCTCAATATCTCTCTCAATCTCTCTCTCTCTCCCCCCCTTTCCTCACAGATGTGTTGGAAGCATTTATACCAAATGATGTTAGAATTTCCAAAGACATGTTATCCTTCTTTTAGTTACAGAGCACTCTTACTTGTCATCTACATATTGTTCAACTGCTAAACTTGTGTCCATTCCTGACATTTAATTATGTGTGCAGGTGCAAGGAGTCCTGAAGTCCTGGAAGCTACTGTAGTAATATAATGAAGTATCTTTTGGTTTATGCACTGGCTCATAGGTCACAAAGCATTTTCATTTGCTTGAGTTTTACTATTCTCAGTATTTAAGTAGGTTAACCAACAGTATTTTACTATAATTTTACTGTGGATTAATATTTAAACATGAATCACTAGAAAATTACAAATTTACATAGATTTATGTTTAATAATCCACATTGCAATTCTTAAATAATTTTTAAAATTTATTGTATGGGGGACCAGGCAGTGGTGTGCCAGGTTAAGCACATATAGTGTGAAGCACCAGGACCAGTGCCAGGATCCGGGTTTGAGCCCCTGGCTCTCCACCTGCAGGGGGGTTGCTTCACAAGCGGTGAAGTGGTTACTTAGGTGTCTGTCTCTCTCCCTCTCTGTCTTCCCCTGCCCTCTAAATTTCTCTTTGTCCTATCTGATAAAAAATGAAAACAATGGCCTCCAGGAGAAGTGGATTCACCAAGCCCCAGTGATCACCCTGGAGGCAAAAATAAAAAGTTATTGTATGTTGATATTTCAATATTATTGATTTGACCTACAGAGAATGACTTTGTTTTATTTACAGATAATTTACTATGCACCTAAACCTCTCTGGAATCCATCATGCATACTTTGAGAACCTCTGACCAATTTGATGTGAACTTGCTGAATTGAGATTGGGTTATAATTAACTTCCCTTTTTAATCTTATAACAGATGAATAATTAAGGTATAATCCAAAACACATTTATTCTGAGCTTGAGTCAATGCCTGTTAGCAAGTGTATAGACTTCTGTGAACCAGCATCCAAACCATGACATGGGCCACTCCCACTTGCAGAAGACCATTCTTATAGATAGCTCCACCACCACTTCAGACCAAGAGGCAATTATTATATGGCTTTTCTCAGTAGATATAAACACTTCCTAGTCTACAAATTCAGATAAGTGCTATGATAGACTGTATATGATTTCCATTGGTCTCTTTCACTTAGCATAATGTTTTAGAGATTCACCCCTAGTGTATGCACCAGTAGCCTACAGAGCTTTATTTTAAGTTTGTGAGTCACATTCCACCATCTCTATATACCACCCTTGTTTATGAAATTTAACTTGACAGATCATTCGTCTTCTCTCAGTTTTCTGAGCGTCTTGAGTGTCATAGAAATTCATGTGCAAGTGCTTTTAAGGACATGCTCTCATTTCACTTATACACATGCCCATAACTACCAGTCCTTGGGCAGAACACTGATCTATATGTTAAAAAGATAAGGACAGAAAGAGAGACCACAAAGGGAAGCCTGGACTAGTTGTGGTGTATTGCGCCCAAGAAAAGGATTCTGGGAAAGGAGAGAGAGGGAGGGAGCGGGTGAAGAGGACCTTGACGTCCTGGTACATGACTGACAGGGAGGCGAATGGTTGTGCCCGTGTGTCTACAACGTCACAGTAAACCATGAATATCCCAATAAAGAGGATCAGAAAAACACCCCCAGAGAGGTCATGTGACTTTCTGTTTATGACATCAAAGTACAAGAGGTTCAGGAAGCCAGATATTTTGCCATGGTTTGAACATACTGGCTGTGTTCACTTGAAGCACTTTGACTGATGAAAATGATAACAAATTTTACCTTCTATCTAAAATAAGATAAAATAAAATAGCTTCCCTGCAGGTGGGACAGGAGAACAGGAGTTCCTCTCCTTTTGCATGGCAATGTGTGTCGGTAGAGACATTCTGAATACCTTCTCCATGTGACGTGAGTGTCCATAGGCTGCAGAGAGAAGGCAGGATGCCCACACTTGTCTGATGCTGCCATGGGCCCTGTGCCTGCGTCTGCCCATGGTCGTCCTCCACTCAGCATGACCTGACCTGGGAAGACAACGATATTTGTTCTGAACTCTAGCTGCTGAAGCAGAAATTCATGCGCATCAACCCACAGCTGAGCACTTTACCACTAGATCCCTGTAATTACAAACCTTGCTAACACACTGCAGTTTTCCATGAACTTCTAGTTTTTCTTTTATCTTTATTTATTGAATAGAGACAGCCAGATATAGAGAGGGAGAGAGAGAGAGAGAGAGGGAGAGAGAGAAGCACTTGCACCCTTGTTTCACCACTGGTGAAGCTTTTCCCCTGCAGGTGGGGATGGGTAGGCTTGAACTGGGTCTCTGCACACTGTACTGTGTGCTTAAACAGGCAGCCACCAGCCAGCCCTAGAACTTCTGTTTTAGAGGACGAACAGAGATTATATCCTAGCATGCCTCATATCAGTCAGGGCTTCACCAAGAATTAAGTCAATCTTATAGCATTGAGGAAAACAGTGTGTGTGTGTGTGTGTGTGTGTGTGTGTGTGTGTGTGTGTGTGTGACAGTGTGTGTGTGTGAGTGTGTGTGAGTGTGTGTGAGTGTGTGTGTTTGTGTGTGACAGTGTGTATGACAGTGTGTGTGTGTGTGAGTGTGTGAGTGTGAGTGTGTGTGAGTGTGAGAGTGTGTGTGTGAGTGAGTGCGTGTGAGTGTGTGTGTGAGTGTGTGTGTGACAGTGTGTGTGTGACAGTGTGTGAGTGTGTGTGTGTGAGTGAGTGCGTGTGAGTGTGTGTGTGAGTGTGTGTGTGAGTGTGTGTGACAGTGTGTGAGTGTGTGTGTGTGTGTGTGAGTGTGTGAGTGTGTGTATATGTGTGTGAGTGTGTGTGAGTGTGTGTGAGTGTGTGTGAGTGTGTGTGTGGGTGTGTGTGTGAGTGTGTGTATATGTGTGTGAGTGTGTGTGTGTGAGTGTGAGTGTGTGTGAGTGTGTGTGTGTGTGAGTGTGAGTGTTTGTGTGAGTGTGTATGTGAGTGTGTGTGTGAGTGTGTGTGAGTGTGTGTGAGAGTGTGTGTGAGTGTGTGTGAGTGTGTGTGTGAGTGAATGTGTGTGAGTGTGTGTGAGTGTGTGTGAGTGTGTGTGAGTGTGTGAGTGTGTGTGAGTGTGTGTGTGAGTATGTGTGTGTGTGTGAGTGTGTGAGTGAGTGTGTGTGTGTGTGTGTGAGTGTGTGTGTGTAGATCCTATGGAGGCAGACTAAGAACTTTGATTCAACACAGAATTTTAATTGACATTTTTACTTTTTAAAGAAATCATATCACTATTTATTTATGTTCCTTTAAATCAACTAGATACCCTTAGAACCTCGACAGTACCAGTAATACTTTACCAGTTAAACTGACAATACTCTTTGTGTCACTTAATTTTCCACTTATGTTCTCAAATCAGTATATAGGTTAATTGAAATTTCTAGGAGGAATTTAAAAAAATACATATGTCTCCAGGGTATTAAACAGACTGTTCAAGATCATGGATACTTCCAGTTTGGACTATTTAAAGCATTGTGTTAAGTCTCAAGACCTTCACAATCTGTGCTGAACCTGATTGCTTTGTCAAATGTCTACAATCATGTGAAAATATTCTCTGATATTTAATTAACTCAAACCTTCGTCTATTCAGATGTAACCTCAATTGTAATTAGAAATGCATGTGTCAACATTTCTAATTAGTGGTGGTAATTAATATTTATTGAGGGTGCACAGGGCAGGTGGTGATGTTCTAAACCCTTGAGTAGCATAAGCAAAATTCCAGGAGAAAAAAGCATGGCTATGAATACATCACAGACCACACTCACTCTCAGGGAGGAGTCAGGCTAGTGCTGGTCCTGCTACTCTACTGGGTCATCCGGGACAATAGAGGGCTATGAATACACCACAGACCACACTCACTCTCAGGGAGGAGCTAGGCTAGTGCTGGTCCTGTCACTCTACTGCATCGTCCTGGACAATAGAGAAAAAAGGCAGAGAAATGGTGTGCATGACACACACAGCCCCAGTCCCACCCCAAGTCTGTATTTGGTTTCCTGAAACTCAAATATCTCAAGACTGGAACTAATTAAGATTTATTACAAAATTTTGGAGCAGCAGTTTGGAAAGGAAAATTATAATTTTGGAAAAGCAGCACATACAAAATTATTTGTTTAAAAATTCACAAACACTGCAGTCTTATACGACGTCCCATCTGGCAAAGCTATAATGACAAAATATATTTTAATCATGAGTTAGATATACTACATTCTTCCTTTTCATGGTCAGTTTTTGACATTTCACCCTGGAGATGTTCATATGGTAAGGAACGTCAAGCTGTCCTGCATGAAGATGCACTCTGATGCTCCACAATTGTATTAAAATATTAAAAGGGAAAGAATGCTGAGCAATGAATACTAATATAAAACAAAAAAGTGTTATTAAAATCTAATTAGATTATAATATAGCACTAAACCCAGAAATCTAGGTTTAATAGAATAACTTTCAAATTATAGTTAGATTCAAAGATTAGACGTATAATATTATATTTCAAAATAAGTCAAATACACATTCTTTAAAAGCATATCCTTTTCATGTGTAATCAAGTTTTAATCTAATTTCTAAATTTCAGGGGGAGAAACAGCTTAGAGGAAACTGCACCCTTCTCTATACCATGCTCGTGGAGAGGCCAGAACAGATTTTCAGCATCATACCTCTTGATTATATTCTGCTTGATTAATTTAGACACTGAGAACCCCTAGAAAACAAAGCAGGAGCATGGCATTTGGTGTCAGGCTTCTGTCCTGCTTAAAGTATTTTCTTCACAAATAAAATGTCCAGAAGAAGGCCATCTTATAATCTGAATACTGTAAATGCTGTTTGTGTAGGTACTACAGGAAACACTTGCTCTCAGTCTTAGAAGAGACCAGCAGTGTTTAACAGAAGCACAGAAGAGAGCTGTCAGACAGCATAACTTCAATGCCTGAAGCTCCAAGGTTCCATGTTCAATCCCCAGAATCATCAGTGTCAGCGAGAAATGGGCAGAGGTCTGATCTCTCTCTCTCTCTCTCTCTCTCTCTCTCTCTCTCTCTCTCTGTCACTCTCTCTCTCTCTCCTTAGGAGAAAATAATTAGACTATTGTATAAAAGAGGCACAGAAGAAACTGCAAATTGAGCCAGTTTCTGTAGGTAACTCCCATGACCTGGGAAGAGGCAAGTGAATCTCCTGGAATGGAATTACAGAATCCTATGAAAGGAAAGGTCTCACCTGAGTAATGAAGCTGAAGGGGTTGTCATTCCACACCTGAGGTGAAGAATGCTGAGGTGGTACTCATTGTGTTGATAAGGTTGGGAGGATCGGGGTGGATGCAGTATCATTTGGTATGAATTGAGAGAAGCTTGCAGGAAAGTGTGCCCCACCCTAGACGTTCCAGGACTGGGGGAAATATAGGCTCTATAGTGGAAATGTGAGGTTCCTGCTGTTTTAGGATTCAAGAAGACAATAGATAGTTACTGTTATATTTACATTATTTGTTAATTGGGTTAACTTTGAAAAGTCCCTTTGTTAGGATTTGCTGTATAATACACAACATCACCGTAATTTATGTCCTTTGACATTATTCGTATAGAGCTGTGCCACCACTTGCTTCTGTTCTCTATGGTCTGGGCTTTTGAGAGAGTCACTATATCAAAGACTCAGCCTATGTATTAAAAAGACTCAGTCTGAGCTTTAAAAAAGTCTGAGACATACAATCAATTTCCCCTCTTATATTAATTAAATAGTGATTTATATGACTACAAATTAATAGGTGTGTACATAAACACCATCCACACCACCAAAAGACTGTGTCTCATCCCACCCACCCCACCCACCCCCACCACCCTGTGAAGCCAAATGTCCACCCTCACCCTCACCACAGGGTTTTTTACTTTGGTTCCATACTCTAGATTTAGTCAAATCCTGCTTTCTTTTCCCTTTCTGTTCTTCTTTCTCAACTTCTGTGGATGTTGATCACCCCATACTTTATCTTTCTGACTTAGCTCACTTAACATAATTCCTTATTATGTCCAAGATGGGTCAGAGAAGGTGGGTTCGTTGTTCTTAGTAGCTGCATAGTATTCCATTTTGTATTTATACCACAGCTTTCTCAGCCATTCATCTGTTCTTGAGCATCTGGGTTTCTTCCAGCTTTTAGCTTTTACGAATTGTGCTGCTGTGAACATTGGTGTATACATATCTTTTTGGCTGGGTGTCCTTGGGGTATAACCCCAGGAGAGGAATTACTGCATCATATGGAAGGTCCGTGTCTAGCCTTGTGAGAGTTCTCCAGACTGCTCTCCACAGAGGCTGGACCAATTTACATTCCCACCAGCGGTGCAGAAGGGTTCCTCTGTCCCCACAGCCTCTCCAGCATTTGTTGCTGCTGTCCTTTTTGATGTACGCCCTTCTCACAGGAGTGAGGTGGTGTCTCAATGTTGTCTTTATTTGCATTTCTCTAACAATCAGTGGCCTGGAACAATTTTTCATGGGTTTGTTATCCTTTGGATCTCCTCTGTAGTGAATGATTTGTTCATACCTTTTCCCGATTTTGGATGGGATCATTTGTTTTTTAGTTGCTAAGCTTGCTGAGCGCTTATATATTTTGATTATTAGTCTCTTTTTTTTATGTCTGGCATGTGAAGATCTTCTCCCATTCTGTGAGGGGTCTCCTTGTTTATGTGATAGTTTCTTTGGATGTGCAGAAGCTTTTCAATTTGATGTAGTCCCATTGGTTTGTTTCTGCTTTAGTCTTCCTTGCAGTTGGGTTTGATTCATCAAAGATGTCCTTGAGGTTTAAGTGGGAAAGTGTTTTACCAATGTTTTCCTCTAAGTATTTGATTGTTTCTGGTCTAACATCCAGGTCTTTAATCCATTTGGAGTTGATTTTTGTTTTTGGTGAGATAAAGTGGTTCAGTTTCATTCTTTTGCATGTTTCAAATCAGTTTTCCCAGCACCATTTATTGAAGAGAGCCTCCTTTCTCCATTTAATACTTTGGGCCCCCTTATCAAAGATTACATGTCTATAGGTGTGGGTGATTAGTTCTGGGCTTTCAGTTTTGTTCCACTGGTCTGTGAGCCTGTTTTTGTTCCAGTACCAGGCTGTTTTGATGATGATGGCCTTATAATATAGTTTGATATCTGGGAGTGTGATGCCTCCACGTCTGTTTCTTTTCCTCAAGATTGTTTTGGCAATTCTAGGTGTTTTCTGGTTCCAGATAAATGACTGAAGTTTATGTTCTATTCTCTTAAAGAAGCTTGGTGGAACTTTGATGGTAATTGTGTTAAATTTGTATATGGCTCTAGGTAGAATATTCATTTTGATGATATTTATTCTTTCAATCTGTGAGCATGGGATGTCTTTCCATTTCTTGGTATCATTTTCTATTTCCTTGAATAGTGACTCATAGTTTTAGTATAAAAATCTTTTACTTCTTTTTTTCACTTTTTTAATATTTATTTATTGACCTTTGTTGTTTTATTGTTGTAGTGATTGTTGTTGTTATTGATGTGTTGTCGTTGGATAGGATGGAGAGAAATGGAGAGGGGAGGGGATACAGAGAGTGGATGAAAGATAGACATCTGCAGATTTGCTTCCCCACTTGTGAAGCTACTTCCCTGCTGGTGAGGAACCAGGGACTTGAACCGGGATCCTTACTCAGGTCCTTACTCTAAGCACCACATACCCTTAACCCACTGTGTTACTGCCTGACTCCCATCTTTTACTTCTTTGGTCAAGTTTATTCCTAGGTATTTTATTAATACCTAGGAATAAGCCTAGGTATTAATAAAATTAATACAACAGCGAATTAATAAAATTAATTCGCAACAGCGAATGGGAGGGATTTCTGGATATCTTCTTCAGATTTAGTGTTTGCATAAAGAAATGGCACTGATTTATGTACATTGATTTTGTAGCCTGACACCTTGCTATACTGCCTAATAACTTCCAGTAGTTTTCTGCTGGATTCTTTAGGTTTTTCTATGTCTACTATCATATCATCTGCAAATAGTGAGAACTTGACTTCTTCCCTTCCAATCTGTATTCATTTGATTTATTTGTCTTGCCTGATTGCTATGGTGAGAACTTCCAATACTATGATGAAGAGTAATGGTGATAATGGACAGCCATGTATATTCCCCAATCTGAGGGGGAATGCTTTAAGCTTCTGTCCATTGAGTATGATGTTGGTTATAGGTTTGTTATAAATGGATTCTACTATCTTGAGGAATTTCCCATCTATTCCCATTTTTGTAGTGTTTTGAGCATGAATGGGTGTTGGATTTTGTCAAAGGTTTGCTCTGCATCTTTTGTGATAATCATGGGGTATTTGGTTTTGCTTTTATTGATGTGGTGAATGACATTGATTGATTTACATACATTGAGCCAGCCTTGCATTAGAGATAAATCCCACTTGGTCCTCATGAACAATCTTTCTGATATACTGCTGTATATGGTTGGCCAGGATCTTGTTCAATATTTTGTCATCTATGTTCATCAGAGATATTGGTCTGTAATTTTCCTTTTTTGTTGTGTCCCTATCTGCTTTTGGTATAAGGATGATGTTGGATTCATAAAGGTAGAAGGGAATATTCCTGTTTCTTCAATTTTGTGGAAGAGCTTTAAAAGTATAGGTACTAACTATTTCCTGAAGATTTTGTAGAATTTGTTTGTGAAGCCATCTGATCCAGGACTTTTGTTGTGGGGAAGATTATTAATTACTGTTTTGATTTCTTTGACTGTGTTTGGTGCATTTAGGTTTTGTAGTTCTTCTTGGTTCAGTTTTGGAAGTGTATATGTTTCCAGGAATTCTTTCATTTCTTCTAGATTCTCTAGTTTGGGGGCATATAGTTCTTCATAGAAGTCTAGCATGATTTTCTGGATTTCTGTAGTGTCAGTTGTGCAGTTGTGATATCTCCTCTGTTGTTTATAATTCTATTTATTTGGGTCTTCTCTGTTTTTTTTTTTTTTTTTTTTAGTGTGTCTGGGTAGGGGGTTTGTCAATCTTGTTTAATTTTTCAAAGAATCAACATTTGGCTTCATTAATCTTTTGTATGGTTCTCTTATTTTCAATGTTGTTTATTTCTGCTCTAATTTTAGTGATTTCTGTCCTTCTGGTTGCTTTAGGGTTCCTTAGTTCCTCTTCCTCTATGTCCTTAAGGTGTGCAGTAAGGTCATTTATTTGAGCTTTTTCTTGTTCACTAATATGTGATTGTATGTCTATGAGTTTCCCTCTCAACTGCTTTAGCTGTGTCCCAAATATTTTGATAGCTTGTGTCTTCATTTCATTTGTTTCCAGAAACATTTGTATTTCTCGCTTGAGTGTCTCTCTGACCCAGTGGTTCTTAAGCAGTATTTTGATGAGTTTCCAGTTCTGTGACTTTTAGTAATTTTCTATTTGTTATTGAATGTTAGTTTTACTCCACTGTGGTCTGAGAAGATACTTGGGATGATTTCAATGCTCTTGATTTTTTTTATACGCTCTTTGTGCCCTAACATGTAGTCTAACCTTGAGGATGTGCTGTGTGGGTTTCAAAAGAATGTGTATTCCGGTGTTTTTGTGCTGAAGAACTCTGAAAATGTCCAGGAGGTCTAAGGTATTCATCTCTCCATTTAATTCTCTTGTTTCCTTGTTGATTCTCTGCTTCGTTGATCTAAGTGTGAGAGTGGGGTGGTGAAGTCTCCCACTATCATTGTATTATTATTGTTGTATTTTTGTAGTTTTTCAGTAAGTGTTTGACATATTTAGAAGTTCTTTCATTGGGTGCATATATGCTAATAAAAGTTAAATTTTCTCTGTTGATTGATCCTCTAATCATATGTCATGGCCTTGCGTATTTTTTATTACTTTATTTAATTTAATGTCTGTTGTGTCAGAGATGAGAATAGCTGTTCCAACCTTTTTTGTGTGGTCCACTAGCTTGCATGATAGTTTTCTATCCTTTCACTTTAAATCTGTGTTTATCTTGTTTGGTCAGGTGGGATTCTTGAAAGCAGCATATGGTTGGGCTGTGTTTTCTGATCCATCCTCCCACTCTGTGCCTTTTTTTTACTCTCTTTTTTTAATATTTATTTTATTTATTTATTCCCTTTTGTTGCCCTTGTTGTCTTTTTTATTGTTGTAGTTATTGTTGTTGCTGTTGGATAGGACAGAGAAAAATGGAGAGAGATGGGGAAGATAGAGAGGAGGAGAGAAAGATAGACACCTGCAGACCTGCTTCACCACCTGTGAAGCAACTCCCCTGCAGGTGGGGAGCCGGGGTTCGAACCGCGATCCTTATGCCGGTCCTTGAGCTTTGCGCCACCTGCGCATAACCCGCTGCGCTACAGCCTGACTCTCTACTCTGTGCCTTTTAATGGGTGAGTTTAAGCCATTGACATTTACTGATATTATGGATTTAGTGTATTGTAGTGACATTATTCAACAATATTTTTATTTTCTCTAGTATATTAAGTACTATTGTGATATTATTGTTTATAAGAGGCCTTTTAGTACCTCTTTCAAGGCAGGCTTGGTGATGGTTTCCCCCTTTAACTGTTGTCTGTCTGAGAAGGTTTTAATCCATCCATCTAGTTTGAATGAAAGTCTAGAAGGATATATTACCCTTGGTTGAAATCCTTTTTCATTCAGGGTTCAATAGATATCTTGCCATTGTCTTCTGGCTTTTAGAGTTTGAGTGGAGACGTCTGCTGATTGTGTTATGGGTTTTCCCCTGTATGTGACTTTTTGTTTTTCTCTTGCAGCCTGTAGGATCCTTTCTTTATCCTTGTTTCTGTGTCTTGGTGACTTCAGGTCTGGGTTATTCTGTTTGGGACTCTGTGAGCCTCCTGAATCTTAATGTCCTTTCTGTTGTTTAGGTCTGGGTAGTTTTATTCCATTATTTCCTCTAGATTATTTACTTTTATTTCCTCTTTCTTCCTCTGGAAGGACAATTATATGAATATTACTTTGAGATCATCTCGTATGTCTCTGTTGTTATTTTCAGTGTCTCTCAGTCTGTTTTTGAGCTCTTTTACCTCTTTCTTTATTTTCTTTAGCTCATCCTTTGTCTGGCTAATTCTTTTTTCCACTTCTCTTAAGCTGATTTCCCTTGCCTCAGCTTATTTCTTCAGTTCAATTATAGTATGACCTTGTTCTGATAGTTGGCCTTTTAGTTCAGCTATTTCAGCTTTCATTTATCTAATTACCTCAAGGTAGTTTTTATTTTCTTTGAGGTTCTTCTCTGTTGTTTCCCTAATTCTGACAGCACTTTTCTCCATAGTTTTCTTCATTTCTGTGATTATTAGTTTTACTATTGCTTGCATACTTTTCTTATCTGGGGTTACTTCTGACTGATTTGGAGTTTCTTATAAGCTCCTGTCTTGATTCATTGTAGTAGCAGTTTTATTTTCCCTTGGTTGAACCATTTTTTATTGCTTTTTTTTTTCTGTTCTGTTTTTCTTTAATTGTGTTTTGAGTACAAGCCACACTATACTAAAGACCTTTATGACAAGTACAGTCACCAACCTCAGAAATTACAACACTAGTAACTGAAGCAAAGATTGATGCTGTTCAACCAACACAATTTATCCAAACAACACTTTCTGTCCAAGAAAAAATAGCAACCAAAGAAAAGAAAAAGAAAGAGACAGGGAAAAAGGGAAATAAATAATAGACAGTTATGCAAATCTACTGTCCATTATAAATTCTAGGGATAGAAAGAGGAGAAAGGGAAGTATAGAAGACATACACACATAGAGTACATTCTGAGTCAGATCTCTCCCACAAAATAATTCACAAGGCAGTATCAATGAATTCAGAAAATGAAAGAAGGAGGAAGGAAGAAAAGAATTAAAAAGTTGGGTAGTAGTGCAGCAGGGTAAGCGCAGGTGGTGCAAAGTGCAAGGACCAGCTTAAGTATCCCAGCTTGAGCCCCTGGCTTCCCATCTGCAGGGGATTCGCTTCATAAGAGGTGAAACAGGTCTGCAGATGTCTATCTTTCTCTCCCTCACTCTGTCTTCCCCTCTTCTCTCCATTTCTCTCTGTCTTATCCAAAAATTAGGACATCAATAACAACAACAATAATAACTACAACAATAATACAAGGGCAAAAAAAGGAAATAAATACTTTTTAAAAAAAGAAAAGAAGAAAGAAAGAAGATAAAATAAAGAGCAATGAAAGCAAAGAGTTTTTTTTTTAATTATTTTAATTAGCTAGGAGGAAGGAAAAAGGAGAGTGGAGAGAAGAGTTAGAGAGAAACAAGTTCCTCTCACAATGGATAGGACACCCAGTCACCAAGCGTTGGAAGAAACAACAAAGTTTACTTTTGGTCAACCTGAAGAAGGTGGATGGAAAAAGCATACGTGTTATAATAATAGTAATAATAGAATAAAATAAAATAGAGTAGAAAACCCCTAACAGTCAGTCTGCAGCTTGGACTGCTTGATTGGCTGTAGGCAGCCTGAAGAAAGACAACTAATTTTAAGAAGTATCCAAAAACAAACAAACAAGCAAAAACCCTCCAGGTAGTCTTTCCCAGGCAGGGAGGAGGTTCTGATTGGCCAGGTATTTTGTCACTCAAATAGAGCGTGAGAGAGAGAGAGAGAGAGAGAGAGAGAGAGAGAGAGAGAGAGACGTGAAAGGAAGAGGCTTAGAATGACACCCTTGGTGAGCCAGGAATCTTTATAAAGAAAATAGCTCAGTGGGGAGTCTGCTAGGAGAGGTGAAAAAGTGAACTATTCTCTTTATTTCTTTGGAAATATGGAAGCACTGAGGAGTGAACCTGTAGCCCTTGGGACCTTAGGAAAGAATGTCTGTTGTACTTGCCCTCTATCCCCCCGTGATCCTACCATGGGTCAGTTTAATTACATGCCAGTTGATAGCAATAAAACTGGAATGGAATCCTTTCAACTTATATCTAGTTAGCAGAGTGAACTTCTGGAAACGTGTTCATTCAGTCATTCATCAATGAATTCTGTATGTTGTATAAATTACTGCCCAAATCTGTTGAAATAAAATAGTTTTCTCAGGAATTTATTCTTTAATTTTCTTTGTATTTGTTGTAATTAACTGAGAAAGATATATCTGTTTGCTGATTAGAGCAGAATTTTTATAAAAGCATTCAGATTAGAAAAAAATCACTTTATTCTGTATTTATTTATTTTTGTTATTTATATTGTTTCTCTTCTCACATGGACTCATAGACTGCAAAAGCTCCTTGCTAAATATGAATAAACATGGGTCCTAGGTCAGATTGATGGGGTTTAAAGTTAATGGGATTTATATATTTTCCTCATGTTTGGGAGCTATGCCCTAATCCAGCTTTCTAGTTCTATTCTCAGCTCTGACACCATCTTCCTAGACAATACTTTCAGCTTACCTGTAAGATAGCTATTAGACTCAGGCTACAATTAGTAAAGTCATGGGCCCCATTTGAACATACTTAAAATAGACTTTTAGCTTTTTCCCACAGAAAGATTCTTAATTTAATCTACTCTATCTCTACCTTTGGGTTCCTGTTTATTAAAAAAAATTCCCTGATTTGTATCTTGCCACCTTTCAGACACCAAGTTGCAGATGCTACCATGATTCCATCCTGAATTTCCTGGGAAGACAACCTCACCGATGTGTCCTGGAACCCCTCCCCAAAGCCCTTTCCCACTAGGGAAAAACAAAAACAGGATGAGGCTGTGGATCCACCTGCCAACAACTATGTCCAGTGTAGAAGCAATTACAGAAGCCAGAACTCCCACCTTATGCACTTAATAGGGATCTTTGGTCCATACTCCTAGGGAGGCAGCAATACAGAGGTAACATAGGCACTTGGGTTGAATATAGGCCCAGATTAAATAGATGGAATTTACAGTAAACAATATTTATATACCGTTCACATATTTGGGAGCTACTCTATGACTTGATACATCCCTCTAGTCCTATTTCTAACTCTGACACCATCTTCCCAGATAATACCTTTGGTCCACCTGCACGTTTACAGTTAGGCTCTGGCAAAAATCAGCAGTCTTGAGCCCCTTGGAATATACCTAAAATAGATCTACTAGCTTTGTCCAAAATATAGTCTGTTACATTCTTGTCTTTAGGTTGTTGATCATTTAACTTTATATATATATATATATATATCTTAAGCTTTTCAGACACCAAGTTGCAGATGCTACTACCATGATGCCAACCTAACTTCCCTGGACAGATGACCTCACCAATATGTCCTGGAATCCCACCTCCCCAGAGCCCTGCCCCACGAGGGAAAGAGAGAGGCAGGCTGGGAGTATGGATGCAAATGCCAACAGTTCCAGAAGCCAGACCTTCTACCATCTGTGGGAGGGATACAGAACTCTGTTGGTGGGAATTGTGTAAAATTGTACCCCTCTTGTCCTGTGTTCTTGTCAATATTTCCATTTTATAAAAAGAACAATCTCCACAGTTATCTGAAATGTCAGCAAAATATTTCTCCATTTTCATATATATATGAAGAAGTAACCTCCCAGTGGAGGGGATAGGTCATGGAACTCTGTGTTGGGACTGTATGGAATTGTACTCCTGTTATCTTACAGTCTTACTGATCATTATTTTATAATTTGTAAAATTAAAAGAAAAGAAGAGAGAGAGAGAAACAGGAAGAAAGGGAAAGCATCATGTGAGTGAAGTTTCTCTCAGTGCAGGGGGTGGTGGGGATGAGCAGGGGTGGAACTTGGGCAAACCAGGCACTTCCACACCTGAGTCTCAAAAACACAAGTGTCCAGAGTTAAGGTAGCAAAATGCAGACTTCCTAGCCATGAAGAGGGGAAACAGAAATTTCATTTTCAACAACTTCATGTCCAACTTTTCTCAATAAATACACTAAGGTCCAGATTCTTTGGACCAAACCATGTGTACACAGGGGAGGCATGTACACAACTGCAGAACTACTCCAAGCCCTCAGCACGAGCTTGAAATGGGACCTAGTGCTATGCTAATATTTATGACTCATGGGGGGATCACCCACTCTCCAGTCCTGGAATGTTAACAAATAGTGACTGTGTCCTGACCAGGAAAGCAAAATGCATGATTTCTAGACTATTGAGCTGCACAATCCATGGCGATGACTTGTTTTAGAATTTCATAAGGATTAGTCACTTCATACTCTTTGGCATATATTTTAACAATCTGAAAACTGTCTGAAATTGCAGAATATTTTTGTAGTTCTGGTAAAAACATAGCTCACTTGAATAATGTGCTTCTTTCCCAAGTTATGAACATAAGTTTGGGCCCAGTCTATACTTCTTTGAAGGAAAGTTTTATATTGTGATTCACTTCCCTTTTTTTCCTCCCTGTCCCACATTTTTTTTTTGCATTTTATTCTATAGGACAGAGATTGATAGGGGGAGGGAAGATAGAGAGGGAGAGAGAGAGAGAGACCTGCAGACCTGCTTCACTGCTGCTGAAGCGTTTCTCCTGCAGGGGACGACCAGGAGCTCAAACCCAGGTCCTTGTTCAGGTCTCTGTGCATAGTACTATGTGCACTTACCCAGGTGCACTGCCACCCAGCCCTTTGTCCCACTCCCTTTGAAAAGTAATCATTTTTACCAGGGGGCTAATGGCTTACAGTAAAATTGTTGACATATGGGTACTGGCTCTTCTCATAAAATATTATCCACAGAACACAATCACCAGTCACTTAGACCTGCAGGATCTTAACTAGACCCCTTACCCTTACCCCAGACCCTTTGTTTTGGGGCCATACGACCCACTCTCTGAGCTTCACGTGTGTTCCACTCCTTCCACCTTAGAATTCCAACTCATAGAAGTGACCCCTGGAATTCTCTCTCTCTCTCTCTCTCTCTCTCTCTCTCTCTCTCTCTCACACACACACACACACACATGCTATATATGTGTCTCTGTGTGTGTATATTTCAGTATGTGTAAATACATACTCAGTCAAATTGATTCTGCCATGATTAAGGACACCAGTCAATGAAAAAGGAGCATTTCAAAATAGCTCGGACTAGAGATAATGACCTATTTTCTCATACTGATGTTATTTAATTTTTTAAAACTGTTTTATTGGGGGGTTAAATAATTGCAGTACATTTGTCTATACAGGGGCATGGTTTTCCAATTTCTCATAACAGATGTCTGCTACATACTTGTGTGCCCCCCCACATAAGAGCCACATAGTTCTTTCTCACCCCAGGGCCCCCTTCTACTCCCTCCCCAGAGTCCTTTGATTTGATGTAGTACACAACCCTATTTCTTTTCATTTCCTTTCAGATTCTGTCTCCCAAGTTCCACCTACATGTGGAGTCATCCAGTATCCATCCCTCTCTTTCTGACCTATCCTACTCAATATTTTTCCTTCTTTTTCCAGCAAAAGTGAGGCACTGATTGAGATTTTAGATTTTGTGTTCTGATGTTTAGGTCATTGGTAGTTGGCCTTGGTTCATTGATACTGATCATATGACTCTGTCCTTTATTCCAGACCTTTTCTGATATGATTGCTCTTTAAAAAAACATTTATTATTGGATAGAGACAGGGATAATTTGAGAGGGGAGGGGAAATATAGAGAGGGGAAGAGACAGAGAGACACCTTCAGCTCTGCTGCTACATTAATTAGGCTCTCCCCTTCTTTTCTTGCTGTTGAGTTCCCATTTATATTCCACCACAGATTAGCATGTTACCCCAGAGTTAGAGACCCTTTCTTTTCTTTCCTTTTAGAATTCCTTTCAGCAATTCCTGAAAGACAAGCTTGGTGGTGGTGAATTCCTTCAGTTTCTGTACTTTTGAGAAGATTTTCTTTTATCCTTAATATCTGGAGGATAATTTGGCAGGATAGAGTGACATATGGCTAATAATCCTTATCTCTTAATCTTGCAAATACGCCATTTCATTCCCTTCTTGCTCCTGGGGTTTGGGTGGAGAAATCTGACAGAAGCCTGATGCTTCTACCACAGTATGTCCACCTCTTCCTTTCCTTTGCAGCCTTCAATATTTCTTCCTTGTCCTTGCTTTAGGAAATTGTTACTATTGTATGTTACAAAATTGGCTTTTTGGGAATCTGTAGTTTCAGTTTCCACTTTGCTTCCTCTATATCTATAGTTTGACCATTGCCCAAGTGTAGGGAGTATTTTGCCGCCAATTCCTTTGCCTATGCTCTCCTTCTCTTCATCCTCAGACACCCCAGTAACTTTCACATTTTTTTTTCTGGTGAAGTCTGTTATTTCACAGAGAATGACTTTGTTTTTCATAAACCTTTCTTCTTAAGCACTCTGAGAGTAGGGTGGTTTAATCTTTTAGCCTTGCTATTCTCTCCAGAGACTGATTCATTCTGGAAATAAAAACTTTTACATAAGCTCTAGTACTGTCTATAGTTTCTTTTAATTCAATTATTTCCTTTGCATGTTCTCTTTGTGCATTTTTTTTTTAGTTCATTGGTGAAGAAATCAATGGACTCCTTAATTTGTCTGTATTTTATGGCTGAATGTTTTAATTGACTTTATAATAAACTTCCTGAATTAAAACTCAAAGATTTTTTTTTCCAAGTCCTTGTGATGTTGAATATTTGTGTTCTTGTCCATGTTTTGTGTTTTGGTTGTGTGGTTTCTGATGTTAAACCAGCAAGTGATGCAGTGGTTGTATTGTTCATATGTGGTGGTGGGTGGGGGACAGGGATAGTCCTCCTGGTTACTCAGGTCTGGGTCAGGTAAGCCCACAGTGGGCCATGAGAGCACTGCAGCTCACAGATCAGGGTCCACTGTATTTGCCTGTGTCAGTCTGCACTCTGGCCTCATGTTGTTCTTGAGGTGGTGCCTGCTGCTTAGGGAGGAGTCTGAACTTCAGTATGGCCCTGTGTGTTCCCACTGGCTACAGAACCAAATTCAGTTACTTCTGCTCATGATGGTCTCCCCCATCTCATTCCACATGCCTGTTCTCATGCTCCTGATTCTCAAGCAAGTTTCTTCAAATTTTCTAGGTGGTCACGTCTGCTTACCTTCCAGTGTGTTTTACTGCTTTATCTGGGTTTTCCTGGGCATGGTCATTGAATCCTTGTGACTCTGTGATTTTAGTGTTTTATTCATTTATTTTCATTCAGTATATAAATACAGGTTGAGGGCCTAGGTAGAGGTGCACCTGGTTAAGCATGCACACATTACAGTGATCAAGGACCTGGGTTCAAGCCCCTAGTCCCCACATGCAGAGGGAAAGCTTCACAAGTGGTGAAACAGGGCTGCAGATACAGCTCTGTTTCTCTCCCTCTCTGTCTTCCCTTCCTTTCTCAATTTATCTCTTCCTCTATCCAATAATAAATAAATGCTATAAAAATAATAAATACAAGTTGATTAAATCATCATGATGATAACACCAGCCACTTTGATTGCAAAAGTATGTGAAATAAAGTTTAAGATAAATTAATAGAATTAAATATTTTTTAATTTTTTAATCTTTATTGATTTTGAATAGAGACAGAAATTGTGAGGGGGAGTAGAATAGTGCAGAAGAGAGACAGAGAGACACCTGCAGCTCTGCTTCACCACTCGTGAAGCTTTCCCCCTGCCAGTGGGGACCAAGGACTTGAATCCGGATCCTTGTGCACTGTAACATGTGTGCTTAACCAAGTGCACCACTGCCTGGCCCCAAATTAAATATATTTTTATTTTAAGGATTATGAAAGGCCTATCTCAGGTCAAAGATAACACTTTTGTGATAGAATACACTGGTTCAAAGTGAGAGTGATAGGCTTTCATTTATGGAAATGTTAAAATTTTCATTCTTTTAAAACCTACTTTAATTTAGAAAACTTGGAAACAGAAATAGTCAAAGACATAAGTGAAAGTTTCTTCATAATGAGAGAAGAAATTTAGTATCTGGTGTAGTTTATGGTAAAGGTGAGAGATTTTGTCCTTTTTTATATCTTCTGGGAATTTAGCTTGAAGTTAAAAAGTCTTTTTAACTGGTGAAATTGATTTTTTTTTCTTAATCTAGAGGAGGCAAAATACGTTTGTCCCAGCAGATTTGGGAGAAGAGGTCAAAATGTGAACAGTTTGATGCACATATCTTCAGCTCAATCCTGGGCATGTGAACTTTGGTACTTCTGTCCTCCCAGCAGAATGAGTCCAGGGATAGTTTGGGCTTAAAATGCTTGAGAAGAACATCAAACAAATGTCTGGGAAGATCCCTTAATCATTTAGAACTTTCTATCACAATTATTGTTCAATTATTTTTCATTGTAACAAGACAGGAGAACTCTGACCACACAGCACCAACTTGGTTAAGGCGGCTCTGTCTTTACTGAGTGAGTGGTTGCTAAATAAGCTCTGTAAGTGATCAACTCACCCTTCTCTGGCTACAAAGATACCACATGGCAAGTGAGATAAACTTGTTTTTCATTTATTTAGCTTTTATGCAAAAATCAAAATGAACATTGTGTCCTGCAAATCCTAATATTCCATGATAATTTAAATATTTCACACTGGTTGCTTTCAGAGTCAATACATGTGACCTAGTAATGGAGTCCTTCATGGGTTCTGTAAATCAGATTGTATTATGGGCACCATCTCTAGGATTTAGAATTTTAAAATTTGCTGAAGTCTCAGGGCTCTGGCTGTAGTGTATGAAGCACAAGAACCCAATCAAGGATTTGGGTTTGAGCCCCCAGATCCCCACCTGCAGGGGATCACTTTGCAAGTAGTGAAACAGGTCTGCAGGTGTTTCTCTCCTTCTCTCTGCCTTCCCTCCTCTGTCCTATCCAACAGCAATAGCAACAACAACAGTGGGAAAAAGATGGCCTCCAGGAGCGGTGGATTTCTGGTGTAGGCACAGAGCCCAGCCCCACCCTGGAATAAACCTGGAGGCAAGAAGAAGAAGGAAAAGGAGAAGGAGAAGGAGAAGGAGAAGGAGAAGGAGAAGGAGAAGGAGAAGGAGAAGGAGGAAAAAGAAAATGCCTCCTTAAAAATTATCTGAAGTCTCATTCATTTATTTATTTTTTCAATATGTCTCTATCCTATTTCTGTATTCTAATTCTGGAGGTAAACTAAATGTAATTCTAAAATCGAGGTGATAGTTATGCTAATCTGAAATAGATTACTTTTTGTTAAAATATCCATGTTATATAATTTTAAAAATTCCATTTTAAAACTATCACTATTGCTTTTATTTTATTTATTTTATTTCTATCTGGGTTCACAGAAGTTAACTTTTGCAACAACAACAAAAGAATTTGCTATCTTCCACCTGACCGAATGCAGTAAAAACAAATGAGCAATCAGCTTTCTTGTGATTTCCAGCTTCTAGAACACTAGGCTGTCAGACCAAAGTTTCCAATTTTCTTTCTTTGCCTCCAGAGTTATCACTGGGGTTCTGGTGATTGGTGCCTACACTAGGAATCCACTGCTCCTGTGGTCATATTTCCTTTCTTTTTTTTCTTTCCTTCTTTCTTTATTATTTTTTTAAAAGGACAGAGAGAAATTGAGTGGGGAGGGGAAGACAGGGAGAGAGAACGATAAACACCTTCTTCTTCTAGCCTTTGCCCTTCTTCTGTAGCCAGTCAACAGCATCAGGTTGAGCCTGATGTAAAGTTTCGAGACCTCCTTTGAATCTGGAGAGGTGGCAGTCGTTGACTATGTGGGTCATAGTCTGTCTAGAGCCACAGGGGCAGTTCGAGTCGTCTCTGGCTCCCCAGCGATGGAACATAGCGGCGCACCGGCCATGGCCTGTTCGATAGCGATTGAGGAGGGCCCGATCATAACATGCTAGGTCAAAGCCGGGTTGATGATTGCAGGGGTCTGTGATGAGGTGTTTGTTCTTTACCTCAGCTGACTGCCAACTCTGTTTCCAAGAGACTAGAACAGAGAAGTTCAGTGTAGGCGTAGGGGACCAGATTGGGTGATGAGATGTCAAGCATTGGACAGGGTGGGCGAAGATATCCATGTATATTGGCAGGTCCGGTCGAGCGTAGATGTGGGAAATGAACTTAGATGATGCCACATCCCGACGAATATCTGGCGGGGCGATGTTGCTAAGAACTGGAAGCCATGGAACTGGGGTGGAACAGATGGTTCCAGAAATTATCTTCATGGAGGAATATAATTTGGAATTGACCAAGTGGACATGGGGGCTACGGAACCATCCTGGGGCACAGTATTCTGCAGTGGAATAGCATAATGCCAGAGAGGATGATTGCAGTGTGGAAGTGCTCGCGCCCCATGAGGATCTGGCCAGTCTTACAATGATGTGGTTCCTCGCGCCCACCTTTGCTGCAGTTTTTATGAGATGTTTGTGAAATGACAGAGTGCGATCGAGAGTAACGCCAAGATAGACTGGCTGGGCTTCATGCCGGATTCTCGTATCGCCAAGCTGCACATTAAGCTCACGGGAGGCCGAGGCATGGTGTGGATGGAAAACAGATGATACCGTTTTTGCAGTGCTAGGGATTAGTCACCATTTTTTACAGTAATCAGATATCAGAGACATGTCTTTCGTGAGTGTTTCCTCGAGGATGTCGAACTTTGATGCCTGAGTTGCACAGCAGATGTCATCGGCGTAGATGAACTTCATTGAAGAAGTTTCTGGGAGGTCATTGATGTAAATATTAAATAGCATAGGAGCCAGAACAGAGCCCTGGGGGAGGCTACTTGAGACAAGTCTCCATCTGCTAGACTTGTTACCCAGATGTACCCGGAATCTTCTGTTTTGGAGAAGAAATGATATAGTGTTGGCCACCCATGGAGGCAGGCATCTTGAGATCTTGACTAGGAGACCACGGTGCCAGACCGTGTCATAGGCTGCTGTGAGATCAACAAAGACAGCACTCATCTTTAAATTCTTCTGGAATCCATTTTCAATGTAAGTTGAGAGGGCCAGGGCTTGTTCGCAGGTAGATCTTCCTGGGCGGAAACCAGCCTGGGCGGGTGATAGGAATTTCTCTGTAAGATGAAATTGAATGAAATTGGGATGCATTGGATCGACCTTCCCGTGGTGCATCTCGTGAGTACCCATTCATTGGGGAAACTGACGATCCTTCCTAGCCGACTGAATCCACATGGATCCCAGTCACTTTCAAAGCCAGCAACAAGCAGCTCCTGACAGCTTTCAAGCTGTTTGGTCCTGGTCTTCGAGTCCTCCAACTTAATGTTGAGGGGCTGTCCTTTGCCAAACGCGTTCTTATTGGTCAATTGGCGATAAACACCTGCAGACCTGCTTCACCACTTGTGAAGTGACCCCCCCCTCCCTGCAGGTTCAGGAGCTGGGGCCTTGAACCAGGATCCCTGTGAGGCTTAGTACTGCATGTGGTTAACCCAGTGTGCCACAACCCGACCCTCCAAAGTTTCCAGTATTATTTCATATAGTTTGCACCTTTGTTTTTTTAATATTTTATTTATTTATTAGATAAAGACAGAGAGAAGTTGAGATGGTATGGGAGAGAAAAAAAAAGAAAAGAGAAAGAGATACCTGTAGAAATACTTTACTACTTGTAAAGTTTCCCCTACAAGGTGAGGACTGGGGACTTGAACCTGGGTCCTTGCACATGGTAACATGTACAGTCTACCAGGTGAGTCACAGCCCTGGCCTAGTTTGCACCTTTTTAACTATAAGTATTACTTAGAAGCACTCTCTCCTGCCAGATAAGCATTGGTGAAATGTCAAGTAGCAAACAGCTACAAACAATTAAGTCAACAAGTGCCTTGAATTAAATGAAATCAGACACTTAATTAAAATTGGTTCTTTCCATCCAGGATAGATATCACATCAGTTTATACAACAGACTTTTTGCACAGACTCAAGGTTCTGGGTCTAGTCAGTGTAAGCCAGGGCCAGGGCTGGGTAGTACTCTGGTGAGAGACAGAGAAGGGGGTGGGATGAAAAACAGATTCACAGGGCAGTTATTTATTTGAATTCATACGCCATTATAAACCAATGCAAATTCATTCATAAATAATTCACTATTGCTCCTTTGTCCCCTTCTAGACTGTGATTTAAGACATTATCAGGTAAAACTATGTCTGGCATTTCTTTTCTTTCCCATGTTTCTTTTCATTCCCCGTCACAGGTTTAACACTGACTTTATCTTTCTCATTAAACAGTCTTGTGGATTTTTGCCTTCTACAGAATATGTGCCTTTAGTAGACGCACTGTAGCACAGAGGCGCTAAACAAAAATGCCAGCAGCCACTAAGCCCCATCTGTCTGTCTGTCTATCTGTCTGTCTGTCCGAGCACTGCTGCTCAGCCATGGCAGCCTCACAGTCTCGCTGAAGTGTCCCCAGCACGAATCCAAGGAGGTCCAACACCATCTTCCTTGCAACCTCTCTGCTTTAGGATTTGGGGGTCTAGGAGCACAGATGGAAAATGAATGGGAAAGAATTCCAAAAAGCATGCATGTTCACTATTGTTCCCAACAAGCTGCTTATTTTTCACATCCTGCTGAGCCCTGCCAGGAGAACGGTGAGTGTTCACTGAGGGGACACACTAAATGGAAACCCTCTGCCTCTGTCCCCGGGCTTGAACTGTTAAGTCTGTGTGTCACACGCTGCACACAGAGAAAGGCAGGCACGTGCGCAGGGCAGTGGAAGGCAGGCTGGGAGAGGGCCGTACACTTAATTTCCACATGTCTTTAATATCTGATAGGAGAGAACAAAGGGAGTGCATTTTTAGACGTAATTAGATCCAGCGTGATGCCTGATGTGTGCATGGCACGTACATGTGTGTTTATGCACCCTATGGATACATTCCATTCGCCTAAAAAGACATTTTTACTTAGAATCTAAAAATAAGGTGGAGCAGATCTTAATAACCAAACACACTTGAAGATTTCTATTCAACTTGTAATTAGATTTTAAGTAGACGAGGGTGTTTGATCAGATTACTGCTCTCACAAAATTGCTTTGAATATTTTCTCTGCTATAATAATGCTCAGAAACATTTTGCTTCCCTCTATAATTGGTCTCAATTATGCTGAACTGTAAATTCAAACTACCTTACAAAACCAAGAGAGGACTTGTTTATTTAAAAAAATGATACTTTTGGGGAAAAGTTACCATCATGAACACAGAGTTAAACAGGTAGACAATGTTACCAAGATTATGAGTTTGGCTTCAGTAGAAAAAATACTAGTGACATAATAGTTTAATTCCTATAGTATATTTCACAGTGTTACCAAGATTATGGGTTTGGCTTCAGTAGATAACATACAAGTGACATAATAGTTTAATTCCTATAGTATATTTCACAATGTTACCAAGATTATGAGTTTGGCTTCAGTAGATAACATACTAGTGACATAATAGTTTAATTCCTACAGTATATTTCACAATTATGTTTCGCCGCAAGACAAAAGTCAGAAAGCTAGAGATCTTGCATTTTGAATGCTGATCTGATAGTAGCCAGATATGCATGAACACCTTAATTTAGACTTTCTTCATGACTTTTTTAATTTTTTAAATATTTGTTTATTTATTTATTTTAAACATTTTTTAAATTATTTATTTATTTTCCCTTTTGTTGCCCTTGTTGGTTTTTATTGTTGTTGTAGTTATTATTGTTGTTGTTGATGTTGTCGTTGTTGGATAGGACAGAGAGAAATGGAGAAAGGAGGGGAAGACAGAGAGGGGGAGAGAAAGACAGACACCTGCAGACCTGCTTCACCGCCTGTGAAGCGACTCCCCTGCAGGTGGGGAGCCAGGGGCTTGAACTAGGATCCTTATGCCGGTCCTTGTGCTTTGCTCCACCTGTGCTTAACCTGCTGCACTACCACCCGACTCCCTCTTCATGAATTTTATCTTAGGTCAGACTGTTAAAACTGTGTCAAACAACATTTTTTCTTATTTTCATTTGACAGGACAGAGAGAAATTGAGAGAGGAGAAGGAGATAGAGAGGGAGAGAAAGACAGACACCTGCAGACCTACTACAGTGTTTGTGAAGCAACCCCCCTGCAGGTGGTGAGCTGGGTGCTTGAACTGGGATCTTTGCTCAGGTCCTTGTGCTTAGTACTATGTGCACTTAGCCTGTTGTGTGACCATCCAGCCCCTAAAACAATTTCAGGAACATAATGAACTTTATAAAATATTCATTTTCTGTTTATTTTCATCAGAGAGAGACCAGAGCACTACTCAAATTTCATGCTTCCTGGTGCTGTGGACTGAGTCCAAACCCTGTGGGTCTCAGACAAAAAACGTCCATGCACCAACATTTTTTATGTCCTCCACCCAATTATTTAATATGTACAGAAACTTCTTGTTGGAAAGAATAGACAAATATTCAAAATATAAAAAATAATTTCCTTTTACTAGGAAGTCTTTGGCAATATGTTTAAAATAATGGTTCTAAATAGGAGATGATCATACACACCCCAATACTCAGCGATATTTGAAAAAAACATTTCATTGCCGAAATTGGAGCAGGGAAGGAAACCCCAGGTTCACTGACTTTTCAAGAGAAACACTGCAAACTGGAAAGGACTCAAAGTTGTGGATGAAAAAGTTCCCCATCTAGGAATATTTTACTCTGGTAAATTATCAGTAAGGTTTAAATAAGACAGAAGTGCCTTTTAAGTGGGCAGTAACCCAATGAATTCATGATCATCAACAACAACAAAAAACAGATGTACAAGAGAAGCTAAAGGGACTCAGATAAATTGAAATATGGAATGGTGTCACCCAAAGGGGAAATAAAGTAAATTAGGAGGGAAAAACTCCACCCAAAAAACAAACAAACAAAACTACTACGGATTCAACAGCAGAACTGGGGCTAACAAAGGATTGCAGGGATGTGCTGGAAGGGCTGAGGCCCTTCAATAGAATTTGGTGAAGAAATAACCCTGTTTTTTTGGTAGAGGGAAATAGAAGTGACAGAGGGTAAACCATTCTGAGATAAAAAATGCATGTGTAAAGCAGTTGCAGGATTGTTAAGCATGGTCACCTTAAAAAAAAAATTAAAACTATCAAAAATGCAGTCAGGTGGTAGCACAGTGGGTTAAGTGCAGGTGGCACAAAGTGCAAGGACTGGCAAAAGGATTCCTATTTAAGCCCCTGGCTCCCCACCTGCAGGGGAGTCTTTTCACAGGTGGTGAAGCAGGTCTGCAGGTGTCTGTCTTTCTCTCCCCCTCTCTGTCTTCCCCTCCTCTCTCCATTTCTCTCTGTCCTATCCAACAACATCAACGACAACATCAATAACAACAATAATAACTGCAACAGTAAAACAACAAGGGCAACAAAAGTGAATAAATAAATATAAAAATTAAAAAACCTATCAACAAGTAGATGCCAATAGGGATATATATTCTTCACAAAAATTAACTCAAAATGGATCACAGAATGAGAAATGTGACTTTCAAAATTTACACAACCAAGGGTGAAATCCTGACAGCCTTAAGAATGCTGATGCCTGGTTATGACTTTTATATAAGATTCTCAAGCTAAGAAGAGTAAAAGAAATGCTAGCTTGTTGGCCTTTGTTAAAATCAATGACTCTTGTTGGCAAAAGGCAATGTCAAGCAAGTAGGAATACTTGCCTCAGGTTTGAAAAAAGACATCAAAAAGCATTATCTGTCAAAGGACTGTTCTCCAAAATATATTGTAAACACATCATTCAATAAAATCCAAAGTAACTACTATTAAATATGACTTAAAATGTGTCATACGATAGCTTAGAGTATCTGTTCACCTAAGCCATGCGAGCATGATACCCCCAGTGTGTCAGCCTGGATTCGACCCTCAGCACCACAGGAATTATGTGCATGGTCAACACAAGGGAAGATTCACGGACAGTGAAGTGATGTGCTGTGAGCTTTTTATCTACGAGAGTGTCTCTCCTTCTCCTCTTTCTCTCTACTTGTAATAATGAATTGACTGTCTTTATCCGAGTGTCTCCCCTTCTCTTTCTCTCTCCACTTGCAGTAATGAAAAGATTGGCTCTAGGTGTCTCTCCTACTTCTCTACCTGTAATAATTAATAGATTGGCTCTGGGTGTCTCTCCTCCTCTTTCTCTCTACTTGTAATAATGAATTGATTGTCTTTATCTGAGTGTTTCTCCTTCTCCTCTTTCTCTCTCTATCTGCAATAATGAGTAGATTGGTGCAGGCTGCTCTGTAGTTTAAGCAGACATAAAAAGCACTAATTTCATTCCCAAACAATGCATACATGAAAGGATTGCAGGTATCTGAAGACTATATACAGATGGAAAATAGACATATGGAAAGACAAGGCCCAAAGTCAACCAGAAGATGCCAATCCAAATAAGAGCATGATACTGCTGCAAACCTAGATGCACACCAGAACAGGGAGCACTGACACCAAGCACAGGGAGAAAGGGAGGGCAAAGAGAAAGGGCCATTTCTGGTCAAGCTGTGAGGCATCACAGTCTCTTTGGAAGAAAGTTTGCTGGTTTCTTTTTTTTTTTTTAAATAATTTATTTCTTTATTGGGGAATTAATGTTTTACATTCAACAGTAAATACAATAGTTTGTACATGCATAACATTCCCCAGATTCCCATTTAACAATACAACCCCCACTATGTCATTCATCATCTTTCATGGACCTGTATTCTCCCCCCACCCACCCACCCACCCCAGAGTCTTTTACTTTGGTGTAATACTCCAATTCCATTTCAGGTTCGACTTGTGTTTTCTTTTCTAATCTTGTTTTTTATGACATCTACCATGTTGTCCCCTCAGGCTATTGCTAGATCCCGCAAGAGTTGGGACATTCTCTCGGAGAGCCTGTTCCCAGCAATAGTTAGTTGCACTGCTCTGGTTTCTCTTCCCCCTTCTCATTCTCATGAGAGCTATTCCCACAAAAGCCCTTCTTCTTCTGCCCCTTGCTCTCTTGCCCGCTTTTCACCTCAGTGACGGAAGGGTGTGGCCATAGCAGGAGGCGGCCATTTTGGCTAGCTCCATGTGGCCCCAGGTGCTGCGTTCCCACCCCAACCTTGAGGTCCCCGTGCCAATAAAGGATTGTGTTCCCTTTCTGCTTCAAACCTTTTTCTGTGTCCCACCACAGCCACTGCAGCAAGTGAGATGTATTTGTTTAAATTTGATTCACTGCTGTCACACCAATTTTTTTTTTACTTTTTATGTAATTATTATTCTTTTATTGGGGAAATCATGATTTACATACAAATATTCATGTAATTTTTGTTAGAAAGCTTTTAGGACTCCTTTAAGTTTTGGCTTTTGTCTCTTACGTATGAATATTAAAACACCTTGCTTTATTGGAAAAGAGAATTATGTGTTCAAAGTGAGTGATCTGTGCCTTTTATATATCAAGCATTTTTAGGCAGCACAATGATATTCCCACTCTTTGTCAGATTAGACTTATGTGAGAGTTAGTTTGATATAGGGCTGCCATATTGGGGGTTCCTTACATCGGGAGCAATGTTTACTGGCTAATGTAGGTTTATCCATGGGGTCACCTGTGACTATGAAACTTTCTCCTCTAATTTTTGTAATAGTTCAACAAAAGCAGACAAATTAACGTTACATAAAATGCCACTAAATGTAAACTGATAGTTTATTGAAAATCAGTGTTTGTAAAATCCACTGATTGTGGTATAATTGCTAGACAAATATCTTTCTGTTTAACTACCTTATAAACAGAATAAATAGGTAAATATATGTGTTGTTTTTCTCCTCCAGGTTTATTGCTGGGTCTCAGTGCCTGCACTATGGATCCACTGCTCCTGAAGGCTATTTTTCCCCTTTTGTTGCCCTTGTGGCTTTATTGTTGTTGCTGTTTTTATTATTGTTGTTATTGCTGTCACTGTTGAATAGGAGAGAGAAATGGAGAGAGGAGGAGAAGACAGAGAGGAGGAGAGAAAGACGGACACCTACAGACCTGCTTCACCACTTGAGAAGTGACTCCCCTGCAGGTGGGGAGCCGGGGGCTCGAACAGGGATCCTTACTCAAGTCTTTGTGCTTTGTTCCATGCGTATTTAACCCACTGCAATATCACCTGACCCCTAATAGGTACTTTTTCTTAGATGAACCCCATAACAGAAGTAAAAAAATAAGGCAAAAAGTGTGTGTTAAACTTAGAGAGATGGTCTTTGGTGAGCTTTGTTGGAAAACAGCAATAACAACTCCTGACAACTTGTGGAAGACTAAGACTATAACAGAAGAATGCAGAAGACACGGAAAACACAGTCTGGAGCCTTTGCCCAAGTAAATGCTGTCTGAGAATGAGCTGTTAGTCTTTTTGATGGAGGAGGTCTAGTGAGCAAATATCTGGAATCAGTTACTGGTGTAGTGTCTCCTCCAGCTAACTTGCAACACAATATCTGGAATCAGTAACTGGTGTAGTGTCTCCTCCGGCTAACTTGCAACACAATATCTCGAATCGGTAACTGGTGTAGTGTCTCCTCCAGCTAACTTGCAACACAATGCCAAGAGCCAGTAGCCTCCATAGAAGCCTCTGATAAGATACGGGCCTTATGCTTTTGTATTTTTATTTCACTTTTAATGGAATCTAGGAAATTGCTTGGAAAAGAGGAAAGACCAGGCTTTTATACTTATTTCTTGAAACTGAAAGCATCATGGTTACTGGCATCATTAATGAATACAATTTACTCACAATACTTCTGTTCTAATGATGACATTGATCATTTTAATTGAAGTTGGAAGTGGAACCAGTGGTTCTGAGTTAGGTCAGAAAAAGCTTCAGACTTCCAAATACTCCTGGAGCTAGTACATTACCCTCAGCCCCCCACATCCTGCTCTTACTCCCAGACTACTGTGGCCTGCTCTCAGAGAACACAGTATTGCTAACAGGTGCAGGATATCATTGAAAATTATACAAAAATAGTAAATAAAACATGCTGATACTCTATGCATGTAAAATTCACCTGCCCCAGCAAGAAAACATACTGATTGTAAATCAGAACATCATTTGTTAGATCCTCAAACTGTAAATGTTGAAGACAGGTGCACAACCTTTGGGCACCTGATTGCAATTGACAGTTATCTAAAATAGCATAAAATGTGGTAGAAATTTACAAATCACAAGTTCTCCACATTTCCTTTGCAGCTCTCAAGTCTTTACATGGTGTGTCCATAGCAAGCAAAAATATCATAGTCATTAAAATGTGCTGTGGAGACTTCTGGAGATGGTCAGGTCATGCTCCTGATATAATAGGAAAAAAATTAAAAATAGCTTGAAAACTCAACAAAATCCAACCAGGATGTCTCCGAAAACCAAGCCACAGCTACTAAGTTGCAGACACTACTAGGATTTTATAATAACTTTCCTGGGCAGACAACCTCACCAATGTGTCCTGGAACCCCACCTCCCCAGAGCCCTGCCCCACTAGGGAAAAACAGAGACAGGGTGTGGGTGTGGGTCCACCTGCCAACACCCATGTCCAATGGAGCAACAATCACAGAAGTCAGACCTCCCACTTTCTGCTCCCCATAATGATCCTGGGTCCATACTCCTAGTAGGGGATAAATGATATGGGGAAGATGACCAGATGTTTCTGAACTCCAGTTCCATCAATACCTAGAGAGAGAAGAAGACCAGGGAGGAGGAGGAGAAAGAAGAAAGAGGAAGATGATGATGGGAAAAGGGAAGGAAAAGGAGGAGAAGGAGGAAGAAGAAGAAGGAGGAGGAGGAGGAGGAAGAGAAGGAGAAAGAGAATCTACCTGTGAAAGCTCATGAGTTAGAATGCTATTACATTGTCATTAATAAAAGTAGATTTATCTATAATTTTTACAATATAATAATAATTTTTAGAATGTTTATAAATGTGCTGTGTCATGTCACTAGTAGTAGACCCAGATGCCTCCTTTAGGATGTGTAGAGTAGGGCATTCTCATCGGTGCATGCTGGGAAATTGTGCAGATGCGGTCACATCTGCCATGTTGTCCCTTCAGTTAAGCAATATCAAATTCCTAGTGATGGTAAAATTATAAACAGCTAGAAATTTCATTCCTTTTCTATCAGGAATTTTGATGGAACTGTAGCCTATATACCATATGTTCATGGTCTGTTTTCAAATATTCTATGCATACATATGTACATATATGTGAATGAATTGCTTTGACATCAATCCACATATATAAAATGAATTATTTTTATTATTAGAGGCATCCTTTTTCCTTGGTGTTTCAGAAAGACTTTCCTCATGCTTATGAAAGCAGACATTGTTGACACCTTCTGCTTGTACTTACAACTCAGTCTCACAGGGCTCAACAGCTATGCAATTTACCATAGCCATAATATTTTATTTCATACTTAAACATGCACCTTCTTCACTATTGATTGGATTGGCTGAAGAATCAATCTAAAGAATCCTTTTAAGTGTCAGATATGCTATTATTTCTTAAATACGTGTTTGGGAGTTCAGAAGACAGCATAATGGTTCTGTAAAAGACTCTTATACCTAAAGCTCTAAGCTCTCAGGTTCAGTTACCAGCACCACCAGAAGCTAGAGCTCAGTAGGGCTCCTGTGTTTCTCCCTGTATTAAATATTCAATAAATAAATAAATGAATAAACAGATTAGTGTTTGGACTTCATATCTTTTTGCATATAACAAAAACTACATGTTATATTTAAGTTACATGAAAAGAGTTACATTATTGCACACTTTAGGTAGGTAAATTTTGGTACATTTGGACTTCCAGTGTTGACAAAGTTTTGCATTTGTATGATTTAAAAAATAAATCAGATTTCTTAGACCACAGGCTGAGCATTCCTAGAATTCAAGTTCCTTATTATTTCCCCTTTTCATTGCTTACTTTGATGCATGGTTACAATAACTTCTTATCAGTTCTCCCTGTGCTTTTAATACTTGTTTGAACAATGGTAAATGAAGCTGTTATATCCCTGTGGCCAGGCACATTGATTGGGTATAATGTGTCTTCCATAAATATTTGTTTATTAAATAGGTATATAGTCAATCTATAGTCTTAAATATCTTACCTAGTTATTATCAACATCCTAGGTAAATTCCATGATTGATTTCCTGATATTTAATTAGGATTATCTTCTGACTCTCATACTCTAGTCTCCCATATCTTGTATATTTCCATTTGTAAACATGACAAATGTCAAGAAGTTAGAAGGGCAAAATTCATAAATACGTTTCATGAACTCAGTATGAGATTCCTGGGAATCTAATCAGTGACCTTTACTGAACTCAGTGACTTTGTGTAGTATGAAATCAGACGTAGTCTACAAAAATGTAAAGTAAACAGCCCAACTAGAACTGATGGATAGCTAAATACTAGGCAGAGAAAATTAGATATTGTAAGAGTTAGTCTTCTAAATCAGATGCAGACCTCAATAGGCAGTTCCTTTTCAGTTTATATGTTTATAGGAAGGTTTAAAAAATATTGTCATTTAAACAACAATACAAAAAGACCTTTAAAAAGTCTGTAAGTTCCAATGCAACCAGAGACACCATGCCATGTTTCACCAGGACTGTATCCCGAGATGCCAGTCCTGAGACGTTAAAGCTCCAGCTCCAATACTCTGCCACCAAGTTGCAGATGCTGCCATGACACCAACCTGACTTCCCTGGGCAGACAAATTCACCCATGTGTCCTGGAACCTCCCCTCCCCAGAGCCCTGCCCCACTAGGGAAAGACAGAGATAGGCTGAGGGTGTGGACCCACCTGCCAATACCCATGTCCAGTGGAGAAGCAATGACAGAAGCCAGAACTCCCACCTTCTGCTCCCCATAAAGAATTTTAATCCATACTGCCAGAGAGATAAGAATAGGGACGCTTCCAATAGAGGGGATGGGATATGGAACTCTGATGTTGGGAACTGTGTAGAATTATATTCTTTTATCAGGATCTTCTTAATCATTATCATCACTAATAGAAATAAACAAATAAATATTATGTAAGTTCTTTTGAATTTAATAAAATTTCTGTGTCTCTCCCTTCAAATTAGTAACTATCATGAAATCATTTATTGTCTTAGCTCACTTTTCAATATATGGTGTATTTTTACATTTTCCCCTCCCCCTATTTTTACATTTTTAACTTTACTTCTTTAATTGGTAAGACAGGAAGATATTGAGAAGGGGAAAATAGTGAACAAGCCAGAGAAAGGAAGACAGAGGGACAGAGAGACACCTGCAGCACTGCTTCAGCACTTATGACACTTACAGGTGAGGACCAGGGGCTGAACCTGGGTCCTTGTGCATGATAACATACACTTAACCGGGGTTACCACTGCCTGTTACCCTAAAGACATGCTCTTAAAAACATTACTAGAGAGACTGCGGGAGCAAAGTCAGGCCTGCTGTAGGGCACAGTTCCAACAGGCTAGGGCTGACTGCAAAGTGGGGAGTCCTGGACAAACTGAAGCTATTTTCATTTACACTGATAATTTAAAGACTTATTGGCTATATTGGATATTCACAAATAATACCTGGGAACAATAAAAGGAGATCCCTGGGGGAAGTACATTGTGACAACAATTATGGCAGTGAGTGTGACAAGGCTAAAAATGGCCTAAGAGTAGAAGCTGCTGTACCCATTGGGAGGCTTTCAGAAAAAGAGCTACTTGTCACCAATACAGCTTCTCAATTACCTGGACTCAGACCAAAAGCCAGAACTATAGGTGGCCTGTAGCATGAGTGGAAAACTGTGATCTCTATGTAAATATAAAGAGGCCCTATTCTTACCCTCACCCACAGAAAGTTAGCAAAATTTCGTTAGCTGAAAGTCAGTGAACTTTCATATATGCAAAGGTTGACCAGAAGAGAGTCCCCATGGTGTATGCTTGCTTTACAGCAGATTTCTTTAGGTGGACAGCCTACTATGGTCTAGTTAGACCCATCCAAGAATGGGTTAAGAAGAAAAGCTATCAGATTTAGCTCCAGAGATAAATATTTATTAAGACAGAAGGTCAGAATAGGGAGATGGTAAAACACAGATGCTCATTTCAAGGGAACTTTAAAGGGAAAATGTAGACTATTCCTGACCAAGTAAACTTTCAAGGGTAGATTTAGACAACCCCAGACCCAAGAAACTTTCAAAGGGAGATCAGAATGACCCAGACCTAGGGAACTTTCTAAGGAAAACATACCTATAATAACAATAATGTTGTTTAAGTTTATTTCTGATGTCAATAAAAACAATTATACATGATGTCATCTGTATCCTTGATGTTAGTGAAAATAATCTTACATAATGTCAACTATATCCAGGCAAAACATATTTAAATAATAAACCTGTGCAGACAGAGGGCAGAGACACCTCTCTCCTGCACTAGAAGTAGCTGATGTGACTCTCACTCATTCATCTCACAAACTCCCCCTTTCCTTCAGGGACTCTGAATTACTTTCACCAAGGCCGGCTCTCAGCAGAGAGATGTTAGTTTGTAGCATATTTGCTGGCAGCTGGGCAATATTGCTCAGTGATAGATGCTTGCAGAATATTTTCATCCTCTACTTAGACCCCTATCCTTCCTCATACACCAGGAACCAATGCTCTCTTCACTCACTGCTATTCTTCATCATCTTGGACTTATGAAAATTCCCCATTCTCCCTGTTTTTTTACACTTCTTAGTGAGATTGTGTAGTGTGTGTGTGTGTGTGTGTGTGTGTGTGTGTGTGTGTGTTTTACTTTATTTCCTTGCCTTATCTCACTTAACTTGATTCCATCACAATCCATCTGAGATGAGGCAGAAGAAATAAATTCATCATCTTTAACAGATGAGTAGTATTCTATTGTGTACATATACCATCACTCCCTTAGTCACTCATGTCTAGTTGGACATTTGGGTTGCTTTCAAATTTGGGCTATTACAAACTATACTGCTATGAACATTGGTGTACACAGGTCTCTTTGGACAAAGGTCTTTGTTTACTTTTGATAAACCTTCAAGAGAGAATTGCTGGGATCCTCAGTGCTGGAACACCCATTTGAGTTTACTTTTTACCATATGCAAGGAACCAAATTTCAAGTACCCACCTTCAGGAGGAACATTACAGGGGTAAACCAAGGCTTTGACTATCTTTTTATCCCTCTTTCCCCCTATCCTCCTTTCTCTTCTATCCATTTCTCTCTGTTCATCAAATGAAAGGAAATCATTTTTTTCTTTTTTTTTTTTTCTTAATAGCCTCTGCAGTGGATTCAAATTGCAAGCACTGAGCCCCAGTGATAATGGAGGTGGAAAAAAGACAAGAACACAAAGGGTTCCTAGTTTATAGCCTGGGTTCATTCCTAGTGTTGTGAGAAGTCTCTAACTGTGTTGCACAGGGTTTTCCACTTTGTTTTTACCAGCACTGCAGGAGGGCTGCTTTTTCCCACATTCTTATGAACACTTGTAGCTGTCCTTTCTAGTCTATGACTTTCTCAAAGGTATAAAATGCTGGCACATTGTTGTGTTTCTCTGATTATAGATGACTTTGAGTATTTTTTGCATATATATGTTGACTCTGTGGAACCTTTATGTAGTGTTTATTTTGTCCAGATCCTCCCTTTATTTTTTATTTTATTTATTTGTTTATTTATTTATAAAAAGGAAACATTGACAAAAACATAGGATCAGAGGGGTACAACTCCACACAGTTCCCACCACAGAATATCATATCCCATCCCCTCCCCTGATAGCTTTCCTATTCTTTATCCCTCTGGGAGTATGGACCCAAGGTCATTGTGGGATGCAGAAGGTGGAAGGTCTGGCTTCTATAATTGCTTCCCCGCTGAACATGGGCATTGACTGGTCGATCCATAATCCCAGTCTGCCTCTCTCTTTCCCTAGTGGGGCAGGGCTCTGGGGAAGTGGAGCTCCAGGATATATTGGTGGGGTTTTCTGTCCAGGGAAGTTTGGTTGGCATCATGCTAGCATCTGGAACCTGGTGGCTGAAAAGAAAGTTAATATATAAAGTCAGACAAATTGTTGATCACTCATGAACTTAAAGGCTGAAATAGTACAGATGAAGAGTTGGGGGGTCCTCCATTGTGTAGACAGCTAGTAGGCATATTTTAGTTCTATTCCAAAAGACCTGTGGCTATACTGTTTTTTTTTTTCTTCTTTCCCCTGAGCCTGAAATCTGATGTGCAGGTGGATCTAAGTTATTGTCTGTGGAGATGATGTCATGGCTAGAAAAGGAACAGAAAGCTGGATCAGAGAAGAGAGTAACTCCTTAATATGGGAAATGTGTATAAATATTGTTCACTGTAAACCCCATCAATTTGATGTGATCTGGGTACCATATTCAGCTTAGGAGCCTGTGTGACCTCTGCATCTTTGTAGATCTGAGCTCACATTCTGTGGTCATGAATAGGAACGTTCCATGCTGTCCCAGTATTGACCCATCTTCCTCAGGTATAGCATAGAGTTAAGTATAGTTTCTAGCCCTTTGTCTTATGTATGGCAGGCAACTTTCTCCTTTAAGGGTCTCTGTTTTGGTGATCAAAGTTACCTGGTCTGGAAGAAAAACAGTCACACAGACCAGTAGAATAGAACTGAAATCTCAGGAAGAAGCATCCACACCTGCACATAAATAATTTTTGACATGGCAGCCCAAAACATTGAGTCAAGAAAGAGCCTTCTCATCAACAGATGGAGTTGGGGCAACTGTTTTGAGAGATACAGAGAAACTCAGCCAACAGATTTTTACTACTTAAGTAATAAACTCCAAATGGACCAAAATTTTTGGTGTTAGGCCAGAAACCATCCAATTGCTTGAGGAAAACATTGGCTGGTCACTTTTTAATGTGAGCTTCAGATTCATCTTCAAAGGCTCAGATCCAACTAAAAGGAGATAAAAGTAAAAAATGGATCTACCTGCCAATGCCCCTGTTCAGTGGGGAAGCAATTACAGAAGCCAGACCTTCCACCTTCTGTACCCCACTATGATCCTGGGTCCATACTCCCAGAGGGATAAAAAATAGGGAAGCTATTAGGGAAGGATTCTGGATATATAGCTCTGGAGTGGGCATCATGTGGAAATGCACCCCTCTTATCCTATAGGCTTGTTAATATTTCCATTTTATAAATAAAATAAAAAATAATAAAAGAAAATGAAAGACAACAACAACAATGGAACTATAAAAAACTGAACTTCTGCAAAGCAGCAGAAACTATAATCAAAAGAATAAAATTAATAGATGCTCTCAGTTACAATCTTTTCAAACTCTAAGTGAAAGGAATTGGTCAAAATAGTTTCAAAGTAGTAGATTGATTAGGTATTGCAATATCTTCTGTATTTCATTTTCTTGGTTAATCACTACCAACTATATTGTCAGGAATCTGCTAGCCTCCAGCCGCAAACCATAACATGACATAGTTATCTCCTGCCTGTATTTCCAAACTCTCTTTCATAGGCTGTCTATCACTATATGCTGCCCACACATTGATTAATATTTTAATTGAATTTTCATGAACATATGCTCTATTATTCGAACAGCTCTGGCCACTTCCTGTCTGTAACGTGTGACTCACCTCACTAACATATTATTTGCTTGTTCCCTGCTGGAATCTGAATTACAAGGACATACTTAGGAGGATCTGACAAGAATCAGCTACTAAAGTAGTAATGTATTGCCTTCTTTGTCCATTTTCTGCTTCTAATTTTTTCAGCTACAAATGTTTTTAAGTTGTAGCTCTAGACGTAATGTTGACATTTTATTGAATAAATACCTTATTTGTTACTGGAAGAAATAATTTCAGTGAAGAGGCAATGGTATGGTCACTAACATGGTCACATTTCACTGTGCAAGGGCCTTCTTACTTGATACTCCCAGATCCCACCCACAACGAGCAAGCTTGTGCAGAACTATGTCAGCTGTGCTGCAGGTGTCTTTCTGTCTCCCTCTATCTGCAGTCTTAATTTTTCTTTCTCTCTATTAAAAAAAAAAAAAAAACAGGAGAAAAAGGGGGAAAATGGTCTCCCAGAGCAATGTACTTGTATAAACACTGCACTCTGACACTAATGCAGGTGGGAAAAAAAAAGGAGGAGAAGTAGAAGGAGAAGGGAGGGGACAGAGAACAGAACAAGAAGCGAAAAAGAAAAAACTAGTCTTGGGGTTTTGTTTATGTCATTTCCAGTCCAATAGTGTGTTAAATGAAGCTCAGTAAATAGAACAGAAGTTGAGATTTCACATTGAAAAATAAAAGAGGGTGGTGGTCGATACAATTATACTTTTTAATTTTATATTTATTTATAAAAAGGAAACACTGACAAAACCATAGGATCAGAGGGCTGCAACTCCACACAATTACCACCACCAGATCTCCGTATCCCATCCCCTCCCCTGACAGCTTTCCTATTCTCTATCCCTCTGGGAGCATGGACCCAGGGTCATTGTGGGATGCAGAAGGTGGAAGGTCTGGCTTCTGTAATTGCTTCCCCGCTGAACATGGGCATAGACTGGTCCATCCATACTCCCAACCTGTCTCTCTTTCCCTAGGAAAAGCCCTAGGGGCAGGGCTCTGGGGAAAAGGGGCTCCATTAAAGCCAAACAAATTGTTGACTAATCATGCACCTAAAGGCTAAAATATTGCAGATGAAGATTTGGGGTCTCCATTTTGAAGAAAGCTAGTAGGTCCATTTTAGTTATATTCCAAAGGGGCCATAACTATACTAGTTTTTTTTTTTTTTCTGAGCCTGACAATTATAGTCTCTGATTACCTAAGTTAGCATTGAACTTGAGGAATGTTGCAAAGGTGTTACCTGGTGCTGATATTATCATCAACACTGGGTGTCACTGACAGAAACCTTTGTACAGCACTCTCCTAACTGCAATTTCAGAAGTCAGAATTTATATACATAGTTATTTGGAGAATGAAAAAAATAAGATAGTCTTTTGTCCATTAACTGAGAGATTCAATGAAAAGAAGCAAATTTATCCAACACTTACAAAATGACTTAGGATATGTAAAAGGGAATATATTTAAAAGATAACCAAATAGTAATAGCATAGATTCAACTGGAAGTATGGATTCTACTGGATTGACTAAGGAATGTGCACTTAATTCTAAACTGTTTCATATAAAATATTAATCTATAAAGAATGTGACACAATTGCACATTGTTATAGAGTGGTTATCCCTTATATTTTTGAAGGTAATGCTATTTTGAAACCTGTCTACTTTAATTTTTAAAGTATAGAATTGCAAAACAAAACAACAATAACAAAAAAACAGACACAGAAGAAGTAAAAAAAGATCTGTCACTTTGTGAGACCCATGGTGGTTATCCCTGGAGAGCAGGGCACACACCTTTGGCAGGAGGTGCAGGGTAGGACTGACTAACTGTGCCCAGTAATAGTGTAATTTTGTAAACAATTGCTAAATTACTAATGCATTTTAACCTCTAAAGCTATGATATAAAGAGTGATTTTATTTATTTATTTTTGTATTTTTCTGGTAACTTTATATTTTTAGTTGACCATTATGTACAAAACGGTCTTAGAAATACCCCTTTACGGAGTTAGGAAGATGGTGGACTGAGAAGTCGCTAACAGCGAGTGCTTTGATCGCATCGTCGGCAACGGTAGGATTTTCTGCCTTTAGCAGGCCAGTCAATAAGGGGGGACACCAAAGAAGTTATTACAATTTAATTTTGGTTAAGAATTAGAGTAAAGGTGACACGGACTAGCGGGGCTCCAGAATTCCCAGGCGGCGCCAGGCAAGGCGAGTGTGCCGGGCATTGTCCTCTGCCAGCCCAGGAAGGCGGCTCCTCTGCCGGTTGCAGAGCGCGGCAGGCAGAGGACCCCGAGAGAGCACTTTAGCTCGGGGGCTGCCTCTTGGGAGTCTCCAGGGTCCACCGCGACCCTGAGGAAGGATCCAAAGACTTCTTGAGTATAGCTCTCATTGGATCAAAGGACTTGGAGCTAGTTTTCATTTTTGAGAAATCCTTTAAAAAAGTTTGGAGGGGGGGGTTTCCCGGAAGATGGCGGACTGAGAAGCGGCTAGCCTTGGAGCTCCGGACACATCTCTTGTAAACAATAGGATTTTCTGCCTTTAGCAGGCCAGCCAATAAGGGGCCATAGCGGTAACACCAAGGAGGTGTCTATAACTTAATTTGGGTTAAGAATTAGAGTAGGGGAAAAAAATTCTTTTTTCTTCCTTTCAATTTTCAAGCATACATCCTTCCCGCCACCCCCCCCCCCCCCATAAGCAGTGCCTGGGACCAGCTACTAGCAGGATACCCCATACCACCAAACAGGGTGTTTTTTTTTTTTTTTTAAATTCACTTATACACATTTGGGAAGTTCCTCGCTCTGCTCTTTAATTACAACTCTTCTTATCTTCTCCCTTTTCTCTCTCTTATCTCTCTCTATCTCTCTTTTTTTTTTTAATCTTGTCATACACTTCTTTCTTCTTTGCCTTTTTGAATTTGTGAATTACTTTGGGGAAGAAATCTGACCCAGAGTGGACTCTCTATGTGTGTATCTCTGCTCTAGTTCCCTTTGCACTCTTGTTACCCCTAGAATATACACTGGATAGTAGATTTGCGTAACTGTCTATTCTTGCTATCCTCTCTTTCTTTTCTTTTTCTTCACTGGGATTTGGTTACTATTTTTTCATGGACTGGAGAAATTGTTTGGCTAACTGGTAACGATTAAACTCCTTCAATACATACTTCAGTTGCTACTGTAATTCCGGAGGTTGGTGAGTGCAATTGTCATAAAGGTATTTACTACAGTGTTACTTGTGCTCAAAACACAACAACTGAGGAACAACAGAGCATAAAAAAAGAGAGAAACACATAAATAAAAAAAATGGGTAGATTAAAAACAAATAAAACTGCTACTCCAATGAATGAAGACAAGAGCCCAGAAGAAATCACAAATCAGTCAGAAGTAACCATAGATAAGAAAAGTATGCAAGCAATAATAAACTTATTAATCACAGAAATTAAAACAACATTGGAGGAAAGGAATGGCAGTATTAGGGAAACAACAGTTGAGACCCCCAAGGAAAATACTGATTATCTTGAGGCAATTAGAGAACTGAAAGCTGAAATAGCTGTAATGAAGAAAGAAGCTGAGGCAAGGGAAAGCAGACTAACTGAAGCAGAAAACAGAATTAGTCAGACAGAGGATGAGTTAGAGAAAACTAAGAAAGAGGTAAAAGAGCTTAAAAAGAGATTGAGAGACACTGAAAACAACAACAGAGACATATGGGATGATCTCAAAAGAAGTAACATTCGTATAATTGGCCTGCCAGAGGAAGAAAGAGAGGAAGGGGAAGCAAACATTCTAGAGGAAATAATAGAAGAAAACTTCCCAGACCTGAATAACAGAAAGGATATCAAGGTTCAAGAGGCCCAGAGAGTACCAAACAGAATCAACCCAGACCTGAAGACACCAAGACACATCATAGTCACAATGAGAAGAAGTAAGGATAAAGAAAGGATCCTAAAGGCTGCAAGAGAGAAACAAAAAGTCACATAGAGGGGAAAACCCATAAGACTATCTGCAGATTTCTCAACTCAAACTCTAAAAGCCAGAAGGGAGTGGCAAGATATCTATCGAGCCCTGAATGAAAAAGGGTTTCAACCAAGGATAATATATCCTGCTACACTTTCATTCAAGCTAGATAGAGGGATCAAAACCTTCTTAGACAAACAAAAGTTAAAGGAGGCAACTATCACCAAGCCGGCCCTGAAAGAGTTACTAAAAGACCTCTTATAAACAAGAACATCACTATAATACTTGCAATATATCAGAGTAAACAAATTGTTTTTTAGAACAATAGCACTACAATACATTAAATCAATAAAATCAATAAATGTCAATGGCTTAAACTCACCCATCAAAAGGCACAGGGTGGGGTGTTGGATCAGAAAACATAACCCAACCATATGCTGCTTGCAAGAATCCCATCTGTCACAACAAGATAAACACAGACTTAATGTGAAAGGATGGAAAACTATCATACAGGCTAATGGTCCACAAAAAAGGGCAGGAACAGCCATTCTCATCTCAGACACGATAGATTTTAAATTAAATAAAGTAATAAAAGATAGGCAAGGACATTACATAATGATTACAGGATCAATCAGCCAAGAAGACTTAACAATTATTAACATCTATGCACCCAACGAGGGACCATCTAAATACATTAAGCATCTACTGAAAGAATTTCAAAAATACATCAATAGTAATACAATAATAGTGGGAGACTTCAATACCCCACTCTCACACTTAGACAGATCAACAAAGCAGAGAACCAATAAAGATACAAGAGAATTGAATGAAGAGATTGACAGACTAGAACTCTTGGATATTTTCAGACTCCTCCACCCCAAAAAACTGGAATACACCTTCTTTTCAAATCCACATGACACATACTCAAGGATATACCACATGTTAAGCCACAAAGACAGCATCAATAAATTCAAGAGCATTGAAATCATCCCAAGTATCTTCTCAGACCACAGTGGAGTAAAACTAACTTTTAACAACAAACAGAAAGTTATTAAAAGACATAGAATTTGGAAACTAAACAACATGCTCCTTAAGAACCACTGGGTCAGAGACTCACTCAAGAAGGAAATTCAAATGTTCCTGGAAACTAATGAAAATAAAGACACAACCTATCAAAACATTTGAGACACAGCTAAAGCAGTAATGAGAGGGAAACTTATAGCCATACAATCACATATTAAACACCATGAAGAAGCCCAAATGAACGACCTTACTACACACCTCAAGGATTTAGAGGTAGAGGAACAAAGGAACCCTAAAGGAACCAGAAGCACAGAAATCACTAAAGTTAGAGCAGAAATAAATAACATCGAAAATAAAAGAGTCATACAAAATATCAATAAAGCCAAATGTTGGTTCTTTGAAAGATTAAACAAAATTGACAAACCCCTAGCAAGACTCACCAAACAAAAAAGAGAGAAGACTCAAATTAATAGAATTGTAAACGATGCAGGAGATAATCACAACTGACACCACAGAAATCCAGAGAATCCTGCGAAACTTCTATAAAGAACTATATGCCACCAAGCTAGAGAATCTGGAAGAAATGGAACAATTCCTAGAAACCTATGCACTTCCAAAACTGAACCAAGAAGAACTACAAAATCTAAATGCACCAATCACAGACAGAGAAATTGAAACCGTTATTAAGAGTCTCCCCAACAACAAAAGTCCTGGACCAGATGGCTTCACAAACAAATTCTACAAAACTTTCAGGAAACAGTTAATACCCATACTTCTTAAGCTATTCCATAAGATTGAAGAAACAGGAATACTCCCTTCCACCTTTTATGAAGCCAACATCACCCTGATACCAAAAGCTGATAGGGACAGAAAAAAAAAGGAAAACTACAGACCAATACCTCTGATGAACATAGATGCCAAAATATTAAACAAGATCTTGGCCAACCGGATACAGCAACACATCAAAAAGATTGTTCATCATGACCAAGTGGGATTCATCCCAGGAATGCAAGGCTGGTTCAACATCTGTAAATCAATCAATGTCATTCATCACATCAATAAAAGCAAAGCCAAAAACCACATGATTATCTCAATAGATGCAGAGAAAGCCTTTGACAAAATCCAACACCCATTCATGCTCAAAACTCTACAAAAAATGGGAATAGATGGGAAATTCCTCAAGATAGTGGAGTCTATATATAGCAAACCTACAGCCAACATCATACTCAATGGACAGAAGTTGAAAGCATTCCCACTCAGATCAGGGTCTAGACAGGGCTGTCCACTGTCACTGTTACTCTTCAACATAGTATTGGAAGTTCTTGCCATAGCAATCAGGCAATAGAAAGAAATCAAAGGAATACAGATTGGAAGGGAAGAAGTCAAGCTCTCACTATTTGCAGATGATATGATAGTATACATAGAAAGACCTAAAGAATCCAGTAGAAAATTACTGGAAGTTGTTAGGCAATATATTAAGGTATCAGGCTACAAAATCAATGTAGAAAAATCAGTGGTATTTCTTTATGCAAACACTAAATCTGAAGAAGAAGAAGAAGACATCCAGAAATCACTCCCATTTACTGTTTCAGCAAAATCAATCAAATACCTAGGAATAAAGTAGACCAAAGAAGTGAAAGACTTGTATACTGAAAACAATGAGTCGCTACTCTAGGAGATAGAAACTGATACCAAGAAATGGAAAGATATCCCATACTCATGGATTGGAAGAATAAATATCATCAAAATGAATATTCTCCCCAGAGCCATATACAAATTTAATGCAATACCCATCAAAGTTCCACCAGGCTTCTTTAAGAGAATAGAACAAACACTACAATCTTTTATCTGGAACCTGAAAACACCTAGAATTGCCAAAACCATCTTAAGGAAAAGAAACAGAAATGGAGGCATCACACTCCCAGACCTTAAACTATATTATAAAGCCATCATCATCAAAACAGCATGGTACTGGAACAAAAATAGGCACACAGACCAGTGGAACAGAATTGAAAGCCCAGAAGTAAATCCCAACACCTATGGGCATCTAATCTTTGATAAGGTGGCCCAAAGGATTAAATGGAAAAAGGAGGCTCTCTTCAATAACTGGTGCTGGGAAAACTGGGTTGAAACATGCAGAAGAATGAAATTGAACCACTTTATCTCACCAGAAACAAAAATCAACTCCAAATGGATCAAAGACCTAGATGTCAGACCAGAAACAATCAAATACTTAGAGGAAAACATTGGTAAAACACTTTCCCACATACACCTCAAGGACATCTTTGATGAATCAAACCCAATTGCAAGGAAGACCAAAGCAGAAACAAACCAATTGGACTACATCAAATTGAAAAGCTTCTGCACATCCAAAGAAACTATTAAACAAACAGAGAGACCCCTCAAAGAATGGGAGAAGATCTTCACATGCCAGATATCAGACAAGAAACTAATCACCAAAATATATAAAAAGCTCAGCAAACTTAGCCGCAAAAAAGCAAATGACCCCATCCAAAAATGGGCAGAGGAAATGAACAAAACATTCACCACGGAGGAGATCCCAAAGGCTAACAAACATATGAAAAACTGCTCTAGGTCACTGATTGTCAGAGAAATGCAAATTAAGACAACACTAAGATACCACCTCACTCCTGTAAGAATGGCATACATCAAAAAGGACAGCAGCAACAAATGCTGGAGAGGATGTGGGGACAGAGGAACCCTTTTACATTGCTGGTGGGAATGTAAATTGGTCCAGCCTCTGTGGAGAGCAGTCTGGAGAACTCTCAGAAGGCTAGACATGGACCTTCCATATGACCCAATAATTCCTCTCCTGGGGTTATACCCCAAGGACTCCATAACACCCAACCAAAAAGAGGTGTGTACTCCTATGTTCATAGCAGCACAATTCATAATAGCTAAAACCTGGAAGCAACCCAGATGCCCAACACCAGATGAGTGGTTGAGAAAGCTGTGGTATATATACACAATGGAATGCTATGCAGCTATCAAGAACAATGAACCCACCTTCTCTGACCCATCTTCGACAGAGCTAGAAGGAATTATGTTAAGTGAACTAAGTCAGAAAGATAAAGATGAGTATGGGATGATCCCACTCATCAACAGAAGCTGACTTAGAAGATCTGAAAGGGAAACTAAAAGCAGGACCTGATCAAATTGTAAGTAGGGTACCAAAGTAAAAGCCCAGTGGTGAGGGGTAGACATGTAGCTTCCTGGGCCAGTGTGGGGTGGGAGTGGGCGGGAGGGATGGTTCACAGTCCTTTGGTGGTGGGAATGGTGTTTATGTACACTCCTAGCAAAATGTAGACATATAAATCAGTAGTTAATTAATATGAGAGGGGGAAATCAATTGTATGTCTCAAAGTTTCTCAAAAGACAAACTGAATCTTTTTAATATATAGCCTATGTATTTGATATGCGGACTCTCTCAAAAGCCTAGACCAAGTAGACTAGAAGCATCCAATAGCACTGCTATATACAAGATACTGGGTACTGTACAGCAAACCATAACAAAGGGACTTTTCAAAGTTAACCCAATTAGCAAATAATGTGATGATAATATTAACTATTGATTGTCTTTTTGAACCCTAAGACAGCAGGAACCTCACATCTTCACTATAGAGCCCCTACTTCCCCCAGTCCTGGAACCCTTGGATAGGGCCCACTTTCCCGTATGCATCTCCCAATCCAAACCAAATAATATTGCATCCGCCGATCACAACCTAACCAAAGCAACGATTGCCATCTCAACATGCTTCACCTCAGACTGTATCCAGAGACTTCACGTGTGGAATGACAACCCTTCAGCTTCATTACTCGGGTTCCAGATGCCACCAGGATGCTGGCTAGGCTTCCCTGGATTTAAGACCCCACCAATGTGTCCTGGAGCTCAGCTTCCCCAGAGACACACCCTACTAGGGAAAGAGAGAGGCAGACTGGGAGTATGGACCAACCAGTCAATGTCCATGTTCAGCGGGGAAGCAATTACAGAAGCCAGACCTTCCAGCTTCTGCATCCCACAATGACCCTGGGTCCATGCTCCCAGAGGGATAGAGAATGGGAAAGCTACCATGGGAAGGGGTGGGTTATGGGGATTGGGTGGTGGGAATTGTGTGGAGTTGTACCCCTCCTACCTTATGCTTTTGTTCACTAATCCTTTCTTAAATAAAAAATTTTAAAAAAAATACCCCTTTACATAGTATGAAGATTTCTGAAGAGGACAAGGTGGTGGAACACTGGTTGAGTGCAGACATAGTTCAGTTCACAAGGACTCAGGTTCAAGCCCCTGGTCCCCACCTGCAGGGGTAAAGCTTCACAAGTGGTGAAGCAGGGCTGCAGGTGTCTCTCCGTCTTTCTCCTGCTCTATATCCCCCTCCCCTAACATTTTATTTTTTAATAATTATTTATTTGTTTCCTTTTTTGTTGTCCTTGTTTTTATTGTTTCTGTATTTATTATTGTTGATGTCGTAGTTGTTGGACAGGACAGAGAGAAATGGAGAGAAGAGGGGAAGACAGAGAAGGGGAGAGAAAGACAGACACCTACAGACCTGCTTCACCACCTGTGAAGCGTCTCCTCCCGCAGGTGGGGAGCTGGGGGCTCGAACCGGGATCCTTAAGCTTATCCTTGTGCTTTGTGCCACATGCACTTAACCCACTGCATTACCTCCCGCCTCCCGCCTCTCATTTTCTCTTAGTCTCTATCCAAGTATATGTATATATGCATATATATGTATACACACACACACACACACACACATATATGTGTGTGTGTATATATAACAAAGATAGTAGATACAAAAAGGATACCTAATGCTATGGTTTCAATTTATGTGAACAGACATGAACACAAAGAATTATGGGTGAAAATTAGGGTGGGATTCATTTTCAATAACTAATAAAATGATCAGTAAAATAGACAAGACACACTGAGATGTTTGGTATATAGACCATCTTCTCTAATAAGAGGATCCTCCTGGCTTCGTAATCTGCATGGGACACTCGCCACCAGGGAACACACCCTGTCATGTGTGAATTCCATAACATTTTCTCCCACCAATAGAAAAAGTAAACTATTGTCCTATCACACACACACACACACACACACACACACACACACACACACACACATTGCAACACTGAGTATTCAAGGAACCCCACTTCATATTTGCACTCACACTGTAACTAAGTTTAGAAAAATGCAGCCAAGGCATGCGTAGAGTCCCTTAACTATCTCCAGAATGGGACATAGGTCCCCTTTTCTCCAGAAGTGGGCATGGATTTCCCTAACTTTCTCCAGAAGTGGAGATGGTTCCCCTAACTTTCGCCAGAAGTGGAACGGATTCCTCTAAGTTTTTCTAAAAGTGGACATGGATCCCCTAACTTTTGCCAGAAGTGGACATGAACCCCACCCCTAACTTTGTCTACAAGCGGCCTCCCATGGGCACAGTACAGGTAAGCAACAGATTTTTCCGCAACTTGTCAAGTTATGTGCTTGGTGACACTAACTCTCCAATGTGAAATACCTGCCAGCATGTTTCATTCATTGCCCATGATCTTGGACACACATGTTAACCAGATTCTAGAAGGTTTTAGAGACCTGAAAACCACACTCAAGGCCATATGATATGATTCACAGCATGGCAATATATCTCAAGCAAAAGAAAAAAAACATTTTAAATTCACTTTAGGATTATCATGTATTTTCAGACTTCTATAAGAACACTTCTTGATAGAAGTGAAACCTAAACCTATAAATGAAATCTTTCATTTGCAGCCCGTCATGTTTTATTTGTACTGGGTCGATGGGTGGAAACAGAATGTCTAAGGAAAATGAAGATTTAAAATGTGAATACAGTAAGTGCAAAGACACATTAGGAATCTCCACATGTATAAAGGAGGATTGACTTATTAACCACTCTATACAGAATATTTTTCTATACCGTATGTCATGCGTATTTGTGATTTGATGACTATTCATTAGTTTACTCTCTGAAAAAGGGAATATGTTTTACCATTCAATTTCCATCTTGTGGAACACTCTGATTTCTATTACTAACATCAAGAGCTGAATTTTCTTTTTAAGTATAAAATACATAGTTTCTTTTGCCACAAATTGAAAATGCACATTGTCAATTATTTACTTTTCTTTATTAAGTAAACCATTTCTTTGCAAATACAGCCCTCAATAGCTAATTAGATTTCTTAATAGCAGTAGCAACTATCATGGGAGTAATGTACAAGGATTGTTCCATCAGCAAAATTAAAGGGGAAAACCACCTAATACTTTTGTTTGTTTGTTTTGCTTTGCAATTTAAACTTCAATGACTTTGTTCATATTTTTTAATATGGCAAATCATTGTTGTCTCTAGAGCTTACACTAATGGGCGAAGCACCAAATTACATGAGTAGGCTAATTCACACCCACGCATTTCATATTAATGAAATAGATTTTTCAGACATCAGGAAATATGTACCCTTCCTGAGTTGTACTTTCTCAATCCCTGTACAATGGGAAACCCTGTCGACCGAGCTGCTTCTTCAAAACAGCTCATTAGGTATGAGTATAGTTTGAAGATTCGCAGAAAGGAAACTGAGTCCTCACAGACAGGGGCTTGAGAATAGCAAAAACCCAGAGACGAATGTTCAGGCCAGCTAGGGAGAGAGAGAGATCTCAGCTAGGAAGAGATCTCAGAGCTTGCTGTGATGGTTCCACTTAGAAAGGACATCCTATGCAAATTGCTTGATTGCACGCCTTCGTGTCACGGCTGACAAATTATAGAAGCCCTGTCGCACATCTCTGCTTTCTTGACTCGCTGCCCCCAAAAGGCTTCTCGCCAATGTCCAGGCTTCTCAGTGAGAAGCAGGCGAGGCCCAGGGCAGGGCGAGTGTGGGAGGAAAGATGGCAGAGGGGCCTGCCTGTGCGCTTTGAGTCTCCGCAGACACGAGGTCCGGGGTTTGTCTGCTCTGTGTGGATACTCAGTTATTTTTCTGAGTAGCTTCTTTTTTCCTAAAGGATTTAGAACTGTATAAACCATAATGGTCCGACCAGAGTTTAGGTTATTTAAATCACAAAGTTAACCTTTCTATCTGTGTGTAAGTGTATGTGTGTTGTATGTGTTACTGTGTAACTGTGTGTTACTGTGTGATTGTGTGTGAGTGTGCATGTGTGTGTTACTGTGTGAGTGCGTATGTGTGTGTTACTGTGTGACTGTGTGTTACTGTGTGACCTTGTGTGTTACTGTGTGTGTTACTGTGTGACTGTGTGTGAGTGTGCATGTGTGTATGTTACTGTGTGATTGTGTGTTACTGTGTGACCTTGTGTGTTACTGTGTAACTGTGAGTGTGCATGTGTGTGTTACTGTGTGACATTATAATCTTTCTTACATATCTTTTGCATTTTTATCACTGTGTATCTGTTGGTTGGAGCAAGGAGCTGGCATCAGAAGTCATGGGCTTGAGTCTTATTTTGATTTTCTTCCATAGAAAGTGGTGAGTAAGAAGGAAGGAAGGACTGAGGGAGGAGGGAGGTAGTTTTAGCTTTAACACAAAGTGCAAACTGGCATTTCTTTTGCTGAAGACTGGAATCAGTTGATTTGTTGATTCTTCTGATTTAAATCACTGTTGATTTAGTAACATGACAGGCTAGTGAAAGTCTCATCAACTTCCAGTGTACACATTCACAAAACACAACATTTTTTACTTTTAAGTTCAAGGATTGGTACTTCTCAGCAAAGTAGTAGATTATTATTTCAAGCTGAGTTTGTAGCCTCTCTCTCTCCTCAGGGGTTTGTATTCCATCCAATTCTCTCTCACACACATTCCCCACTCTTCCTCTGCCCTGCCTCATTTCCCCTCCTTATTTACAATTTATTAACATTCTCTAGGTATCTATCAGTTCTGATTAAAAAGCCATATATTAAGTTTATTTATCCAAATAGACATAAAAATCCTTGCTTCTATTTTTTAAATAATTTTATACGTTTAGCATTGAATAGGACAGAGTGAAATTGAGAGGGGAAGGGAGATAGAGAGGGACGAACAGAGAGACACCTGCAGCCCTGTTTCACCACTCATGAAGCTTTCCCCTTATAGGTGGGGACTGAGGACTTGAACCTAGGTCCTTGTGCACTGAGATGAATGCCCTTAACAAGGTGTAGCACCACCTGGGCCCTAAGAAAACTCTTTGTTTCTATTGCTTCTGTGATCATTTTGGCATGACCAGTCAGAAATTAGTTTGGGAAATGGTTTCTAGGTTGAGGAACTAAATGCCACCCAGGTAAGAATGTCCCCATCAACAGGAGGGTTTCCTAGGAGAAAAATGCTTTCCAGCAACATCCTGTTTACCTGTTCCATTCTGAGCATCAGCATAGGAGTCAGCAGAGACGGGGGCATTCCCAGGTTCCTTGGAAAACCTCTCAGGGGCACAAACAGCACTGACATTAGAAGCCTTATGAAGAGGAATATAGACTTATTTATTTACTTGTTTTTATTTGTCATCAGTGTTTGGCAAGTGTTTCTGGCCTACTTGACTCTACTCCTCTGAGCAGATCCCCTGCCCCACAATTTCACGAAAATAAACAAAGATTGAGACAGAGACGGAAGACAACACTGCCTCACTCCCTGTGAAACTTAGTCTGGTGCCAGCATGTCGCTGTCCCTGGTGCCCTGGTGGCAGTGATGCTAGAATCCAAGTGTCCGTGTACAGTGTCCTCTTTACTGGCTAAGCTGTCTCCTCTCCTGCAAAACACTCCTAAAATCAATTGGAAATAAAAGTTGGTTCCCCTCCATATAATCATGGATTTATACTAGGACCAAATATTTCATTCCCCTGTAGAAAGAATGCATTATTTTCACTTTAACAAATAAAAGTATGAATGACCCAGTCAAATTGCTTGTGGTCCAGAACTAGAGATAATAGAAGAGAATTTTCCCCTCTGTGGTAATTAGTCACATCAGTCTCACAGGATACAGAGAGTAAGAAACCTCACTAATACGTTCTGAGAATAGAAACTAAGGAGAGTGGTCTGGGAGGTGGTGCAGTGGATAAAACGTTGGACTCTCAAGCATGAGGTCCTGAGTTGAATCCCCAGCAGCACATGTACCAGAGTGATGTCTGGTTCTTTCTCTCTCCCCTATCCCTCTGATTAATAAATAAAATAAAATAAAATAAAATAAGAAACTAAGTATACATATCTAATAAATGGGAATCATTATTGGAAAGTGTCATCTTCTGCTGTCAAGTGTCCCCCAGAACACCAATATCATGTGAGAAGTGACTAATCCGTTTCCGAACCGGCAGGACCAACGTGGCCTCAGTTCAATCCACAGATCACGATCAGAGCTGAGAATTTCTGGCTGATGCCCAACAGTTTCCACAGCACACTGCAATGTGGTCTCTTTTAATTGTGGCATCTGTGGAGTAAAATGGTCCATTATAATTTCAAAATTCATAAACTAGGATCCCTAATGCAATGGTGAAACAGTCTGGGAGTTGTTATTCATTTTCAATTTAAAAGGAAGGGAACAGGGGCTCAGGTGGTGGCTGTGGCTTACCTGGTCGAGTACAGGTGACCCCTGAGCAGAGTAGGGTGGATCCCCAAGTCACCACTGGGAAGTGTGTGAAGAAGGACCACGGTGGAGGAGAACCAAGGTGGCCCTCCTTGTCTCCTGTTGGTATGCATGAGACCCCTTCTGTTTCATTTGGTTTAAATCCCCCCTGCTTAACACTATTCTATTTACATAACCACTGCATTCTATTTACATAACCGCTGTTAACAAGCACCTCCCTCCAGGGCATTGGTGCTTCAGTGATAGGATTCTCGCCTGCTCCGCCCTCTCCTTGTCACACCCTGATCCTCTCCTTGTCACACTCTGATTTTCACCAGTCACTTTTCTCTCCACCCTCTCTATGTCACATCCTGTTTCCACCCTACTTGGCAAGTATATATAAAGACAGCATTGTGAGTTTTAGAGTACTTTACCTTGAGTTTAGCTTAGCTCGGCTTAGATTGTGCTGCGTCCTGCATGAATAAAGAGATACTGCCTACAGCTCAACCATGAGTCCCTGGTCGTCTGTTACCCGCCCGTGAAGCCAGCCCGGCGAAAACAACATAACCCATCGGAAACAACAGCCTCCCTTCTTTCTTACCCGTCACCTTCCAGAGGGAAGAAGAAAAATGGCCATCAAAGGCAGTAGGATCATGCAGGCACTGAGGCCTTGTGATAATCTTGGTGTCAAATTATCATAATCATGATCATAATCATCATGGAAAGGGTTGAAGAAATACACAACAGTTGTTGCTCCACGAGGACTCTGAAATCACACCATGCAGGTGAATGAAAGTTGATTATATTTTACGTAGGGAACTAGACGCCTTCTTGCCGGGATAGCCTGAGGGTACTTCTTCCCGAGCTAGTGCTCTCTGGGTTGGAGAGAACTCAACTGGAGCTGATCTAGGCTGCTGTGTGGGAGAGGGATCAGGAACGCGTGCTGCACCAACTTCCGCAGGAGATACACTCTGGAACTCTCGGAGCCGGAAAGCAATTTCCAAGTGTCTTTAATCAGAAGAGCAGCTGTTTTTATACTCTCCAAGTAGGGTGGAAACAGGATGTGATATAGAGAGGGTGGAGAGAAAAGTGACTGGTGAGAATCAGAGTGTGACAAGGAGGGGGCGGAGCAGGTGAGAATCCTATCACTGAACCACCAATGCCCTGGAGTGCTTTATGTAAAAGTGATTTATGTAAATAGACCAAACCTTCGAATCAGTAAATCCCTATATAGGCATATGGTTAAGCAGAAGCCAGGGGGAGATGGCAACTACCCAACATCTCCCCCTTTCTTTTTAACTTTTTGCCATAGTATCAGTAGTGTGGGGCACTTTGTGAGGCAGGGAGACTGATAAGAGGCACACCTTTTTTGGGGTTCTACTGTCCCTCCTTGCTCAACCTCTCCGTGGAGAGAGAGACTAACAGGATTGACGCACCCCTCAGGCTCAAGCCCTTCCAAGCTCAACCATATCCTCACAATTCCCCAACATCTTCCTCTTACTTAATGGCCATATATAACTGGGTCAATGTCTGTAAAAGGCTTCATTTCTGTCAGGGGAATAGCAGTGTAGGGGTGAACGGAAACCTGTTGGGAAGAAAGCAGAATGATAGTGTGTAAGTGTCTTTAAAAAGAACTAGCACAAGACGGAGGGATAAGTAAGAGTAGCAAGAGACAGAGTGAGCCTGATGGGTGGAGGAGTGGGGGCCTGATAAGCCGAGGGGCTAGAGGGGTGATCTGGCATTGCAAAATCCCGAGTCAGCCTGCTACAGTCATTCTTCAAGAAGTCCAGGAGTATAAAAGGAGTGTCCAGCAAGTTCTATAGAAGCATCAGTCCAATGTCAATGGCCAGGAAATAAATGCCACACGTCTATCTTGATGGAGGAGGACGGCCACCGGAACTTTTCTTCTCTGTAGAGAGTGACCTGGAACCGCCAAAACATGATGGGCGAAACAGAAGCAGGAAGAGCAGACACCGATGGTTGAGAGAAAGGCAGTAGGAAAGTCTTGTCCTTCGGAGTCTGTGAATCAGGTTCTCCAGATCGTGTCAGGTCACATCATGGGTTTCTGGGGATGGCTGTAATTGTGGGTGATGTCAGAGGTCAGGGGTCCAAGATGGATTTCTGGGGATTCTATATGAGCAGATGCTTCTTTATGCGAAGGCTTGTCATAGCTGTAGTCAATTACTTATGAAAAAACTTTGTAACAAATTAGAAGTTTACTACAATTGATAACTCAATGATTATAACTGGTTTAGGTATCTTTATAATTTTGTGTAAAGGTCATCTTACGTGACCTCATGTAGCAGTCTTTATATAGCAAAGTTTTCATACCGAGTTTAAGTTACATATATTGATTCTTGACTATTTTTACATTGGGTTTTTAAGCAAACTCAGGTTACTAGAGTTAACACATTTTAGTGACATTTTTTTTTTTTTGGTACATTTACAATATCAGATTGATGCCAAATTTGTTGTGGATTAATTTCCACAAGATAGCTTACAGGACATTTTTGGGGGCCCTCCAAAAATGTCCTGTATAGAGAATTTGTATTTTAACTTAGGAGATGATGAATTGTCACATTGAATATTTAGAGTTTTACCTTAAACACTCAGTTACTTAAATGAATTGATTTTACCTCTTCTCGTAAAAATGTAACTTCGAAGTTACGATTTAACTGTCAAGTTAATGTTTACCAAACTTGAAACACGCATATTAAACATATAGTTTATAACACACAGGAGGAGAAAAACTTGTAAATAAGATATATCATTTCAAATGTGAATTTAGAACTACTGTCATAGTTGAACCATCTTTACTCACACAGTTTAAGACTAAACATTTCATATTGATATCAAGACTTAAAAAAGAAATCAAAAGGGGGAATGAACAATTTTTGGACTGTTTCTGGACGTCTCCAGAAACCATGGCTGCGTCCAGCCGTTTGATATAAAGTCAGTTAACTTTCAGAGTACTCTGAGCACAATGGGTCATACAAAAATTTTGGTCACTCAACTCACTCAATTTTTTTTTTCACTCACTCACTCACAAAACACAACTGGCCAGTCATAGCATAAGACATTCATTCGGGGGGGGGGAGTTCTGTGAATCAGATTTTTTTTTTTTAATTCTGCCATGCTGTATTATGGATCCTGGGGTGCATCCTGTAGCCAGTCCTCTTGCAGCCAGTCTTCTTGCAGTGTTTCTTGTTCTTCAGGGATATCAGCACCATCATGTGGGTATTGCCGGACATGGCGGGCAGGAACCCAAACAGGCTTGGAGTAATTTTGTGGAAAAATACATGCGAAACCCCTCCCCATAGTCAACAGGGGGTCAGGTCCTTTCCAAATTTTATCAAGTGGGTCTTTCCATTTGACTTTAATAGCTGGGAGGGTGGGTGGTGTTTGCCAATGAAGAATTATAGGAGGTTGGTTGGAGTTTTTGTAAATATTAAAGATATTTAATGTAGTTAAGGCTTTTGCCAGCTGGATATTAGGGGGGTACATTTCCCCTTTTTCTTTATTTAATTGAGCCTTAAGAGTTTGATGGGCCCTCTCAACAATGCCTTGTCCCTGTGGATTATACGGAATGCCTGTAGTATGAGTAATGTTCCAGAGGGAACAAAAATCTTTAAATTGTTTGCTGGTAAAAGCAGGTCCATTATCCGTTTTAAGTTGAAGAGGTAAGCCCATTACAGCAAAACAGGAGAGCATATGGCTTATAAGCTTTTTTGAGTTTTCTCCAGTTTGAGCTGTAGCCCACATAAACTTAGAGAAGGTATCAATTGAGACGAACACATATTTTTGTTTGCCAAAGTTAGGTATGTGGGTAACATCAATTTGCCAAAGAGCGTTGGCTTTTAAACCTCGAGGATTAACCCCTAGAGTCTGAATAGCAGGTGTTTTGATTAGACCTGCACAGGAGGAACATGTAGCAAGAATACGTTTTAACTGTGGCAGAGGAATATCAGGAAATCGAGCTCGAAGACCTTTAAGATTAACATGGGTTAGGGAATGAAAGTCAGCAGGATTAGAGACAGAGGCTAGGAGAATTCCTGTGGAGGCAAGGCGGTCAGCTGCAGCATTCCCTTCGGACAGGGGACCAGGAAGAGGGCTGTGGGAACGTAGGTGCTGAACATACAGTGGATGGGTTCGAGAACAGAGCATAGAGGCAATTTGAATTAAAAGAGGAGAAAGTGGGTTGTCATCAATTCTTACATAAGATCGAGCAAGCCATGGAAGTAAGTTAACAGTATACACACTGTCAGAAAAAAGGTTGAAGGATTCTGGTACAGCTTTTAATGCAAGGAAAACAGCATAAAGTTCTTTGTACTGAGGGGAATTATCAGGAAGTTCAGTAAAGAGAGGTTTGGGGTATTGCTGGTCTGGATAATATATAAGGGCAGCAGCTCCCTTTTTTCCACCATCAGTGAACACTGTAGGAGCAGAGGGGATGGGATCTCGAGAGAAAAGTTTAGGTACTAGTAGAGGCAACAGAGGTAAAGAAGCTATCAAATTATTAGAGGGAAAATGATTATCTAATTGTCCTGGAAAACCCATTAAACTTATGGCAAAACGAGAATGGTGGCGTATGAGCCATTCTGTATCAGTGAGAGAAAAGGGAAGAATGATTGAATCTGGTTCCCTTCCTAAGACCTGAACCGATCTGTTTCTTCCTTGGCGAACCATAAATGCTAAGGCATCAATCTCGGTAAGGAGTCTTGGAGCTCCGCCTACTGGCGTATGAAGCCATTCAAGAACGCCATGTTTCTGCCACAATGCCCCCACTACCGTGGGGGTGGAGTTAAAGATTAGAAGATTTACTGGAGAGGAGGGGGAGAATCGAACGAGGTGCATGTCCTGGAGAGCCTGGTTAACTTTTTCCAGAGCCAAGGATGCTTTGGGGGTTAACATACGCTTTGAGGAGGGCTGTTTGTTTCCTTTTAACAGATCGAACAGTGGTTGCAGGCAGCTCGTAGGCAGATAAAGATACTGCCTAAGCCAATTCAAATTTCCAAGAAAACTTTGTAAAGAAGCAAGAGTGAGATTAGAAGGAAAAGTAACACAAGGTTTTAAAGGACGAATCTGCGTTAGGGAAATCTCTGAGCCTAAGAAAGATATTGGAGGGATTAGCTGTATCTTCTCAGGAGCTACATTAAGTCCACTTCTCTTTAAGGCAGGGATTAGAAAATCACGTAGGGCGGAGAGATCTGTATCTAATTCTCCCCATATTAACACGTCATCCATATAATGAAAAACCTTAAGGCCCTTATGAATATATGGAAAAAGGGCAGATTTAACAACCTCTTGACAAATAGTAGGACTATTAGCCATGCCCTGGGGCAGTACCACCCATTCAAATCTATCGGCAGGGCTGGCATTATTAATAGAAGGAACAGAGAAAGCAAAACGTTTACAATCTTGTGGGTGTAAGGGAATAGAGAAAAAACAATCCTGTATATCAATAGCTATGATTGGAATTCCTGTGGGAATTGCGGAAGCAAGAGGCAAACCCCTTTGGGGGGAGCCCCAAACCTGCATGGTTTTATTAACTGCACGAAGATCTTGGAGGAGGAGACGCCATTTTCCTGAGCGCTTTTTAATTACAAAGACTGGAGTATTCCATGGGCTCCGAGAATGACGAATGTGTCCCAACGATAACTGCTCTTGGACGAGTTTTTTTAAAATTTCTAGCTTCTCCCTAGGCAAAGGCCACTGTTCCACCCAGACAGGCTCATTAGAAAGCCAATCTAAGCGGGGAGTTCTGTTACGAACAGTGGCAGTTAGTATTGGGGGTGCTGGTTGGGTCTAGCAGTCTCACAGGAGTGAGTGTGGTGTCCTGCAGAGGTGTCTGAGGATATCACTACATCTAAAGATTCCAACAAGTCTCTTCCCAATAAATTGGTGCTTATATCAGCTATTAAAGGCTGAAAGCGTCCGGTAGTCCCTTCTGGATCTTCCCACACAAGGGAATCTCGTGTGCGGAATGCCTGAGTCAATCCTCCAACACCATGTAAGCGTGGTCCTGGGAGGAGTTCCCAACTCTGGGGAACCTCTGCTTGTCTTAATATTGTCTTATCTGCTCCCGTGTCAATCAAACACTTAAAAGGAATATTACCAATCTTTACTGTCATAGTTGGGTGACCCCTTTCTAAAACAGGGGTGGTCCATAAAATCTCAGGCTCTGAATTCGAGCTGTTCTCTTGCTCCAGCCGGTTATTTCTATGCTGGAAGTTCCCACATACCACGGGTTCCTCCTTCTGCTCACCCTCTGTTATTGTTACTTGGCGTGGTGGGTATAGCGACGGATTGGGTCCCAAGCTGGGCTTCTGTTTGTGGAAGAAGGGCACAGCACCAAGCGGGCGACCTGCTTCCTTCCCTCTTGGGGGCGGGGCTAAGGGAAGCCCCATACCTAGTTTAAATCCCTGTTTACATTTGGCAGAGGCGTGCCGTTCCTATGGAACCTTGACCAACAATCTCTCCTCCAGTGAAATCCTTTCTGGCATCTGGGACAAGGCATTCGTGGTCTCTGATTCCCTGTCTGGAGGCGGGGTTGCCCTGATTGGAGGCGGGGTTGCCCTGACTGGAGGCGGGGTCGCGGTCTATTTTCTGGACATTGGTTACGCCAATGCCCTTGGCGACCGCACTGAAAGCAAGCTCCTTTTTGCTTATGTAAGGTAGCTGCATAGGCCTGTAACATAGGTCCTTGAAAAGAGCTTGATCTGAGATCCTGTGTAGCTAGAATCCAAGTATCTGGGTGTTCATTTTTAAGAGTGATACAGGCCTGTCGAAAATGCGGAAGCATTCCATCCCAGACTATGGATCGCAGTAGGAGAAAACGAGCGTCAGGATTATAAATCTTCCTTTCCAAACTCGACTGGACCCTGGCAATGAATTTAGTGAGGGATTCATCAGGTTCTTGTTGCAGGGAGAGAATGGGGGCTGAGGCTGCTCCCATGGGTGGTGTTAATCGCTCCCATGCTTTTAATGCACACAGGCGTACTTGATCAAAATACCCCGCTGGAAACTTGGCTTCCGCCTGTTGAATCCCTGTTTCTAATTGGCCTGTTCCAAACAATGCATCAAAATTACCCTCTGGCTGATTTTGAATATTTTTCCGCGATTGTTGTAAACATTCATCGCGAAAGAATGCCTCCCATTGCAGGAAGAGGGGGCCTGGGAGCGTAGCACGAGTCACATCTCTCCAATCTTGAGGGGTATTAAGGTTCTGAAGCAGGCCTTGTAAAATGGACCTGGTCCATGGGGCATGAACACCGTCATCTTTGATAGCCTGGCGTAGTTCCTTCAGGTCTGTGGCGGAATATGGATACCAGGCCTGAGGTTTTTGTCTATTGGGGGCAACATTGACTGGAAATGTGTGGACTTCCTCTGATAAGTGTGTAGTGGTAGGAGGAGTCACTGAAGTGGAAGCTTCTGGACAAGTGGCCGAAGAAGTGGTTTTGGAGGCTACAGGAGAATTCGGACATGTGTCTATCAAAACAGGGTGGGGTGAAGAAGCAGCCGTGGAGGCAGCAGGAGGTTCCGGACACGTGTCTGCCAAAATGGGGGTGGCCAAAGAAGTGGCTGTGGAGTCCAAAGGAGAATTCGGACACGTGTCTGCCAAAATAGGGGCCTCAGGGCAAGATGCCAAAATAGGGGCCTCAGGGCAAGATGCAGAGGAATTAGGGTGGGTCAAGATCACAACAGGCCTTTGCTTCTTCTTGTTTTTAAGGTGCTGGTTAAGTTCTATGATTACTTCCTTTATCTCTTGGACCTCAGCCTCTAGTTTCTTAAGCCTTTTGAGAGGTTGCCCTATATATCCCTTAAAAGCTGCTATGATGATCAACAGGATATAAGGTGAAGCCCCGAGAAAAATGTCCCAGATATATAAAAATTGTATACTGGAAAAAGAATGCAGGATTTGGAAAAGATTTTCCATGGTGGAAAGATCTCCGGAAAACAATAAAAAAGAAAAAAAAATCACAGTGCCTTAACACAATATTGCAGATACCCAAAAGGTGTGTACTTATCTAAGATGTCTTCTTGTAAATCTGCTGCTTACGGGTCCCTGTTCCGGGCGCCAGATGCCGGGATAGCCTGAGGGTACTTCTTCCCGAGCTAGTGCTCTCTGGGTTGGAGAGAACTCAACTGGAGCTGATCTAGGCTGCTGTGTGGGAGAGGGATCAGGAACGCGTGCTGCACCAACTTCCGCAGGAGATACACTCTGGAACTCTCGGAGCCGGAAAGCAATTTCCAAGTGTCTTTAATCAGAAGAGCAGCTGTTTTTATACTCTCCAAGTAGGGTGGAAACAGGATGTGATATAGAGAGGGTGGAGAGAAAAGTGACTGGTGAGAATCAGAGTGTGACAAGGAGGGGGCGGAACAGGCGAGAATCCTATAACTGAACCACCAATGCCCTGGAGTGCTTTATGTAAAAGTGATTTATGTAAATAGACCAAACCTTTGAATCAGTAAATCCCTATATAGGCATATGGATAAGAAGAAGCCAGGGGGAGATGGCAACTACCCAACACCTTCTGTGCCACTGAGGTTACACCCCTTCTTACCCTTACTTGTCACTCAACAGTCAGTGCCCTTGCATTTCTCTTGTCAGTATAAGAAAGCATCGACTACAGGCAGTGAAGCAGGTCTTCAGGTGTCTGTCTGTCTCTCCCCCTTTCTGTCTTCCCCTCCTCTCTCCATTTCTCTCTGTCCTATCCAACAACAGCAACATCAATAACAACAACAATAATAACTACAACAACAATATAGAACAGCAAGAACAACAAAAGGTAAAATAAATATAAAAAGTCACTAAAGGTACTATTGGCTTTTGTTCTCTCACCCCTTCATCTCTAAGGCATCACTTCACTGCTTTGATTGAGCATGTATGGTCATGAGTTAATAATAATACTTATTATTGCAGGCGTTATCTTCCAATTTATTGCAGACACCTTTTTTACAAAACATTCTGGCATTGCTTAATATAATAAAACTCATTTATCTTCCAAGTGACCACTTGCTGTCCTGTTCTCTACCAACTATTATCTACATCAGCGCAACAGTCCTTAGGGGTTTGTATAAGGCTTCAATTATAGCCACCAGTTAGTGTATATGGAGAGATACTAGTGTAGAGACAATGACAAGCCACCCTTTAATATTAGCTTTTAAAGAATGAGTAACTTTTGCTTTACTATACTAAATGTCTTTCCCAGGTCAGTAAAAATAGCTATTTTACATAGCATTACAATGTTTTTTTCTGTAAAAGTTTAAACAAACTGAAATAATATATTTAGCAGTTATCTACTATTTCTTTACTTCCAGATCACATTTTACAAGTAATAGTTCTTCACTGACTAAAAATTGTTACTTCAAGGGCTGGGTGGTGGCACACCTGTTCGAGCACACATGTTACAAAGCACAGAGACCCAGGTTCAAGCCCCCAGTCTCCAACTGCAGGGGGAATCATTGCAAGTGGTGAAGCAGGTCTGCAGGTGTCTCTCGGTCCCTTTCCCTCACTATTTCCCTTTCCTTCTCAATTTCTGGCTCTTTTTATCCAATGAATAAATAAATATAGTAGAGAATTAAATAAAATAAAAATTGTTACTTCCCTGGTTTGTGTTTAATTTTACATGCCGTATTTTGAATTGCCAGTAGAGAAACCAACATTTCTTCTGTTATTTCAGTCCAAATGTAATGCAATGGAGCTTCTTATTAAGAGGTTTTACCAGCAAAATATGTCAAGATATGTGCACTGAGAGGTTAAGGTGAGCATCCCAGTGAAATTGAAAAGTGTGACATTAAGTCTGGAAAGTGTGTTACAATGTACTTATCTCAAGTTAAACAACAAAACAATTGTTTCCCTACTAATACTTCCATGAGAACTACCTCCTTATGAATAAGTTGTCCTCTTAAATACAAGAAGAATCACTTGCTCATTTTTTATCTGTATCTATTTATTGATTGGATAGAGACAGCCAGAATTTGAGACGAAGGGAGAGACAGAGAGGGAGACAGACAAAAAGACAAAGAGACGCCTGCAGGCCTCTTTCACCACTTGTGAAGTTTTCCCCCAGGGGCTCAAACCCAGGTCCTTGAACACTGTAACAAGTGCGCTCAACCAGGTGTGCCACCACCCAGCCCATTGTTTTCTCACTTTGTGCACATAAGTCTGGACTGTAAGAGATACAAGGTAAATTAAACTTCTTCACATGGTTACAAGATTGCATGTAAAAGTAGATAGATAAATACTTCATTCAAAAAGAGTAACACTCTGGTTTAACAAAGAAATTATATACACTAGCTTGAGAAGTTAAGTGCAAACCAGCTTCAGCGGTTTCGGAGACCCAAGCCTGGAACTCACGTGACTTCTGACACATGTGTCCATCATCAAACTGCCAGATAAGCCCAAATCCCAGAGGTGAGGAAGTAAACCACTTCACTGATGCAAAGTTCTGTGCCCTTTTATAAAGCCTGCCATTGGCGCTGCGCTCCTTTTAAATCCACCTGTTCACTTTATACAGTATTTTTTCTGACTACTTTTAATTTCATCTATTTATTTTAATTCTTTTTTTATTTAAGAAAGGATTAATTAACAAAACCATAAGGTAGGAGGGGTACAACTCCACACAATTCCCACCACCCAATCTCCATAACCCACCCCCTCCCCTGATAGCTTTCCCATTCTCTATCCCTCTGGGAGCATGGACCCAGGGTCATTGAGGGTTGCAGAAGGTAGAAGGTCTGGCTTCTGTAATTGCTTCCCCGCTGAACATGGGCATTGACTGGTGGGTCCATACTCCCAGCCTGTCTCTCTCTTTCCCTAGTAGGGTGTGTCTCTGGGGAAGCTGAGCTCCAGGACACATTGGTGGGGTCTTAAATCCAGGGAAGCCTAGCCAGCATCCTGGTGGCATCTGGAACCTGGTGATTGAAAAGAGAGTTAACATACGAAGCCAAACAAATTGTTCAGCAATCATGGGCCCAAAGCTTGGAATAGTGAAGAGGAAGTGTTAGGGGGGTACTCACTGCAAACTCTAGTGTACTTCTGCTTTCAGGTATATATTTTGCACTACTTTATGGAACATAAGATCTCTCTCACAGAAACTGGTCTATATCTAGGTTTTGGGACTTTGTTAAGAAGTGAACCACCTGAGATGAAATTAGAGTGTACTATAAAAGGAAAGGTCTCACCCGAGTAATGAAGCTGAAGGGTTGTCATTCCACACGTGAAGTCTCTGGAAACAGTCTGAGGTGAAGCATGCTGAGGTGGCAATCGTTGCATTGGTCAGGTTATGATCAGCGGATGCAATATTATTTGGTATGGATTGGGAGAGGCATATGGGAAAGTGGGTCCTATCCAAGGGTTCCAGGACTGGGGGAAGTAGGGGCTTTATAGTGGAGATGTGAGGTTCCTGCTGTCTTAGGGTTCAAAAAGACAATCGATAGTTAATGTTATCATCACATTATTTGGTAATTGGGTTAACTCTGAAAAGTCCTTTTGTTGTGGTTTCCTATACAGTACCCAGTATCTTGTATATAGCTGTGCTATTGGATGCTTCTAATCTACTTGGTCTAGGCTTTTGAGATATCAAATATCAAATACACAGCCTATATATTAAAAAGATTCAGTTTGTGTTTTGAAAAACTTTGAGACATACAATTGATTTTCCCCCTCTCATATTAATTAACTAGTGATTTATATGTCTACATTTTGCTAGGAGTGTACATCAACAGCATTCCCACCACCAAAAGACTGTGACCCATCCCTCCCACCCACTCCCACCCCACACTGGCCCAGGAAGCTACATGTCTACCCCTCACTACGGGGTTTTTACTTTGGTGGCCTACTTACAATTTGATCAGGTCCTGCTTTTAGTTTCCCTTTCAGATCTTCTTACTCAGCTTCTGTTGATGAGTGGGATCATCCCATACTCATCTTTACCTTTCTGACTTAGTTCACTTAACATAATTCCTTCTAGCTCTGTCGAAGATGGGTCAGAGAAGGTGGGTTCATTGTTCTTGATAGCTGCATAGTATTCCATTGTGTATATATACCACAGCTTTCTCAGCCACTCATCTGTTGTTGGGCACCTGGGTTGCTTCCAGGTTTTAGCTATTATGAATTGTGCTGCTATGAACATAGGGGAACACACCTCTTTTTGGTTGGGTGTTATGGATTCCTTGGGATATATCCTCAGGAGAGGAATTACTGGATCATATGGAAGGTCCATGTCTAGCCTTCTGAGAGTTTTCCAGACTGCTCTCCACAGAGGCTGGACCAATTTACATTCCCACCAGCAATGTAAAAGGGTTCCTCTGTCCCCACATCCTCTCTAGCATTTGTTGTTGCTTCCCTTTTTGATGTATGCCATTCTTACAGGAGTGAGGTGGTATCTTAGTGTTGTCTTAATTTGCATTTCTCTGACAATCAGTGACCTAGAGCAGTTTTTCGTATGTTTGTTAGCCTTTTGGATCTCCTCTGGAGTGAATGTTCTGTTCATATTCTATGCCCATTTTTGGATGGGGTCATTTGCTTTTTCGGTGCTAAGTTTGCTTAGCTCTTTATATATTTTGGTGATTAGTTTCTTGTCTGATGTCTGGCATGTGAAGATCTTCTCCCATTCTGTGAGGGGTCTTTCTGTTTGTTTAATAGTTTCTTTGGTTGTGCAGAAGCTTTTCAATTTGATGTAGTCCCATTGGTTTGTTTCTGCTTAAGTCTTCCTTGCAATTGGGTTTGATTCATCAAAGATGTCCTTGAGGTGTAGGTGGGAAACTGTTTTACCAATGTTTTCCTCTTAGTATTTGATTGTTTCTGGTCTGACATATAGGTCTTTGATCCATTTGGAGTTGATTTTTGTTTCTGGTGAGATAAAGTGGTTCAATTTCATTCTTCTGCATGTTACAACCCAGTTTTCCCAGCACCATTTATTGAAGAGAGCCTCCTTTTTCCATTTAATCCTTTGGGCCCCCTTATCAAAGATTAGATGTCCATAGGTTTGGGGATTTATTTCTGGGCTTTCAATTCTGTTCCACTGGTCTGTGTGCCTATTTTTGTTCCATTACCATGCTGTTTTGATGATGATGGCTTTATAATATAATTTAAGGTCTGGGAGTGTGATGACTCCATTTCTGTTTCTTTTTATCAATATGGTTTTGGCAATTCTAGGTGTTTTCAGGTTCCACATAAATTATTTTAGTGTTTGTTCTATTCTCTTAAAGAAGCTTGGTGGAACTTTGATGGTTATTGCATTAAATTTGTATATGGCTCTGGGGAGAATATTCATTTTGATGATATTTATTCTTCCAATCCATGAGCATGGGATATCTTTCCATTTTTTGGTAACACTTTCTATTTCCTTGGGTAGCTACTCATAGTTTTCAGCATACAAGTCTTTCACTTCTTTGGTCAACCTTATTCCTAGGTATTTGACTGATTTTGCTGAAACAGTAAATGGGAGTGATTACTGGATGTCTTCTTCTTCTTCATATTTTGTGTTTGCATAAAGAAATGCCACTGATTTTTGTACATTGATTTTGTAGCCTGGTACCTTGCTATATTGCCTAATAACATCCAGTAATTTTCTGCTGGATTCTTTAGGTCTTTCTATGTATACTGTCATATCATCTGCAAATAGTGAGAGCTTGACTTCCTCCCTTCCAATCTGTATTCCTTTGATTTCTTTCTCTTGCCTGATTGCTATGGCAAGAACTTCCAATACTATGTTGAAGAGTATCAGTGACAGTGGACAGCTCTGTCTAGTCCCCAATCTGAGGGGGAATGCTTTCAGCTTCTGTTCATTGAGTATGATGTTGGATGTAGGTTTGCTATATATAGACTCCACTATCTTGAGGAATCTCCCATCTATTCCCATTTTTTGTAGAGTTTTGAGCATGAATGGGTGTTGGATTTTGTCAAAGGCTTTCTCTGCATCTATTGAGATAATCATGTGGTTTCTGGCTTTGCTATTATTGATGTGGTGAATGACATTGATTGACTTACGGATGTTGAACCAGCCTTGCATTCCTGGGATGAATCCCACTTGGTCGTGATGAACAATCTTTTTGATGTGTTGCTGTATCCGGTTGGCCAAGATCTTGTTTAATATTTTGGCATCAATGTTCATCAGAGATATTGGTCTGTAGTTTTCCTTTTTTGTTCTCTCCCTATCAGCTTTTGGTATCAGGGTGATGTTGGCTTCATAGAAGGTGGAAGGGAGTATTCCTGTTTCTTCAATCTTATGGAATAGCTTAAGAAATATGGGTATTAACTGTTTCCTGAAAGTTTTGTAGAATTCTTTTGTGAAGCCATCTGGTCCAGGACTTTTGTTGTTGGGGAGATTCTTAATAACGGTTTCAATTTCTTTGTCTGTGATTGGTGCATTTAGATTTTGGAGTTCTTCTTGGTTCAGTTTTGGAAGTGCATAGGATTCTAGGAATTGTTCCATTTCTTCCAGATTCTCTAGCTTGGTGGCATATAGTTCTTTATAGAAGTTTTTCAGGATTCTCTGGATTTCTGTGGTGTCAGTTGTGATATCTCCTCCATCGTTTACAATTCTATTAATTTGAGTCTTCTCTCTTTTTTGTTTGGTGAATCTGGCTAGGGGTTTGTCAATTTTGTTTAATCTTTCAAAGAACCAACATTTGGCTTCATTGATCTTTTGTATGGTTCTTTTATTTTCGATGTGGTTTATTTCTGCTCTAACTTTAGTGATTTCTGTCCTTCTGGTTGCTTTAGGGTTCCTTTGTTCCTCTTCCTCTAAGTCCTTGAGGTGTGCAGTAAGGTCGTTCATTTGAGCTTCTTCTTGGTGTTTAATATGTGATTGTATGGCTATAAGTTTCCCTCTCATTACTGCTTTAGCTGTGTCCCAAATGTTTTGATAGGTTGTGTCTTCATTTTCATTAGTTTCCAGGAACATTTGAATTTCCTGTTTGAGTGAGTCTCTGACCCAGTGGTTCTTAAGGAGCATGTTGTTTAGTTTCCAAATTCTGTGTCCTTTAATAATTTTCTGTTTGTTGTTAAATGTTAGTTTTACTCCACTGTGGTCTGAGAAGATACTTGGGATGATTTCAATGCTCTTGAATTTATTGATGCTGTCTTTGTGACCTAACCGTGGTCTATCCTTGAGTATGTTATGTGGATTTGAAAAGAAGGTGTATTCCAATTTTTTGGCGTGGAGGAGTCTGACAATGTCCAAGATGTCTAGTCTGTCAATCTCTTCATTCAATTCTCTTGTATCTTTATTGGTTCTCTGCTTTGTTGATCTGTCTAAGTGTGAGAGTGGGGTATTGAAGTCTCCCTCTATTATTGTATTACTATTGATGTATTTTTGAAATTCTTTCAGTAGATGCTTAATGTATTTAGATGGTCCCTCATTGGGTGCATAGATGTTAATAATTGTTAAGTCTTCTTGGCTGATTGATCCTGTAATCATTATGTAATGTCCTTGCCTATCTTTTATTACTTTATTTAATTTAAAATCTATCATGTCTGAGATGAGAATGGCTGTTCCTGCTCTTTTTTGTGGTCCATTGGCTTGTATGATAGTTTTCCATCCTTTCACTTTAAGCCTGTGTTTATCTTTGTTGTTTTCACCGGCTATGCTATTTTTGCCAAGCTGGCTTCACCGGAGGGTAACAGACAACCAGGGACTCATGGTTGAGCTGTAGGCAGTATCTCTTTATTCATGCAGGATGCAGCACAATCTAAACCGAGTTAAGCTAAACTCAAGGTACCCTAAAACTCACAATGCTGTCTTTATATATACTTGCCAAGTAGGGTGGAAACAGGATGTGACATAGAGAGGGTGGAGAGAAAAGTGACTGGTAAAAATCAGAGTGTGAGAAGGAAGGGGGCAGAGCAGGGGAGAATCCTATCACTGAACCACCAATGCCCTGGAGGGAGGGTGGTGCTTGTTAACAGTGGTTATGTAAATAGAATGCAGTGGTTATGTAAATAGAATAGTGTTAAGCAGGGGGGGATTTAAACCAAATGAAACAGAAGGGGTCACATGCATACCAACATATCTTGTTGTGACAGATGGGATTCTTGCAAGCGGCATATGGTTGGGTTATGTTTTCTGATCCATCCCCCCACCCTGTACCTTTTGATGGGTGAGTTTAAGCCATTGACATTTATTGATATTATGGATTTAATGTATTGTAGTGCCATTGTTAAAAAAATGTTTGCTCTGATATATTGCAAGTATTATAGTGATTTTCTTGCTTATAAGAGGTCTTTTAGAACCTCTTTCAGGGCAGGCTTGGTGATGGTTGCCTCCTTTAACTGTTGTTTATCTAAGAAGGTTTTGATCCCTTCATCTAGTATGAATGAAAGTCTAGCAGGATATATTATATTTGGTTGAAACCCTTTTTCTTTCAGGGCTTGATAGATATCTTGCCATTCCCTTCTGGCTTTTAGAGTTTGAGCGGAGATGTCTGCAGATAATCTTATGGGTTTTCCCTTGTATGTGACTTTTTGTTTCTCTCTTGCAGCCTTTAGGATCCTTTCTTTATCCTTACTTCTTCTCATTGTGACTATGATGTGTCTTGGTGTCTTCAGGTCTGGGTTGATTCTGTTTGGTACTCTCTGGGCCTCTTGAATCTTGATGTCCTTTCTGTTATTCAGGTCTGGGAAGTTTTCTTCTATTATTTCCTCTAGAATGTTTTCTTCCCCTTCCTCTCTTTCTTCCTCTGGCAGGCCAATTATACGAATGTTACTTCTTTTGAGATCATCCCATATGTCTCTGTTGTTGTTTTCAGTGTCTCTCAATCTCTTTTTAAGCTCTTTTACCTCTTTCTTAGTTTTCTCTAACTCATCCTCTGTCTGACTAATACTATTTTCTGTTTCTGTTAGTCTGCTTTCCCTTGCCTCAGCTTCTTTCTTCATTACAGCTATTTCAGCTTTCAGTTCTCTAATTGCCTCAAGATAATCAGTATTTTCCTTGGGGGTCTCAACTGTTGTTTCCCTAATACTGCCATTCCTTTCCTCCAATGTTGTTTTCATTTCTGTGATTAATAAGTTTATTATTGCTTGCATACTTTTCTTATCTATGGTTACTTCTGGCTGATTTGTAGTTTCTTCTGGGCACTTGTCTTCATTCATTGGGGTAGCAGTTTTATTTGGTTTTGATCTACCCATTTTTTTGATTTATGTGTTTCTTTTTTTTAATCCTCTGTTGTTCCTTAGTTGTTGTGTCTTGAGTACAAGTAACCCTGTACTAAATACCTTTATGACAATTGCACTCACCAACCTCAGGAATACAGTAGCAACTGAAGCAAGTATTGAAGTAGTTTAATTGTTACCAGTTAGCTAAACAATTTCTCCAATCCATGAAAAAATAGTAACCTAATCCCAGTGAACGAAGAGAAAAGAAAGGATAGCAAGAATAGACAGTTATGCAAATCTACTATCCACTGCATATTCTAGGGGTAACAAGAGGGGAAAGGGAACTAGAGCAGAGATACACACATAGAGAGTCCACTCTGAGTCAGATTTCTTCCCCAAAATAATTCACAAATTAAGACAGGCAAAGAAGAAGGAAGAAGTGTATGACAAGGTTAAAAAAAAAGAGAGTGATAGACAAGAGAGATATAAAAGGGAGAAGATAAGAAAAAGAGCTGTAATTAAAGAGCAGTGAAAGGAAATTCCCAAATGTGTATCAGTGAATTCAAAAAACACACAGTTTGTTGGTGTGGGGGCTGGGGCCTGTGACTTTGGAAGTCGTAGGATTAAGGAAGAAGGGATGACAAGAATGAGAAAAATAAAAAAAAAAGAAAGAGAGAGAAAAAAGAAAAAGATAAGAAAAAGAACAGTCATAAAAGGGCAGTGAAAGGAAAGTTTTTTTTAATGTTTTTATTTTTAATTATTTAATTAGCTATGAGGGGTGAGGTGGGGGGTTTTCTGAAACCCTCTGGATTTCAGAAGGGTATAGACTTAGAATTAATGATGGTGGGACAGGAATTTGGTAAAGAAAAGGACTGGTTATGGGGGGGGTGGCGGGAAGGAGGTATGCTTGAAAATTAAAAGGAAGAAAAAAAATCTTTTTTCTTTTTTTTTTTCCCCTTTTTCCCTACTCTAATTCTTAACCCATATTAAGTTATAGTCACCTCCTTGGTGTTGCTGCTAGGACCCCTTATTGGCTGGCCTGCTAAAAGCAGAAAATTCTCCTGTTTCCAGGAGATGTGGTCAGAGCTCAGCCACTAGCAGCTTCTCAGTCCACCATCTTCCAGGAAACACCCCCCCCCCCGAAGCTTTTTTAAAGGATTTCTCAAAGATGAAAACTAGCTCCAGGTCCTTTTGATCCAATGAGAGCTGTACTCAAGGACGTTCTCGGATCCACCCTCAGGGTCGCTGTGGTCCCCGGAGACTCCCAAGAGGAAGCCCCCCGAGCTACAGTGCTCCCTCCCGGTCCTCTGCTGGCCGCCCAGCAGCGCTCTGAAACAGGCGGAGGAGCCGCCTTCCCGGGCCGAGGACAATGCCCGGAGCACCCGCCTTGCCCAGTCAACACCCATGTTCAGCGGGGAAGCAATGACAGAAGCCAGACCTTCCACCTTCTGCATCCCACAATGACCCTGGGTCCATGCTCCCAGAGGGACAGAGAATGGGAAGGCTATCAGGGGAGGGGATGGGATATGGAGATTGGGTGGTGGGAATTGTGTGGAATTGTACCCCTCCTACCCTATGGTTTTGTTAATTAATCCTTTCTTAAATTAAAAAATAAATTAATTTATTTAAAAAATTTGAAAAAAAATTAAAACATAAGTCATATTATGCTGGTATAAAATGATTTGTATATACCTTATTATATCGATAATTATGTCATTCTTTTAGCTGAAAAACAGAGATCTGATTTTTTTATTTTACTAGAAGCTGGTGATTTCAGGGGCCTGGCAGTGGTGAGCGGGGTTGAGCACATGTGACTTTGTAGAAGGACCTGGATTCAAGCTGTCGCCTCCTCTCAGAGCTCCAGGCACTGGGAGCAGTGTTGCTGTGCTGTCTCTCCCTCACTAACTCCCTCTGCCAGTTCCAGTTGGTTTGTTTGTTTGTATCCAGAAAAAACACATAAAGACTAAAGCTGGTGCTTTTATTTACTTATCTATGTGGCCAAAAAAAAATGTTAACAATAAAATGTGGGTCTTACAAACTTGTTGAGATCAGGAAACCTAAGTCTGAATCCAAATAAGACATGGCTGGTAATAATTACTCATGATTTTACCTACGTAGGTTCTGCTGTTTCCTTGGAAGTAGCTGATGACAGACTTTCCAAGGGACACCGAGTGCTTTAGCCTCAGTGCCTTGGATGGACCTGAGGTCCTCAGGGTACTATATGGTAATACTTGAGTGTGAACTGTGTTCCTCTCTCTCTCTCTCTCCCACTTATTAAGTAAATAAATGACAAGTAAGCAAATAAATCAAAACAATCTAACAACAACAAAAACAAGCAGGGGGTGATAGCTTAATGGTTATTCAGACAGTGTCACATGCTTTAAACTCCAAGGTCCCAGGATCCCCCCTCCTTGCCCCCAACAAACACAACACAATAAAGCAGAATGGAGCAGTGCTCTGGAAAATAGAAGACTTGCCTTACTACTATTATTTTGATATTTTGAATATCAAATTTGTAATGATAACATCTCACCATATCTACATGAAGCTAGGTAAGTATGCCCACATCTATCCTTGTTGATTCTTGATGTAGATTACTACAAGGTGCCTTTCATTCAGCAATAAATGATATCTTTGTGGTTATTTCTGCTCATGCACATGTGGGGTTGTTATTTGTTTAAGTGATTTTAGTGATATAAATGCATTTATAACTTCAGTCTATAGATTAATTAGTGTTCTAGAATTTTCAAACTCAGGCATGCAGCTTAGAAGTGACAAACTGGATCTGTGGTTGCTCACATATATAAAAATATGTGGGAGGTGGGCAGTGGTGCACCTGGGTAAGCATGTACTTTATGGTGAGCAGGACTTAGGGTCCAGCCTCTGGACCCCACCTGGAGGGTAAGCCTCACAAGTGATGAAGTAGGTCTGCAGGAGTCTTTCTGTATCTCTCTATCTTTTATCCCCCCTCTCCTCTCAATTTCTCTGTCTCCTTCCAATTATAAATACATAAAAGTATTTAAAACAGATATATATGTCTTATTTTGCATGTTTTGTGATTAATTTTTGTTTTTAGTGTTTCTGCCATGCTGCCTCTCCTCACATAGAAATAAACCTGTCTTTTTTAAAAGACTTTCTTTTTTTAATTTTATTTATTTATTTTCCCTTTTGTTGCTCTTGTTTTATTGTTATAGTTATTATTGTTGTTGTTGGATAGGTCAGAGAGAAATGGAGAGAGGAGGGGAAGACAGAGAGGGGGAGAGAAAGACAAACACCTGCAGACCTGCTTCACCACCTGTGAAGCGACTCCCCTGCAGGTGGGGAGCCGGGGGCTCAAATCAGGATCCTTACTCCCATCCTTGCACTTTGTGCCACCTGAGTTTAACCCACTGCATTACTTCCGGACTCCCTAAACCTGTCTTGAAGCTCATTGAATTACTGAACTGTCCTCAATATCTCTCTCTCTCTCTCTCTCTCTCTCCTCTCTTTCTCTGTGTGTATCTTTACACAGGATTGTGGCTCACCTCAGGACACTGCTATTTTCCACCCAATAAAGGTCACTGGGATGAAATATCTTCCTCTCTAAAGCCTGTCTGCTCTCCGTGTCTACCCCAGCCATGAGATGATTTGACTATCTATAAACATGTTGACACCAACCTGCTTCAGTGTTATGTACTTACTGTAAATGTGGCCTCTAAGCTATGCTATCTTCAGAAATGTGATCTTGGGGAAAAAATGTGCAGCTCTCTTCTGCATTGTCATATCATTTGACAATTCTATTATTCTCCACTGGCTTAACTTTGGAGGAATTAAGTGTCAGCAGAAAAATATTTTGTTGGTTTTTATTTCCCAAAGTCCATATTAAGTTTGTTTTTAAGAAACTGCCACATGATATTGTCTCAATTCATCCATAAAACAAATGACTCTCAAAAAATCTATAAGGTAAAGTAAAAAATAATAATATCTGTCTTTCCAGTGTTCTAGGGTATTTTTCTGCATAAGCAGAAGGTGAGAATCCCTCCTAAAATGATGATCCTTTAGGAACTTAACTGCTTGCCAGATGCCCAAGGAGTGTCCAGTCGGCTCTCCCACAAGCAAGAAAAAAAAAAAAAAAGAAGTTATTCAAACACAGTGGTTTGTCTCTATGGTGTGAGTCCACAGTCTCAGCTATCAAATTATGTTATATTATTATATATTCTCATATTATTATACAGCCAATATTATCATGACATACAATGACAATGATCTTTGTCATAATGTGCAAGTATGAGATGATAGACGTTTTTTCATCCCCTATCCCCAGTGTGGGTTCCATGAAAGTTAAGCCAATAATCTTGTCAATGAAAAACTAAGTAATACATACATCTGGTTTACACACAGGAATATAGGTCTATGTAAACGAAGTTCTAATAGAGAAATGAATTTAACAGAAGTTTTTTATATTACTGTATTTTTCTTGTGCAAATTTTAGTATGAAGTCCTGAAGTTACACTACTGACCTTGATAATGCTGTAAAAATGGAATGTATAAAAGTAGACTGCCCACCCCTGTACCAAATCCTGTTAACTCTTCTCCACTCGACAGCAAACACAGGAGATTGTATATGACAGCACCACAGCTGTGTGATCCTCTTCAGTAGCACAAGGAAACAGATGGATCCTAGAGGTACCAGACATAGATAGATGATAGAGTAGATAGAGACATGCATGAGTGATAAATGGATAACAGGAGAGGTAGACAGGAAAGTGTACAGATAAATAGGTGAGACCTAGCATGAGCTTTTAAAAATATTTTATTTACTTATTATCTATTACCGGATAGAGACAGAGAGAAATTGAGAGGGGGTGGGAGATAGAGAGGTAGAGAGACAGAGAGACACCTGCAGCCCTGCTTCACCACTCCTGAAGCTTTCCCCTTGCAGGTGGGTTCAGGGGCTTGAACCTGGGTCCTGTACCACCGGCTGGCTTCCCAGCATGTTCTTCGAATGGCAGTTTACACAATCAGGACATCAGTTTGATTCTGTGTGTCCTTCCTTCTCTCTCTGGCTGCTTATGCAGGAAAGCTGGCTTGGAACATTCCCTAGTTCTGATTTCCTAGCTGAAAACCAGCTATACATAGTCACTGACAATTAAGAATTTTCTTGGGAGTCAGGCGGTAGCGCAGTGGGTTAAGTACACATGGCAGTGTGAAGCACAAGGACCGGCATAAGGATCCTGGTTCGAGCCCCCGGCTCCCCACCTGCAGGGGAGTCACTTCACAGGCGGTGAAGCAGGTCTGCAGGTGTCTGTCTTTCTCTCCCTCTCTCTGCCTTCCCCTCCTCTCTCCATTTCTCTCTGTTATATATTACAAGGACAGCATCAATAACAACAATAACAACTACAACAATAAAAATGAAAAAGGGCAACAAAAGGGAAAATACATAAATAAATTTTTAAAAATTAAAAAAAAAGAATTTTCTCTTCAGTGTAGCTTTTTGTTTCAGATTTTCATCTAATTATTTTTTTTTCCTTTGTATCTGAGCACTTGCAATACTGCTCCCACCCTTCTCATTTTGGCTTCTGTGTAGTCTCACTTTTTTTATTTTTAAAAACAGGATCAGGATGCCTGGCAACGTAGCCCACTTGAGTAACACATGGGATTTGCCATGAGCAGAGCCCAGATTCCAGCCCAGCTCCCCAGGAACTGCTAGAAGCTTGATGCCGTGTCTTGTCTGCTCTCCATCTATCTGTGTCTCAGTGCTTCTGTCTGAGTAAAGTCAGCCTGGAACAGTGAACATCCAGAGCTTCTTTAAGTTTAAAAACATGGATTCAACTCCTTAGTTATATATATGTAATTTATGAATAAGAAAGGAGGAGAGAGAGAAAGAACCAGCTATCACTCTGGTATATCTGCTGACAAGGATTGAACTCAGGACCTCATGCTTCAGAATCCAATACTTTATCCACTGAGCTACCACCCGGACCACTCAACTCCTCCTTTTGTGAAGCAAGTCTCCAAAATTTTTGTCAAGACTCTAAGCATGTTACCTGATATCAAGAGTCTAAATCAACTAAACACTTGGCTATCCAGCACAGTCACTGATTCTTCAAAGACCGCCCAGAGAACGCAGCATTTCCTCATTCTGGGGATGAAAAGACTGAATCTCAGAGGTTTAAGAAGACCGACTCACAGAAGATATTATGGAGTAGTGCACTCATTGGCAGCAAATTTTAGATCGTGCAGTGGTCTCTGTTACCTAAGTATACTTCTTCATTCCCATTCAGGAAATCCCCCCAAACTCAAGGCCTTCCTTATATTTCTCCATATTTCACTCTAACACTTGTAATACCTATTTTATTGAGCCACTTGGTGTGATTTTTAAAGTAAGAAACTTTTATTACTAATTTAGCAGACTTTAGATTTAAATGAAAGAATTAAGAAAAATTATTACAGATTATTATAAAGCTCCTGTCAAAAAAAAAATAAGATCTCATTTTTGTCAATCCTCTACAAATTCTACTAAGTAACCAGTAATCAAAATCAAGAATTACTGACATATTTTTATAAATGAGCAGTATCCTGGAGCAGGTGGTGGTGCACCTGATGAGCGAACATGTTACAATATTCAGGACCCAGGTTCAAGCCCCCAGTCCCCACCTGCAGGGGGAAAGCTTTGCGAGTGGTGAAGCAGGACTGATGATGTTTCTGTGTCTCTGTCACTCTCTACCCCCTCTTGCCTCTTGATTTCTGGCTGTCTCTATCCAATAAATAAATAAAATAATCTAAACATTTAAAAAGAAGAATCCTGAAAATAGAAGTGCAGTGTTTAAAAATTGTCCACATTTCTTCAACATGTCAGTCTGCAAGCACAGGCCCAGATACTCAGTATATCAGAAGATACTTAGCAGAGAAGGACTAGCTCACCACAAGCTGGGAGAACAAGCTAGAACAGAGAATGGAAAGCCGCGTGTTTCAGTAAATATTAACACAGGTCACAGTTCCATTGTTTGATTTAGAGAAATATGGAGAGGTACAAATGCTTCCTGTGTTTTTATTACTTAAGCTGCTACTGGTGCAAATCTGCAGCAAGATTTCAAGGTGATTCCCTGTTGTTGTTTCCATGGAGCTGGTATGTCACCTACTGAAGTGTTCTTGGAAAAGACTACTAGTCTCTATACTGTCTCCTCTCCCCCATCTCTCTCTCTCTCCTCTCTCTCTCTCCCTCTCCCTCTCCCTCTCCCTCTTCTTCTCCCTCTCCTCTATCTCTCCCTCTCCTATATATCTCTCTCTCCCTCTCCTCTCCTCTTATCTCTCTCTCTCTGTCTCTCTCTCTGCTGAACTATTTATCTAGCTTCTCTGCTGGCTCAGACCTTAATCTTTATGTATGCTCACTTTAATTATTTTGATGATTTCCATTAAAGATATGCCAATCATGTTTAAACCACTCCCTTGAAACATATAAAAGAGGTAAGCAAAGTAAGTGTGTGCTTTGAAGAAAGAAAGAAGCCACGACTTCTATTTTCAGCAATTATTATTTCACGTTGGAGATATAAAAAAAATGTGTGTACATTACAGAAGTATGATCTTGTAATTCTGTTTCAAGGTCAACTAAAATTCCAGGGCAAAATCTGTTCACTGTCACCACCAGCATGATCGCAATGCTCACACCTTGCTCAAAGTGGGCGGGGAGGACTGTGAGAAACAGATCTGGTTCAAATCATTTATTTCACTTTAAATACATACCAGATGCTTTGCTACCACACACACACACACACACACAAAAAGGAAATTAAGTAAAGATGATCTAGGTGCTAAGAGGACAGCTGGTGGTACACCTGGCTGAGCGCACACATAATATTCAAGGATGCAGGTTCAAGCCCCAGCTGTCCCAGCTCCCTACATGCAGGGGGAAGCTTCCTGAGCGGTGAAGCAGGACTGCAGGTGTCTCTCTGTCTCTCTCCATCTCTTTCTCCTCCTTCCCTCTCAATTTCTCTTTCTCTCCAATAATAAATAAATAAAAGTATATATATATATATATATATATATATATATATATATATATATAATCTAAAAGAGAGAGAGAATCTAGAGATTCTCTAGAAGTTCAAGTGAATGATGTCTGCGGAAGTGAGTCTGCCTCTCGGTCTGTGGGTATTTATTTGTTCTTCATAAGTGTGAATGCATTTCAACATCTCCAATAACCTGTGTGTGGCTTTTAAACTCTCCTGTGAACTTTTTGAAATGCATTCCTATTTTGAATTGATCATCAAAGTTCTTGACACAGGCTTATTTTGTATTTATGTAAGAATTACAGTTTGACTTAAAAAAACATATGCTTTAGTAATGTTCGTCTACTAGGTATAAAAATTGAAGTGAATAGACTTGAATATAGGCTGGGATATCAAGCTGAAAGGACAAAGAGAATGCTCCCCCCCCCACACAGGGGTATTATCTGCTTTTAAAAAATCATAATGTCGCCTCAGCTTATGGCTATGACAAAACGTATACATGGTACCTTGTGGTCTGGGCTTCCAAGCTGGCATTCACAAAAGTCTGCTTCAGCCATCCAGAAGACCACAGCTGGATGGACGGGCTTTATGGGTTACTATCCCCACCCTAACCCTGCCCCATCACAAGCATAAACCCTGCATCCACAAGGAGTGAAAGCTTGAACATAGCTCAAGCCCATCTTGCTAACATAGAACCTCATAAAAATCTTAATCCTGAAATCTATCTTTTAAAAATGCAAAGCCCATAGCATGGTCCTAGTAGAAAAACCATGATCAGAACTAGCTTTGCATTGAAATGACCACATAACCCAGCAGCCCTGCCTCACTGCCATCAGATCAGGAGCTATTTCCATACGGACTTCTCCAAACCTTCTGGGTGCTGGTGCTGACAGATGGGCAGTTTGGGAAAAGGTGAGTAATGGAGTCAGGGATACCTTTGCCTCTAAGACCTCTTATAAATGAGCCACAGGAACCCCACCAGGTATGTCCCCAGTATATGGATTGCCTTTGGTAAAAATTAGTTGGTGATGGAATATGAAAATGAAGGGTAGTCTTATTTTGAAGATAGTATTTAATCAAGGACCAATATAAAGTGAAAAACCTGTTTGGAAATCATATAGCTTAAGTGAAAAAAATATTCAGTTTCAACTATTTAAAAAAAAGAAGCTAAGAAAGACAAGCCAAATATGGCTGATATGAAGTGTGAGGTACGTGATAACTCTGGAACAGTAAGGCCCTTTAGGATCCTCAAATTTAGTTTTTATTATCTTTATTTATTATATCTATATAGTTATTGGCTAGAGATAGGCAGACATTGAGAGGGCAGGGGGAGACGGGGGAAGAGAGAGAGACAGAAAGACACCTGCGGGGAGGAGGAAGATGGCAGACTGAGAAGCTGCTAACAGCGAGTGCTCTGATCGCATTGTCGGCAACAGTAGGATTTTCTGCCTTTAGCAGGCCAGTCAATAAGGGGTGACACCAAAGAGGTGATTATAATTTAATTTGGGTTAAGAATTAGAGTAAAGGTGACACGGACTAGCGGGGCTCCAGACTTCCCAGGCAGCGCCGGGCAAGGCGAGTGCACCGGGCATTGTCCTCCGCCCAGGAAGGCGGCTCCTCTGCCGGTTGCAGAGCGCAGTGGGCAGAGGACCCGGAGAGAGCACTTTAGCTCGGGGGCTTTCTCTTGGGAGTCTCCAGGGTCCACCACGACCCTGAGGGTGGATCCAAAGACTTCTTGAGTACAGCTCTCATTGGATCAAAGGACTTGGAGCTAGTTTTCATTTTCGAGAAATCCTTTAAAAAAGTCTGGAGGGGGTGTTTCCCGGAAGATGGCGGACGGAGAAGCTGCTAGTCTCTGAGCTCTGAACACACTCCCCTGGAGACAATAGGATTTCTGCCTTTAGCAGGCCAGCCAATAAGGTGTCCTTAGACACCAAGGAGGTGACTATAACTTAATTTGGGTTAAGAATTAGAGTAGGGAAAAAAATTCTTTTTTCCCTTTTAATTTTCAAGCATACATCCTTCCCGCTGCCCCTCTCCCCATAAGCAGTTCCTGGGACCAGCTCCTAGCAGGATAACCCATACCACCAAACAGGGTGTTTTTTTTGAATTCACTGATACACATTTGGGAAGTTCGTTGCACTGCTCTTTAATTACAACTCTTCTTCTTATCTTCTGCCTTTTTTCTCTCTTATCTCTCTCTCTCTCTTTTATAATCTTGTCATACACTTCTTTCTTATTTGCCTTTCTGAATTTGTGAATTACTTTGGGGAAGAAATATGACTCAGAGTGGACTCTCTATGTGGGTATCTCTGCTCTAGTTCCCTTTCCCCTCTTGTTACCCCTAGAATATACACTGGATAGTAGATTTGCATAACTGTCTATTCTTGCTATCCTCTCTTTCTTTTCTCTTTCTTCACTGGGATTTGGTTACTATTTTTTCACGGACTGGAGAAATTGTTTGGCTAACTGGTAACGATTAAACTACTTCAATACTTACTTCAGTTGCTACTGTAATTCCGGAGGTTGGTGAGTGCAATTGTCATAAAGGTATTTAGTACAGTGTTACTTGTACTCAAGACACAACTACTGAGGAACAACAGAGCATAAAAAAAGAGAGAAACACATAAATTTAAAAAATGGGTAGATTGAAAACAATTAAAACTGCTACTCCAATGAATGAAGACAAGTGCCCAGAAGAAACAACAAATCAGCCAGAAGTAACCATAGATAAGAAAAGTATGCAAGCAATAATAAACTTATTAATCACAGAAATGAAAACAACATTGGAGGAAAGGAATGGCAGTATTAGGGAAACAACAGTTGAGACCCCCAAGGAAAATACTGATTATCTTGAGGCAATTAGAGAACTGAAAGCTGAAATAGCTGTAATGAAGAAAGAAGCTGAGGCAAGGGAAAGCAGACTACAGAAGCAGAAAACAGAATTAGTCAGACAGAGGATGAGTTAGAGAAAACTAAGAAAGAGGTAAAAGAGCTTAAAAAGAGATTGAGAGACACTGAAAACAACAACAGAGACATATGGGATGATATCAAAAGAAGTAACATTCATATAATTGGCCTGCCAGAGGAAGAAAGAGAGGAAGGGGAAGCAAACATTCTAGAGGAAATAATACAAGAAAACTTCCCAGATCTGAATAACAGAAAGGATATCAAGGTTCAAGAGGCCCAGAGAGTACGAAACAGAATCAACCCAGACCTGAAGACACCAAGACACATCATAGTCACAATGAGAAGAAGTAAGGATAAAGAAAGCATAATAAAGGCTGCAAGAGAGAAACAAAAAGTCACATACAGGGGAAAACCCATAAGATTATCTGCAGAATTCTCAACTCAAACTCTAAAAGCCAGAAGGGAGTGGCAAGATATCTATTGAGCCCTGAATGAAAAAGGGTTTCAACCAAGGATAATATATCCTGCTACACTTTCATTCAAGCTAGATGGAGGGATCAAAACCTTCTTAGACAAACAACAGTTAAAGGAGGCAACCATCACCAAGCCGGCCCTGAAAGAGGTTCTAAAAGACCTCTTATAAACAAGAACATCACTATAGTACTTGCAATATATGAGAGTAAACAAATTGTTTTTTAGAACAATGGCACTACAATACATTAAATCCATAATATCAATAAATGTCAATGGCTTAAACTCACCCATCAAAAGGCACAGGGTGGGGGGATGGATCAGAAAACATAACCCAACCATATGCTGCTTGCAAGAATCCCATCTGTCACAAGATAAACACAGACTTAATGTGAAAGGATGGAAAACTATCATACAGGCTAACGGTCCACAAAAAAGGGCAGGAACAGCCATTCTCATCTCAGACACGATAGATTTTAAATTAAATAAAGTAATAAAATATAGGCAAGGGCATTACATAATGATTACAGGATCAATCAGCCAAGAAGACTTAACAATTATTAACATCTATGCACCCAACGAGGGACCATCTAAATACATTAAGCACCTACTGAAGAATTTCAAAAATACATCAATAGTAATACAATAATAGTGGGAGACTTCAATACCCCACTCTCACACTTAGACAGATCAACAAAGCAGAGAACCAATAAAGATACAAGAGAATTGAATGAAGAGATTGACAGACTAGACCTCTTGGACATTTTCAGACTCCTCCACCCCCCAAAACTGGAATACACCTTCTTTTCAAATCCACATAACATACTCAAGGATAGACCACATGTTGGGCCACAAAGACAGCATCAATAAATTCAAGAGCATTGTAATCCTCCCAAGTATCTTCTCAGACCACAGTGGAGTAAAACTAACATTTAAAAACAAACGGAAAATTATTAAAAGACATAGAATTTGGAAACTAAAGAACATGCTCCTTAAGAACCACTGGGTCACAGACTCACTCAAACAGGAAATTCAAATGTTAATGGAAACTAATGAAAATGAATACACAGCCTATCAAAATATTTGGGACACAGCTAAAGCAGTACTGAGAGGGAAACTTATAGCCATACAATCACATATTAAACACCAAGAAGAAGCTCAAATGAACGACCTTACTGCACACCTCAAGGACTTAGAGGAAGAGGAACAAAGGAACCCTAAAGCAACCAGAAGGACAGAAATCACTAAAGTTACAGCAGAAATAAACCACATCAAAAATAAAAGAACCATACAAAAGATCAATGAAGCCAAATGTTGGTTCTTTGAAAGATTAAACAAAATTGACAAACCCCTAGTCAGACTCACCAAACAAAAAAGAGAGAAGACTCAAATTAATAGAATTGTAAACGATGGAGGAGATATCACAACTGACACCACAGAAATCCAGAGAATCCTGCGAAACTTCTATAAAGAACTATATGCCACCAAGCTAGAGAATCTGGAAGAAATGGAACAATTCCTAGAAACCTATGCACTTCCAAAACTGAACCAAGAAGAACTACAAAATCTAAATGCACCAATCACAGACAAAGAAATTGAAACCGTTATTAAGAATCTCCCCAACAACAAAAGTCCTGGACCAGATGGCTTCACAAACGAATTCTACAAAAATTTCAGGAAACAGTTAATACCCATACTTCTTAAGCTATTCCATAAGATGGAAGAAACAGGAATACTCCCTTCCACCTTCTATGAAGCCAACATCACCCTGATACCAAAAGCTGATAGGGGGAGAACAAAAAAGGAAAACTACAGACCAATATCTCTGATGAACATTGATGCCAAAATATTAAACAAGATCTTGGCCAACCGATACAGCAACACATCAAAAAGATTGTTCATCATGACCAAGTGGGATTCATCACAGGAATGCAAGGCTGGTTCAACATCCGTAAGTCAATCAATGTCATTCACCACATCAATAAAAGCAAAGCCATAAACCACATGATTATCTCAATAGATGTAGAGAAAGCCTTTGACAAAATCCAACAGCCATTCATGCTCAAAACTCTACAAAAAATGGGAATAGATGGGAAATTCCTCAAGATAGTGGAGTCTATATATAGCAAACCTACATCCAACATCATACTCAATGAACAGAAGCTGAAAGCGTTCCCCCTCAGATCGGGGACTAGACAGGGCTGTCCACTGTCACCGTTACTCTTCAACATAGTATTGGAAGTTCTTGCCATAGCAATCAGGCAAGAGAAAGAAATCAAAGGGATACAGATTGGAATGGAAGAAGTCAAGCTCTCACTATTTGCAGATGATATGATAGTATACATAGAAAGACCTAAAGAATCCAGCAGAAAATTACTGGAAGTTATTAGGCAATATAGCAAGGTACCAGGCTACAAAATCAATGTACAAAAATCAGTGGCATTTCTCTATGCAAACACTAAATCTGAAGAAGAAGACATCCAGAAATCACTCTCATTTACTGTGTCAGCAAAATCAATCAAATACCTAGGAATAAAGTTGACCAAAGAAGTGAAAGACTTGTATGCTGAAAACTATGAGTCGCTACTCAAGGAGATAGAAACTGATACCAAGAAATGGAAAGATATCCCATGCTCATGGATTGGAAGAATAAATATCATCAAAATGAATATTCTCCCCAGAGCCATATACAAATTTAATGCAATAACCATCAAAGTTCCACCAAGCTTCTTTAAGAGAATAGAACAAACACTACAATCATTTATCTGGAACCTGAAAACACCTAGAATTGCCAAAACCATCTTAAGGAAAAGAAACAGAAAATGAAGGCATCACACTCCCAGACCTTAAACTATATTATAAAGCCATCATCATCAAAACAGCATGGTACTGGAACAAAAATAGGCACACAGACCAGTGGAACAGAATTGAAAGCCTAGAAGTAAATCCCAACACCTATGGGCATCTAATCTTTGATAAGGGAGCCCAAAGGATTAAATGGCAAAAGGAGGCTCTCTTCAATAAATGGTGCTGGGAAAACTGGGTTGAAACATGCAGAAGAATGAAATTGAACCACTTCATCTCACCAGAAACGAAAATCAAATCCAAATGGATCAAAGACCTAGATGTCAGACCAGAAACAATCAAATACTTAGAGGAAAACATTGGTAAAACACTTTCCCACATACAACTCAAGGACATCTTTGATGAATCAAACCCAATTGCAAGGAAGACTAAAGCAGAAACAAACCAATGGGACTACATCAAATTGAAAAGCTTCTGCACATCCAAAGAAACTATTAAACAAACAGAAAGACCCCTCACAGAATGGGAGAAGATCTTCACATGCCAGACATCAGACAAGAAACTAATCACCAAAATATATAAAGAGCTCAGCAAACTTAGCCGCAAAAAAGCAAATGACCCCATCCAAAAATGGGCAGAGGAAATGAACAAAACATTCACCACGGAGGAGATCCCAAAGGCTAACAAACATATGAAAAACTGCTCTAGGTCACTGGTTGTCAGAGAAATGCAAATTAAGACAACACTAAGATACCACCTCACTCCTGTAAGAATGGCATACATCAAAAGGACAGCAGCAACAAATGCTGGAGAGGATGTGGGGACAGAGGAACCCTTTTACATTGCTGGTGGGAATGTAAATTGGTCCAGCCTCTGTGGAGAGCAGTCTGGAGAACTCTCAGAAGGCTAGACATGGACCTTCCATATGACCCAATAATTCCTCTCCTGGGGTTATACCCCAAGGACTCCATAACACCCAACCAAAAAGAGGTGTGTACTCCTATGTTCATAGCAGCACAATTCATAATAGCTAAAACCTGGAAGCAACCCAGATGCCCAACACCAGATGAGTGGTTGAGAAAGCTGTGGTATATATACACAATGGAATGCTATGCAGCTATCAAGAACAATGAACCCACCTTCTCTGACCCATCTTCGACAGAGCTAGAAGGAATTATGTTAAGTGAACTAAGTCAGAAAGATAAAGATGAGTATGGGATGATCCCACTCATCAACAGAAGCTGACTTAGAAGATCTGAAAGGGAAACTAAAAGCAGGACCTGATCAAATTGTAAGTAGGGTACCAAAGTAAAAGCCCAGTGGTGAGGGGTAGACATGTAGCTTCCTGGGCCAGTGTGGGGTGGGAGTGGGCGGGAGGGATGGTTCACAGTCCTTTGGTGGTGGGAATGGTATTTATGTACACTCCTAGCAAAATGTAGACATATAAATCAGTAGTTAATTAATATGAGAGGGGGAAATCAATTGTATGTCTCAAAGTTTCTCAAAAGACAAACTGAATCTTTTTAATATATAGCCTATGTATTTGATATGCGGACTCTCTCAAAAGCCTAGACCAAGTAGACTAGAAGCATCCAATAGCACTGCTATATACAAGATACTGGGTACTGTACAGCAAACCATAACAAAGGGACTTTTCAAAGTTAACCCAATTAGCAAATAATGTGATGATAATATTAACTATTGATTGTCTTTTTGAACCCTAAGACAGCAGGAAACTCACATCTTCACTATAGAGCCCCTACTTCCCCCAGTCCTGGAACCCTTGGATAGGGCCCACTTTCCCGTATGCATCTCCCAATCCAAACCAAATAATATTGCATCCGCCGATCACAACCTAACCAAAGCAACGATTGCCACCTCAACATGCTTCACCTCAGACTGTATCCAGAGACTTCACGTGTGGAATGACAACCCTTCAACTCCATTACTCGGGTGAGACCTTTCCTTTTATAGTACACTATAATTTCATCTCAGGTATTTCACTTTCTAACAAAGTCCCATAATCTAGATATACACCAGTTTCTGTGAGAGAGAGCTTATGTGCACACGTATCCATAAACTACTGCAAAATATATACCTGAAAGTAGAAGTACACTAGAATTTGCAGTGAGTACCCCCCTAACACTTCCTCTCCACTATTCCAAGCTTGGGATCCATGATTGCTCAACAAATTGTTTGGCTTCATATGTTAACTCTCTTTTCAATCACCAGGTTCCAGATGCCACCAGGATGCTGGCTAGGCTTCCCTGGATTTAAGACCCCACCAATGTGTCCTGGAGCTCAGCTTCCCCAGAGACACACCTTACTAGGGAAAGAGAGAGGCAGACTGGGAGTATGGACCGACCAGTCAACGCCCATGTTCAGCGGGGAAGCAATTACAGAAGCCAGACCTTCTACCTTCTGCAACCCTCAACGACCCTGGGTCCATGCTCCCAGAGGGCTAGAGAATGGGAAAGCTACCATGGGAGGGGGTGGATTATGGGGATTGCGTGGTGGGAATTGTGTTGAGTTGTACCCCTCCTACCTTATGTTTTTGTTCACTAATTCTTTCTTAAATAAAAAATTAAGAAAAAAAGAAAGAAAGACACCTGCAGCCCTACTTCACCACTTGCAAAGCTTACCTCTGCAGGTGGGGACCGGGGGCTTGAACCTGGGTCCTTGCACATTGTAACATTTGCGCTCAACTGGGTGTGCCACCACCCAGCCCCTAGATCCTGATCTTTAAAATTATTTATTTTTTTGGTCTTAGTGTCAGGTTTTCACACTTATCTTGACATCTTTGTAAATTTAAAATCAGGTGAAAACTCACGTGCCTGGAGTTGAACCTGGGATCTCAGAGCTTCAGGCAAGAAAGTGTTTTGCAGAACCATTATGCTGTCCCCCCAGCTCTTGAGAACTTCTTAATGAGGCATTTTACCTATCATGCCCTAGGTCAAGATTTAATGACTTTCTAGGGGATCTCTATCAAATATCATCCTCTTACAAATGTGTGTGTTTCTGGATTTAAACTCACGGACTTTGATGATGTGACAGTCCGTTAGCAGCAGTTCAAATCATTTCAAACTGCAGTGATTTGTTGTGACAAATTGAAATAGGTCACCACACAGTCAATCTTTATAGCCCATTCTAGGAAAGAACAGATATTGGGCGTGGTGATTCTGCCCCTGGAAGATAAACAGATCGTTAAGTTCTGTATGTTATCGGCTTATATCCTTCTGTAAATTAAAACTCTGATGTAATTTTGGTGGATATTTTAATCAAATATCAGTAACTGTAACCACCAATAACAGCACTTGGTCATCAGGTAGATAATGGGAGAGAACGGGTATCACAGAAAACCCACCCACGACAGCCAAGGCAAGCCTAGGGGCAGGTTGCATGCTGATGCTAATTGTTTTTTACATATTGCACTGATTATATTTTAGCCACCAGCTGCTAGCTGTCTTTTTTCATGCCCTCATCATCTGAGGATCTGCGGACAGTTACAACAAATCCCCTTTCCAGAAATGCAACTCTGCAGAGAATTAAATTCCACGGAATCGCTTGGAAAATGAACCTTTCTAACTGGAAATGTGGGTGACTCCTATGGAAAATGTATGAACTAAGCCATCCAGGGTCATTTCTAACTGAAAGTGTAAAATGTGCCCACAAGAAGACTTCCAGGCCTCCCTTCCTATGACACATCTAGCGGAAACTGAGTGATGCCATCATGTTTGGCTCTTTCACCTTGTGCAATTACAAAGCAGGACTGACTTGACTGGCTGTTTTCATATTGTGTAAACACAACGGAAGGGGACATAATCCCAATCACTCCCTCTTGGAGTGTTTTATGGCAAGTGTTTCTTCTTATTATAATGTATTTTTCCACTAGGAAACATTACCTCTACCTCCTATCAGTCGCTGTTCTCACTTAAGCTTTATTTCTCCATTTTATATTGCCAAAAACAGTCTTTTAAATGCTTTGGTGGACGATGAATTCTGAATAATGGGTCCTGAGTAGCTGTAGAGGTTCCAATTGCTATTTTAAATTAATAACTTTGATAGCACATTTAAAGACTGCTTTATAATTTTCAGTATACTATGAAACTGTTACAGTTTGGTTTCTTTTGCTTCCTATTTTATTCTCTTTCCAACAGCAGCATTACTGCGGCTCAGAGAAAAATAGGAATGGAAATATATGAAACTAATCTCTGGTAATTATGATCATAGTTGTCATCATGCCTGTAGCACAGCCTGGCCTGCACAAAGGCCCAGATAGGATATCTAGTCCAACACATGGTAGGACGAAACTCTAGTCTACATCTCTGCCTTTCTCATTTTTTTAAGACATCAAGTTAACAGGTGTATCTTTTAAAATGATTATAGTTACATGGATTGATGTTTATGAAAATAGTTTAGTTAAAAAATAATTCCCTTATGGGTTGGAAAATAGCATAGGATAATGGTTATGCCAAAAAAAAAAAAAAAACTTTCACACCTGAGACACTGAAGGTCTCAAATTCAACCCACAACACCAACACACCCATAAACTATAACTAAGCAGGAGGGGAGGGAGAGAGAGAGATAGAAAGAGAGAGAGAGGAAATAGCTCACTGCACAGTGTGTATAGTATACTTGCTTTGCCTTGTGCTTGATTAAGGTTTAAGCTCAGCTCCCAACACATTAGAGGGACCTTTAATGTTTGGGTGTCTTCCCATCTCTTTCTGTCTCTGTTTCTATCTATTTTATTACCCTGCTCTGAAGCTGTAAAGTCCTGGGGATAATAAAAAGACCAACAAGAATGCTTTTAGTGACAATTCTCCTCCTATACGCATCTCTGAAAACTTTTTCCTCCTCCATCTTTGTATTCAGCAAGCACACAATTCATTGGTTATCTGTTCACTAGAACTGAACATTGATCAGTATAACTGGGTTTTTTACCTGTGCTCAATAAAAAGACTTGCTGTGGGCTGGAGAAACAGCATAATGGTTACAGAGAAAGATCTGCAGGCTTGAGGCACCAAAAGTTCCAGGTTCAGTCCCCAGCACCAATGTAGCCAGAGAAGATCAGTAATTCTGGTGAAGAAGGAGGAAGAGGGGGAGGGAACAAAAATAAAGGGACAGATATAAAATGAAACTGAATGATGAATAGCAGTGCAGGCAATCGGCAACCCAGGAACTACGGTCATAGACAAATTTTAAAAGTTGAGGATAACTCAGGTAAAAAAGTATTCTTCTTGGCTAAGTGATCAGTTTTCATTTACATAGTTTATCAAATAGAAAACATAAAAAAAAAAGATTTGTTAACTGTCTTAGAAATCTCCCCTTAGGGAGGACAAGTGGTGAAGGGCCTGGTTGAACATGCACATTACAGTGTACAAGGACCCAGGATCAATCCCCTGGCCCCCAAATTCAGGGGGAAAGCTTCACAATCAGTGAAGCAGGGCTTCTGCTGGCTCTCTGTCTCTCACCCTCTCTAACTCCCCTCAATTTTTCTGTCTCTATTCAATTAATAAGTAAGTAAAATGTTTTTAAGTTTTCCTTTAATTCAGATTCCATAAGTTATCTTAACACTCAATTTTTCACAGTTGAAAACAGTCTTAGAGTGGGAGAGGAACTAGGTCTTGCTTTGTGTTTATCTTAGACATATTGTAAGGAAAAGGCTATTAAAACAAGGGGAATTGTATCATGTTTGAAAAACAAATTCTGGGGGGCAGAGCCAAGATGGCAGACTGAGAAGTAGCTTCTGGTCTGAGTTGGAAACAGTTGGAAACGGTTAACCAGGATTAACTCTTAGTGTATTTTCCATAGCTAGGGGACTGGGCATCTCATCCATTGTGAGAGGAACTTGTTTAACTACTCCTACATCCTCTACCCACTCTCCCCTTCTCCCTCCTCCTAGCTAATTAAAAAATAAAATAAAAGATAATTAATTAATTAAAAACTTTCCTTTCACTGCTCCTTTATTACAATTCTTTTTCTTATTTTTTTTTTCTTTTTTCTTTTCTCTCTCTTGTTTTTCTTCCTTTTTTTTCATATTACTTTCTTCCTTCCTTCTTCTTTGGCTTTCTAAATTCACTGACACTCATTTGTGAATTATTTTGGGGAAAAATATTACTCAGAGTGGACTCTCTATGTGTGTATCTCTGTTCTACTTCCCTTTCTCCTCTTGCTACCCCCAGAATATACAGTGGATAGTAGATTGGAAAAATGTCTATTCTTGCTATCGCTTTTTTCCTTTTTCTTTCTACTTCACATGGACTTGGTTGCTACTTTTTCATGGACTGGAGACATTGTTGGGATAACTGGTAGTGGCTAAACTGCTTCAATACTTGCTTCAGTTGCTACTGTAATTTCTGAGGTTGGTGATTGCATTTGTCATAAAGGTGTTTAGTAGAGTGTTGCTTGTACTCAAAACATAACAACTGAAGAACAACAGAACATAAAAATAAGAAACACATTAATAAACAAATGGGTAGATCAAGAGCAAATAAAACAGCTACTACAATGAATGAAGACAAGAGCCCAGAAGAAACTACAAATCAGCCAGAAGTAACCATAGATAAGGAAAGTATGCAAGCAATAGTAAACTTATAAATAACAGAAATGAAAACAACATTGGAGGAAAGGAATGGCAGTATTAGGGAAACAATGGTTGAGACCCCCAAGGAAAATACTGATTATCTTGAGGCAACTAGAGAACTGAAAGCTGAAATAGCTGTAATGAAGAAAGAAGCTGAGGCAAGGGAAAGCAGACTACAGAAGCAGAAAACAGAATTAGTCAGACAGAGGATGAGTTAGAGAAAACTAAGAAAGAGGTAAAAGAGCTTAAGAAGAGATTGAGAGACACTGAAAACAACAACAGAGACATATGGGATGATATCAAAAGAAGTAACATTCATATAATTGGCCTGCCAGAGGAAGAAAGAGAGGAAGGGGAAGGAAACATTCTAGAGGAAATTATAGAAGAAAACTTCCCAGACCTGAATAACAGAAAGCACATTAAGATTCAAGAGGCCCAGAGAGTACCAAACAGAATCAACCCAGACCTGAAGACACCAAGACACATCATAGTCACAATGAGAAAAAAGTAAGGATAAAGAAAGGATCCTAAAGGCTGCAAGAGAAAAACAAAAAGTCACATACAGTGGAAAACCCTAAGACTATCAGCAGACTTCTCCACTCAAACTCTAAAAGCCAGAAGAGAAAGGCAAGATATCTATCTATATCACCCTGATACCAAAAGCAGATAGGGACACAACAAAAAATAAAACTACAGACCAATATCTCTGATGAACATAGATTCCAAAATATTAAATAAGATCTTGGCCAACAGGATACAACAGCATATCAAAATGATTGTTCATGAAGACCAAGTGGGATTTTTCCCAGGAATGCAAGGTTGGTTCAACAAACGTAAGTCAATCAATGTCATTCACCACATCAATAAAAGCAAAGCCAGAAACCACACATTTATCTCAATAGATGCAGAGAAAACCTTTGAAAAAATCCAACACCTATTCATGCTCAAAAACCTACAAAAAATGGGAATAGATGGGAAATTCCTCAAGATAGTGAAATCCACATATAGCAAACCTACAGGCAACATCATACTCAATGGACAGAAGCTAAAAGCATTCCCCCTCAGATCGGGGACTAGACAGGGCTGTCCACTGTCACCATTACTCTTCCACATAGTGTTGGAAGTTCTTGCCATAGCAATCAGGCAAGAGAAAGAAATCAAAGGAATACACATTGGAAGGGAAGAAGTCAAGCTCTCACTATTTGCAGATGATATGATAGTATACATAGAAAAACCTAAAAAATCCAGCAGAAAACTACTGGAAGTTATTATGCAGTACAGCAGGGTGTCAGGCTACAAAATCAATGTACAAAAATCAGTGGTGTTTCTTTATGCAAACAGTAAATCTGAAGAAGACATCCAGAAATTACTCCCATTCCCTGTTGCAGCAAAATAAATAAAATACCTAGGAGTAAAGCTGAACAAAGAAGTGAAAGACCTGTATATTGAAAACTATGAGTCACTATTCAAGGAAATAAAAACTGATACCAAGAAATGGAAAGACATCCCATGCTCATGGATCAGAAGAATAAATATCATCAAAATGAATATTCTCCCCAGAGCAATATACAAATTTAATGTGATACCCATCAAAGTTCCACCAAACTTCTTTACGAGAATAGAACAAAAACTACAGTCATTTATCTGGAACCAGAAAACACCTAGAATTGCCAAAACCATCTTGAGGAAAAGAAACAGAAATCGAGGCATTGTTGTATGCTTCACATTGGTTTTGGTCTCACCCCCCCCCCGGGAGATTGTGGTATGGCCCCTGCTAGTTTCACAGGCCTCCCTCTCCCCGCCTCCTGACCCCTATGGACTTCCAGAGTTCTGGCCGCAGCCACCGGAGGAGAAGGCTGCAGGACAGATCTGTGTGGTGATTGGTTTGGGTTGGTTTATGAATCGTTGTTCGTGAATAAAAAAATACAGCTTCTCTGCCCAGCCGTGTGTCCTCGAGTCTTTGTCTACCACTGCAAAGCTAGCCCAACCTGCTAGAGCCCCGAACGTTAACAGAAAATGGCACCCACGTGGACCTGACCTGCGCATCCCCCCAGATAAGTGAAGACTTTGCCTACCTATCTACAATGGCCTTCTTTTCTGCTTGTGAAGAGGTTTTCAAAGGCCTCTGCCCTTTCTTCACAAGACTGTTTCGCTGTTTCTGTAACATTTATCTCTGGACCACTCTGTGGTTTCCACCCAACGCCAGCCCGCAGGAGCCCAATGCCAGCCCACATGAGCCGGCTTTCCACCGTGTGGTGCTGGGCATTGGGCATGGGCTCCTCCCACGCTGCTCGGCTGCTGAGAATAGGGCAGCAGTCATGGCGAGCAAGGCTGCAGCCCATCATGGCCACCACCCCAGGGAACCTCTGCCTGCACCTTCTGCACAGCCTGCCCTCCCGCCCTCCTGCTATGAAGTCTGGGTAGATCCCAGACCACCTGGAGACCACGGGCTCCCTGCTGAAACTGGGCCCCCTGGCCGAGATCCTCAACTCAGCTCTGAAGGCAGAAAAGCTAGAATACACAGATTCATACAGAGATCACTACGTACAATTCCTGGAAGCTGAAGTTGTGCAAGAGGCCACAGCTAGACAATGCACTCCCTGAATGGCTAAGACAGTACAGATCTAAATTCATGTTTAAAATGACATGTCTTCGTAACAAAGGTTTCTTTCCCTGTGTATTAAAGACCATGTTTGTGTGTGTGTTTAAAGTTTGGTAAACATCAACTTTAAGGTTTAAAATGTAACTTTAAGGCTATATTCTTACCAGACAGAGTTAAATGAAAAAGGTTTTCAACGTAATTCTCATAAAGATAAAATTAACTTACATTAAAAGTCTGAGGTAAAAATTAGTTAAAATCAATATATTTTAACTAAGTTGCTCTAAAAAAAAACCTGCACACACCTAGGGTGTGTCTCCATCTTGAATGGGTGTAACAAAAGGTTAAATAGACTTGTTGATATGTAAAACTCTCTATTACATTCTCAGTTAAAAACGTTAGATTGAGCTAATGTTATGCTAATGATTCTCATGCATGAGGCTTTTTTCTTTCCATGGTTCTTATGTTTACCTTTTCACATTCTATTGTTTGAACTTTAAACAACCTTAAAATCATACTAAAAAAGACTTCCAATTGTAATAGAGTTATCAATTGTGATAAACTTCTAACCTGCTACAAGTTTTGTTTCATAGTAAGTAAATTGCAGCTGTCAAGTTCTCTACAGAAAGGCGTAATTCCAGCAGCTGGCCTTCCTCATACAACGTTCCAACCCCTGGCATTCTTCCATGGACATCTGCTTTGGACTGGCACTTCTATCGAAATCACTGGTACACCTCTTGGATACTTTGCACAAAACTAGCAGCTTCCCTTTATGCTGCTGGGTTTTTCAAAGACTGACTACAGCCAGCTGCCTTGTGACTCTAGGCCGTTCCACGCCCCCATGCTATAAAATGCCCATCGAGACAAGAATCGCCCCCCAGAGGCGAAATAAAGGTCCCCCTCAGGCCTTCCCTTGGCAGCACACTGGTTCTTGTTGCTTGATTACATGTTCCTCCATGTTGGTGCCAGTTTCTTTAAAAAAAAAAATGCCTGTACGATATAGGTTTCTGTTCACCCCACACCCCTGATACTATGGTCATTTAGTTAAAAAGAAAAGGGGGAATTGTTGTATTCTTCACATTGGTTTTGGTCTCACCCCCCCACATCTGGGAGATTGTGGTATGGCCCCTGCTAGTTTTTCAGGCCTCCTTCTCCCAGCCCCCTGGCCCCTACGGATTTCCAGAGTTCTGGCTGCAGCCGCCAGAGGAGAAGGATGCAGGACAGATCTGTGTGGTGATTGGTTTGGATTAGTTTATGAATCGTTGTTCATGAATAAAAAAATACAGCATATTCTGCCCAGCCGTGTGCCGCTGAGTCTCTGTCTACCGCTGCGAAGCTAGCCCGGGCTACTAGAGCCCCGAACTCTAACAACAAGGCATCACACTCGCAGACCTGAAACTTTATTATAAATCCATCATAATCAAGACAGCCTGGTACTGGAACAAAAATAGGCACACAGACCAGTGGAACAGAATTGACAGCCAGAAATAAACCCCCACACCTATGGACATCTAATCTTTGATAATGGGGCCCAAAGTATTAAATGGAAGAAGGAGGCTCTCTTCAATAAATGGTGCTGGGAAAAGTGATTTGAAACATGCAGAAGAATGAAACTGAACCACTTTATCTCACCAGAAACAAAAATCAACTCCAAATGGATCAAAGACCTGGATGTTAGACCAGAAACAATCAAGTGCTTAGAGGAAAACATTGGCAAAACACTTTCCCACCTAAACCTCAAGGACATCTTTGATGAAACAAACTCAATTGCAAGGAAGACTAAAGCAGAAACAAACAAATGGGACTATATCAAATTGAAAAGTTTCTGCACAGCCAAATAAACAATTAAACAAACAAAGAGACCCCTCACAGAATGGGAGAAGTTCTTTACATGCCATACAACAGAGAGGAGACTAATCACCAAAATATATAAAGAGATCAGCAAACTTAGCACCAAAAAATCAAATGGCCCCATCCAAAAATGGGCATAGGATAAGAACAGAACATTCACTCCAGAGGAGATCCAAAAGGCTAACAGACATATGAAAAACTGCTCCAGGTCACTGATTGTCAGAGAAATGCAAATTAAGACAACAGTGAGATACCACCTCACCCCTGTGAGAATGGCATACATCAAAAAGGACAGTAGCAACAAATGCTGGAGAGGCTGTGGGGACAGAGGAACCCTTTTGCACTGCTGGTGGGAATGTAAATTGGTCTAGCCTGTGTGGAGAGCAGTCTGGAGAACTCTCACAAGGCTAGACATGGACCTTGCATATGACCCAGTAATTCCTCTCCTAGGGATATACCCCAAGGATTCCAAAACACCCAACCAAAAAGATGTGTGTACATCTATGTTCATAGCAGCACAATAATAGCTAAAACCTGGAAGCAACCCAGGTGCCCAACAACAGATGAGTGGCTGAGAAAGCTGTGGTATATATACACAATGGAATACTATGCACCTATCAGGAACAATGAACCCACCTTCTCTGACCCATCTTGGCCAGAGTTAGAAGGAATTATGTTAAGTGAGCTAAGTCAGAAAGATAAAGATGAGTATGGGATGATCCCACTCATCAACAGAAGTTGAGAAAGGTCAGAAAGGGAAACTAAAGGCAGGATCTGATTAAATTGAAAGTAGGGCATCAAAGTAAGAACCCTGTCTGTGGTGAGCAGGAGGGTTGACATGCAGATTCCTGGGCCGGAGGTGTGGTGGGGGTGGGTGCTGGTTGGTGGGATGGGACACAATCTTTTGGTTATGGGGATGGTGTTTATGTACACACCTATTAAATTTTAGTCATATAAATCACTATTTAATTAATATGAGAGGGGGAAATTGATTGTATGTCTAACAAAGGGACTTTTCAAAGCTAACCCAATTACCAAATAATGTGATGATAACAGTAACTATCCATTGTCTTCTCGAACCTTAAGACAGCAGGAACCTCACATCTCCACTATAGAGCCTAAATTTCCCCCAGTCCTTTGACCCTAGGGTAGGGCCCACTTTCCCATATGCTTCTCCCAATTCTTATCAAATTATATTGCATCCACTGATTCCAACCTAATCAATGCAAGGAGTGCCACCCCCTCATGCTGTACTTCAGACTGTGTCCAGAGACTGCAGGTGTGGAATGACAACCCTTCAGCTTCATCACTTGGGTGATAACTTTCCTTTTATAGTATTCTCTAATTCTATCCCAGGTGGTTCACTTCCTAACAAAGTCCCAAAACCTAGATATAGACCAGGTTCCAGGAGATAGAGCATATGTTCACAGGTATCCATAAACTAGGGCAAATATATACCTGTAATCAGTAGTACACTAGAGTTTTCAGTGAGTACCCCCCAATACTTCATCTCCACTATTCCAACCTTTGGGTCCATGATTGCTCAACAATTTGTTTTACTTTGTATGTTTCAGCCACCAGGTTCCCGATGCCATCAGGATGCCGGCCAGGCTTCCCTGGACTGAAGACCCCACCAATGTGTCCTGGAGTTCAGCTTCCCCAGAGACACACCATACTAGGGAAAGAGAGAGGCAGACTGAGAGTATGGACCCACCCATCAATGCCCATGTTCAGCGGGGAAGCAATTACAGAAGCCAGACCTTCCACCTTCTGCAACCCACAATGACCCTGGGTCCATGCTCCCTGAGGGATAGAGAATGGGAAAGCTATCAGGGGAGGGGGTGGGATATGGAGATTGGGTGACGGGAATTGTGTGGAGTTGTACCCCCCCATCCTATGACTTTGTTAATGTCTCCTTTCTTAAATAAATAAACAAATTTAAAAAATAATAAGAAAAAAAAGAAAAACAAATTCCATCTGTTCCCAATTATCTAAATGTTTATTTTAATAGTGGCTTTTATGATAAATCTACTTTAGTTTTCTTCTCATTATACTCACATATTTCCAATTAAGTATGATAACTATCTCCGCAATTGAACATGAAAACATGCCACTGGTGTTCATGAAGTCGTTACCATCTGAGATGTGAATGTCTGGCAATGGGTTATCAATGAAAATAAATCTCTTACTTTCACATTTTCATCCCATTTTACCCCATGAAGATTAAAGTCTTCACTTCATACAAGGACCAGACTTGCATCTCGTTTTTTGAGGTGTAAGCATGTTAGAAGATGCTGATGACATTAACGATTAGGGAAGTAACATGCAGTTTTCCAGTTCACTAACTACAGGCTGCAACTCATTAATAGATTACAAAACACATTTGCTGAGATCCAGCCAGAATTTGATAGAATGAACTCTGAGTTAACAGAAAATATTTCATTGTGCATGAGAATGACAGATATTAATTCACAACGATGTAGTGTGTGTTTGTGTGTAAGTGTGTGAATGACATATTAATTCACAAAGATGTGTGTGTATGTGTGAGTATACATGTGAGTGTGTGAAAATGTGTGTGAGGTGTGAATGTGTGAGTGAGTGTGTGTGTGAGTGTGTGTGAGTGATGCATTGGATCGACCTTCCCGTGGTGCATCCCGTGAGTACCCATTCATTGGGGAAACTGACGATCCTTCCTAGCTGACTGAATCCACATGGATCTCAGTCACTTTCAAAGCCATTAACTGGCTACGGAAGAAGGGCAAACTCTAGAAGAAGTGTGTGAGTGTATGTGAGTATATGAGTGTGTGTGTATGTGTTTGTCAATGTGTATGAATGTGAATGTGTATGTGCAAGTGTGAATATGTGAGTGTGTGTGTATAAGAGTGTGTGTGCATGAGTGGGTTTGAGTGTGTGTGTGTGCATGAGTGGGTTTGAGTGTATGAGTGTGGTGTGTTTGTCAATGTGTATGCATGTGAATGTGTATGTGCAAGTGTGAATATGCGAGTGTGTGTATAAGAGTGTGTGTGTGCATTAGTGGGTTTGAGTGTATGAGTGTGGTGTGTTTGTCAATGTGTATGAATGTGAATGTGTATGTGTGTGTGTATGAGAGTGTGTGTGCATGAGTGGGTTTGAGTGGTGTGTATGTGTGTGTGCATGAGTGGGTCTGAGTGGTGTGTATGTGTGTGTGTGTGCATGAGTGGGTCTGAGTGGTGTATATGTGTGTGTGTGTGTGTGTGTGCATGAGTGGGTTTGAGTGGTGTGCATGTGTGTGTGTGTGCATGAGTGGGTTTGAGTGTGTGTGTGCTGAAGCACAAGGTCATTTCTCTTTTCTTTTTTTATTTTCCTTTCTTGTCACTGTTTTTATTTTTATTGACACCATGATTATTTCAAGGGTTCAGTGCAAGCACAAGGAATCCTCTGCTCCCAGTGGCCACTTTTCTCCCCTCCCTTTTTCTTTCTTTTGTTGATAGAGGCAATGAGAATTGAGAAGGAAGGGGGGGTTTCCTCCAGAGCAGGAGCACTGTGAAGTCACCCTCTGCACGTGGGGACCAGGCACTTGCCTGGCCTCCCAGCGTGACCACTCAGACCCTTCGCAGGTGCGCCTGAGGCCCTGCTGGAGTGAGCACCTTCCTTGTTGTGACGGTTGTGAAAGGTTTGAGAGCTCCAACATGATCCACTGGAAGCACAGGCAGCATTCAGTTTCCAGAGGACAGTGCTCAGCTGCTGCCCAACGTCAGAAAGGAAGAAGCTTCAGGAAGCTGTGGGACTCACGCAGCACATTTGCCGGGTTCTGCCTGAAAGAGCGCTATGTGGAGAGTGGTGGAAAAGTCAGACTGGAAAGACAAGAGAATGGGATGGGAGTATGGTTTAGCTGGAAGTTAATTAATAGTGTAATCTAATGTTAGTGTCCTATTTGAATACAGCATCAAGATGAGAGTCTAGGATGGTAGATCTGAACACTCAAGTTCTGATATTTATTAGACTTTTTATCTTTATTTATTTATTGGATAGAGACAGCCAGAAAAGTAAGGGGGGAAAGGAGAGAGAGAGAGAGAGAGAGAGAGAGAGAGAGAGAGACCAGCAGAACTGTTTTACCCCTAGTGAAGCTTCCCCTCTGCACGTGGGGACTGGGGGCTTGAACCTAGCTCCTTGTACATTGCAACATGTGTGCTCAACCAGGTTTGCCACCACCCAGCCCCATGTTCTGGTATTTTTAATACAGTTGATATGCTTTCAATTAAAACGGCAATCCCCTTCCCCACACCCCGCCAGGGGTAAACAAGTGAATGGATGGAGTAGAAGAAGAAGACGAAAGGGTGAACGCTGAAGCTGGGAGATGAAAAGGGCCGTGATCAGGGCTGGGTGTTGGGGTGCAGATATCACAGTGCACGAAGATGCTGGTTCAAGCCCCTGGTCCCCACCTGCAGGGAGATGCTTTGCGACTGGTGAAGCAGGGCTGCAGGTGTGTTTCTCTGTCTCTGTCCCTCTCTGTCTCTCCCTTCCTCTTGATTTCTAGATGTCTCTATCCAATAAATAAATTAAAACAAAAAAACTAAAAAGAGGGATAAAATTAAAGGAAATGATCATTGTTATTACAAAGTCGAGCAGTGCATTGGATAGGACATGCAACTGATACCACGTTTTTCTCAGTGGACCAAGCTGTTTTTTTGCCCATGAGAAGCTCCCAGATAGATAGCATCCATAGGCTTCTTATTCCCATTAGCAGAGTCATTGGGTCCATAATTCTTGAGCCCTGAGACAGTGTTTCTCTCAGCATTCTCTTTTCCCTACAGGCACAAGGCTGCCCGACTGGGATAAGGAACATTCTCACTGAAGTCAATTGGAGTTTTGACGGCCTAAGAGCTGCAACATCAGGCCCGAGTCCTCTATTATGAATAGTTTTGACATATCAGATTTGTACAACGTCAGCTTCTACTGAAAAGGTAAAAAGGTAGAGACTCCTACCAGTTATTTCATGACTTGAAGGAAAACAGCTCTATTTAAATGATACTGTTGCCTCACCTCAGATCAACTTGAGGGTGATGAGGTCATGGAAGACCTTGCCCATTCTCCTGAAAGAAACAAAGGGGCACTCTGTAGAAATTGTTGCTAATGGAGGTTGAACTGCAGGAAACAGCTTGATATTCTTAGGACTCTGCACTTAGTACTGACTGCCTTAAAACGATACTTAGATAAGGAGTTGCCATAGATTCTGTATTCATATTTTGATAGTTTTAGAAGCACAGCTAGGCAGGGTTTCTGCATTTGTTGATGATTCACAGAAAAAAAAAAGACAAGTAAGAGAACAAAACAAAATAAAAACAAAGACCACACAAAGGCTCCTCCTGTCTTTTTATTTTTTTTTATTTATTTTTTTTAAATTTATTTCTTTATTGGGGAATTAATATTTTATATTCAACAGTAAGTACAATAGTTTGTACATGCATAACATTCCCCAGTTTCCCATTTAATAATACAACCCCCACTATGTCATTTATCATCCTTCATAGACCTGTATTCTCCCAACCCACCCACCCACCCCAGAGTCTTTTACTAGGGTGTGATATGCCAATTACATTTCAGGTTCTACTTGTGTTTTCTTTTCTGATCTTTTTTTTCAACTTTTGCCTGAGAGTGAGATCATCCCATATTCATCCTTCTGTTTCTGACTTATTTCACTCAACATGATTTTTTTAAGGTCCATCCAAGATCGGCTGAAAACGGTGAAGTCACCATTTTTTACAGCTGAGTAGTATTCCATTGTGTATATAGACCACAACTTGCTCAGCCACTCATCTGCTGTTGTACACCTGGGTTGCTTCCAGGTTTTGGCTATTACAAATTGTGCTGCCAAGAACATATGTGTACACAGATCTTTTTGGATGGATGTGTTGAGTTCCTTAGGATATATCCCCAGGAGAGGAATTGCAGGGTCATAGGGTAGGTCCATTTCTAGCCTTCTGAGAGTTCTCCAGACTGTTCTCCACTGAGGTTGGACTAATTGACATTCCCACCAGCAGAGCAGGAGGGTTCCTTTGACCCCACACCCTCTCCTTTGCTGCTGTTACCTTTTCTGATGTGTGACATTCTCACAGGAGTGAAGTGATATCTCATTATTGTCTTGATTTGCATTTCTCTGACAATCAAAGACTTGGAGCATTTTTTCATGTGTTTCCCGGCCTTTTGGATCTCTTCTGTGGTGAATATTCTGTCCAAATCCTCCCCCCATTTTTGGATGGGGTTATTTGTTGTCTTGTTGTTGAGTCTGGCAAGCTCTTTATATATGTTGGCTATTAAACTCTTATCTGATGTATGACATGTAAAGATCTTCTCCCATTCTGTGAGGGGTCTCTTGGTTTGGGTAGTGGTTTCTTTTGCTGTGAAGAAGCTTTTTAATTTGATGTAGTCCCAAAGGTTTATACTTGCCTTAGTCTTCTTTGTAATTGGATTCATTTCATTGAAAATGTCTTTAAAATTTATGCAGAAAAGAGTTCTGCCAATATTTTCCTCTAAGTATTTGATAGTTTGTGGTATAACATCCAAGTCCTTGATCCACTTGGAATTTACTTTATTTGGTGAAATACAGTGATTCAGTTTCATTCTTCTGCATGTTTCAACCCATTGTTTCCAACACCATTTGTTGAAGAGACTCTACTTTCCCCATGTAATAGTCTGAGCCCCTTTGTCAAAGATTAGATGTCCATAGGTGTGGGGCCTCACTTCTGGGCTCTCAATTCTATTCCACTCATCAGTGTGTCTGTTCATGTTCCAGTACCAAGCAGTTTTGATGACAATAGCCCTATAATACAGTTTGAGATCTGGGAGTGTGATGCCTCCAGTTCTGTTCTTTTTTCTCAAGATTGTTTTTGTCCAGAAATCAATTCTTTTTACTATAGCAACAAAAACAATAAAATATCTAGGAGTAAACCTAACCAAAGAAGTGAAAGACTTATATACTGAAAATTATGAGTCACTACTCAAAGAAATTGAAAAAGACACAAAGAAGTGGAAAGATATTCCATGTTCATGGGTTGGAAGAATTAACATCATCAAAATGAATGTATTACCCAAAGCCATCTACACATTTAATGCTATCCCCATCAAGATCCCAAGCACATTTTTTAGGAGAATAGAACAAATGCTACAAATGTTTATCTGGAACCAGAAAAGACCTAGAATTGCCAAAACACTCCTGGTATTTTTATTGGACTTCCGATTGCTGGCAACTTTCTTTCCTCTTTCTTCTCAAGTGTGTTAATGCACAACCAATTATCTCAAACTATGCAATTTCTCATTTAAGCTCTCAGTAGAGGGACAATGTCTCAGTGGTTTTGTCTATTTTGTATAGCGATTTATATTACAAAACCTCAGGGGACCAAATAAAGACTTATATATTGATTCTAGTGGTAAAGCTCACAATAACTCCTAAGTAAATGTGAGTTAATGGGTTGTAGATATGTGAATTTCCTTTAGTGACAAATTTTGGTAACTGAAGTCTCTAAAAGTTGTATTTTACATATTTCAATTTCTCTGTTGATGACTATTTTCCTATATACATAATTATAACTAAACATCTATACATAGTGTTAAGCTTGTAATAGATTTTATTGAGTTCACATTGCATTTTCATGGCTGAAGTACAATTACATACAACAACAAAATATTCTCTCTATTAAAATTATGCAACCTGACAACATGGGCCTGTGAATGCCATGAAACCAGAAATAATTCTGTTTCTATTTGTAGTTAATGAGTCAGGACAAATCTAAGCAACCAAATTATTCAATAGCATCAAATTTGACCATTCTTTTGGCTCTTTCTACCCAAAGTCCAATTATTTGAGCAACTAAGTAAAAATGTGGCCAAACTAACTGGCTTGTACTGTATAAACAGACCATGGGAATGAATGATTACATTTTTTATTTAAATTGACTTTTTGTAGCAAGTTGACACAACTTGGGCTGTCAAACATCTGGTTATTTTCTCCACAATAATTTTAAGCTACAAGTCAAATTAAATTAATTAATTAAATATTTTACTTACTTAAATGAGTCTTTGAACTGAGTAGTTTTAGTGAATCTGTCATGTGTGTACACAACTTGATAACAGAGTTGTATGGCTGATAAGTAGACACACATTGTAAGGGTAAAGATTAAGCTACAATTAACAATCGGTGTGTGTCACCTACTGTTTAAGTCCTTTGGATCTATTATCTAATTCTACTCTTGTAATTTGCATGTGAAAAAAATTGAAACAAATTAGATAGCATAGTTATTTCTGTAGGAAGCAGCATGTAAGCTGGACCCCCCAGGAAGCCACACCAGCCATGCTTTCACTGGCCACTTATGAGTGAGTGTACAAAAGCAGCCAGCCTATTTCATCAATATGCTGAAGAAGATAAAATTCAGACTTGTAGTTGAGCCAAATTGATCAGTCAATGCAATGAGAATAGTCGATTTTGTTGTGTTTATTTAAAATCGATCCCTTGTAACTTGAAAAAATGACTCACTGTTGGCTTTCTCTTTGAGTTCACCCTATAAGACATTACAAAGAAAATAGCAAATCCCAAAGAGCTCATCCTGGTGAAAATGGAGGCTGGGAAACTTGATAGATTTTCCTAACTCCATAGAACTCTTTCAAATCATATATTTGTAGCAGATATGATGAAACACACCAATCAATCATTCTGACTTTACGCACTTTTAAGCACTAAAACCAGTCTTGAAAAGATATCTCCATAGTACCAGTATTCAGCTCACATTTTCTTTACAATAACATTACGTTTTCACAAGAAATATTAGTTGACAGTAATCTGTGTTGCAGCTAAAATTCTCACACTGTCCTGCACTGTCTCCACAGTGTAGATGGGGGAGCATTTTAATAACACATGAATTAAAAATAAAAGCATTTTTACTTAGCAGCACTATTTACTTAGGTCACTGTTTTCCTTGGGCATGGATACTAGCACTAATTTTTGCAACGTTTTATTGGTGCTCATGACAAAATCTAAGTCCACCTTAACCTATAGGTCTTATAGAATAGTATGAATACCTATTCTTACTAGTATGATAGCTGCATAAAATATTGTGTAATGTATTATTATTTATAACAAAAAGCAGTTTTAAGATGCCATGCATGTTCACTAAAGTGCTGATATGAATTTACCTCCTATAAGCATTTTCATACTCAAAGTTAAACTAAATAGTTGAGCATCTTTATAAGGTTATACCATAAACTAATAAAAGAATCAATGTTAAAATTTCCTTCACCATAACTTGAACTGATGGTCTATTGCCAACAAAAGTTTAAAAAATGAAGAGAAACAAGAATGGTTAATTTTAATCTTAGTGTAAGTGATTTATTGGATGAAAAAAATCAAGGGATTAAAATGTTCTAACTGCATAACACAGGGGCAGAAAGATACATTCTGCTTACACAACCCAGTGAACAAAACTCATAGGCAACAAAATGTGTTGTCTAACCTAGTAGGGTAGCTCACTTGGGCAGAACATGGCTTTACTACTAACACAACCCAAGTTCAAGATGAGCGTGGCCAGACTGAAGAAAAAAATGGAAAGAAAAGAAAGAAAGAAAGAAAGAAAGAAAGAAAGAAAGAAGGAAAGAAAGAAAGAAAAAAGAGAGAGAGAGAAGCAAGAGAAAGAAAGAAAATGAAAAGGGAGAGAAGACATTTTAGTCTTTGCCTGTTACCATTAGGGTTATACTTACCTACATAGACAATGAGTAAAAGTCATGTAATAGCCTAGTTCTGATTAATTAGAAACTAGACTGTCTGGATGTCTAAGATAACTTACAAGGTAGAGTGGTGCCTTGTTATCAAAGTCCAGGTTAAGGCATGAACTCCACATGGGAGGGTGTCAGAGTCTCTAGTGGGGTGATCTCCAGGAAAAAGGTAACGGACCGGTTCTTTCTAACTTGTGCAAGGGACGACGTGAAGTAAAGACACCGGGGAGACTGCTGTGTGCTCAGATCTCCTTTTTTAGCAGGTGGACATGAGTTAAATAGAAAACCAAACAAAGGGAATTATTTAAATATGTCAGAAATTACAGGTTTCTTAAGGTTCAGCTTGCCCCAATGGTAGGGGGCTGGTATGACAGGAATTGATGAGATATAAGACAGCTATTCTCCATGATGCAAGTAATTTAATTATACAAAGATATTTGAGAGAAGCATAGGGGTTAAACCAGTAGGGTGAGACAGAGAGAACATGGATATCAAAAGGCCATATAATCTGGAATTTCTCTTGTCTGGGGTCTGAGGTGTATGATAGAGTGTGTGATAAGGTGTGTTCTCCTCTGTGATCAGAAGGTAAGGTGAACTTTAAGTAAGTGAATCTTAAAGTAGGCAGCCATGTGGCCTTCAGTTAATGGGGAGAAGTATTGGGGTTTCTGTTGGCTTGAGAGTCAAGAAGGAAAGAACTAAGTCTGGGAGACAATTTCTCCTCTTTGCTCACCTTGGTTGAGAGAGACTCACAAGAGGATATCTTCTCAGACCTCCATCCAAGGATGGGGGAAGTTCTCCCTAAACTATAACAAGCTTACACATAGCCCAACAGGGGGGTATTTCTCTCTCTCTATCTCTCTCTCTCTCCCTCTCCCCCTCCCCCCTCCCCCTCTCCCTCTCCCTCTCCCTCTCCCTCTCCCTCTCCCTCTCTCTCTCTTTCTCATTACATTTATTTCATTTTCTTTCTATCTTTCTAGCTAAATGAAAATACACCTGGTTGTGGTGAAATAACACATGTGTAAGAGCCTGAACTGGCAATAAAATAAAAATATTATGGCTAATTTTGTAGAAATTATAATTTGTTCAAGACCATAGTCCACACTTGCAGAAGAGATGCTTCAGTAATCACTTTTCAGCCAAAAATACATTGTCTAGTCAATAATTAACAAGAAAATGTGAACTGTGAAAAAACCTATGCTAAAATATTGAAATATATAATAATAAAGGTGTCACAGATCAGACAGGGCTATGGAGCAGCAGCAGCTGTGTGTCTCTCCTCTCCTCTCCCGAGTTAACTAGGAATATCAAAGGAGATCATCTGGGACAGGAATAAGACAGGGCTAGAATGACTTCAGGAACCCATTAAATCACCAGCGAGTGCAAATAAGTGTGGCTTTCAGACAGAGAGGAGCCTAGGGAGAGATTAAGTGGCTGCTGCCAGTTCAGCAGTTTACCTGTTGAAACACCACCTCCAGTCTGTTTTACCAACAAAAAGATGGCTGAAGATAGGGGAAGACTTCCCTAAGACTCACCAAATGCAACTGTGAGTCTCTACTGCTACTACCCTCAGAATCTGGAGAAGCATGGAGGAGACCCTGTGCTGACACCAGGAAGAGAGAAATAATCAGGAAACTCAGGAGATCATCTATACCTCAGTGGCCTAGCAGTGGGGCTATGAGAGTCTCTTTGAATAACCACTGGATTATCTCTAACCCACCCTGCTTAATCTCTTGGGCAGGAGTGATGGATTAAGCTAAGAAGCCTACTTATAGTTTAAAAGCCCTCAAGCTCCATTAGCATACAGGGAAGAAAAACAACAAAAGAGGTTTTTAAGCCATTGAGCTCCAACTCAGGGATTAAAATAATATTGAAACAACTGTCAATTTCCACAACAGTGATTTCTTTAATTACCTTTCTTAGACACAAGTCAGTGCAGGCAAGAGTGATTAGTAATTTGAAAAGTACTGAGAGAGGGACCTCATAACACACTACATAGAATGGTTAAACCAACAATAAGAAATACTGGAGAAATGAACCAGGACAAGAGTCAGCTAAAAGCCCCTCAAAGGTTGAAGTCCAAAATAATGAGGTCAACATCCAAACACTAGTTAAGGAAATAATCACAAGAGTGTGTAAAGAGTTTGAAAGAATTGTCAGCAGAAATACATAAGCAACAAATGAGACCCTGGAATAAAACACTAACTATCTCAAGGTTATTAGAGAGATGAAAGCTGAAATACCTGAGCTAAGAACACAACAAGCTGAACAAGCAAAAACAGTATCAGAATAGGGTAGCAAAATAGATAAACTCCAGAAAACAGTAGAGGAGAGACAGAATAGAATAAAATAGACTAAAGACAGAATTAGCAAGATCGAAGACAAATTAGAGACAGCTAAAAAAGAAATAAGAGATTTCAAAAAAAGATTAAAAGGTACTAAAAACAACAACAGAGACCTATGGGATGACTTCAAATAATATACACAATATTGGTTCACCAGAGAAAGAATGAGAGGGAGGGGAAGAAAACATTCTTCAGGCCGTAATAGCTGAGAACTTCTCTAGTCTAGACAACATACAAGACATAAAGGTTCAAGAAGCCCAGCAGGTCCCAAACAGAATTACCCCAGACGTAAACACACCAAGACACATCATACTTAGAATGGAAAGGAATAATGATAAAGAAAGGATCCTGAAGGCTGAAGAGAAAAGCAAAGAGTAACCTACTGAGGGAAACCCATAAGATTAGCAACATACTTCTCCACACAAACACTACAGGCCAGGAGAGAATGGCAAGACATCTATCCAGTACTCAATGAGAAAGGCTTTCCACCAAGATGACTATATCCTGCTATACTGTAATTCAGACTAGATGGTGGCATAAAAACTTTCTCAGACAAGCAACAGCTGAAAGAATCAACTATCAAAAGCCTGCCCTGTAAGAAGTTCTGAAAGGTCTCCTATAAAAAATCAGGCCATCATAAATATGCCATATATCAGAACACTCTAAAAATCTACAAGCACGGCATTAAAATAGCTTCAATTTTGGATATAAGTAAATATAGATGGCCTGAAATGACCTATTAAAAGACACAAGTAAGAAGATGGATCAGAAAAAACAACCCAACCTTATGCTGTCTACAGGAAACACATCTAACTCAACAAAACAAATACAGACTCAAAGTGAAAGGATGAAAACTATCATACAAGCCAATGGCCCACAGAAAATGGCAGGGGCAGCTATTCTCATATCTGAAAGGATGAACTTTAAAATAAAGAACAATTTAAAAAATAAGAAAAGACACTACTTACTGCCCAGAGGATAAGTCAGTTGAGAGGACTTAACAATTATTAAAATCTATGCTCTTTATGAGAAGCCATCTAAATACATAAAACATCTACTGAAAGAGCTACAACAATATATTAACAGCAACACAGTCATAGTAGGGAACTTCAACACTTGACTATCTCAACTTGACAGATCATCCAGACAGAAAATCAAAAGAGAAATGAGGGAGCTAAATGAGGAGATAGGTAAACTAGAACTTTGGACACTTTCAGAGTTATTTAATGCAAGAAACTGGAATACACATTCTACTCAAGTCCACATGAGTCATTCTGAAGATACACTTTATGTTAGGCCATAAAGACAGCATCAGCAAATTCAATAGCATTGAAATCATGCAAAGCATCTCTCTGAACACAGTGGAATTGAACTAGCACTTAACAATCCACAAAAAATTAGTGACAGACACAAAATGTGGAAGCTCAACAGTACACTAACAACTACTGGATCAATGAGGAAATAAGGAAAACAAAATGTTTGGAGAGTTCAATGAAAATAAAGATACAAGCTATCAAAATATTTAGGACACAGCTAAGGCAGTACTGAGAAGGAAGTTCATAGCCATACAAGCACACATTAGGAAACAAGAAAAAGCACAAATAAACAGTCTGATTGCACATCTTAAAGACCTAGAAGAAGAAGAACAAAGAAACCTTAAAGCAATCAGAAAGAGAAATAACTAAGGTTAGGCAGAAATAAACACCATTGAAAATAAGAAAACCATACAAAAGATCAACGAAAATAAATGTTGGTTCTTTGAAAAAGTAAAGAAAATTGACAAACCTTTAGCCAGATTCACAAAAAAAATAAGGGAGAAGACCCAAATAAATTGGATCATAAATGAAAGAGGAGATATCACAACAGAGACTGCAGAAATTCAACATATCATGTGAGGCTTCTATGAACAATTATATGCCACCAAGCTAGAGAAGAAATAGCTGGAAGAAATAGATGATTTCCTAGATACGTACGGACTTCCAAAATTAAGTAAAGAGGAACTAGATAATATGAACATGCCCAGCACAGATAATGAATTTGAAACAGTTATCAAAAACCTTCCCAAGAAAAAGACATTAGGGTTTGGAAGATAAGAAATCAAATTGTCACTACTGGCAGATGATATGATAGTATACATTGAAAATTCTAAGGAATCCAGTTGGAAATTCCTAGAAATTATCAACCATATTTGCATCAGGCTATAAAATCCACACACAAAAATTAGTGTCATTCCTCTAAGCAAACACCAAACTAGAAAAAGAAGAAATCAAAAATTGACTCCATTCACAAAAGCAAAAGTGATCAAATATTTAGGGATAAACCTAACAATAAAAGTGAAATAATTTTAATTCATATTTTATTATCTTTATTTACTTATTGGATAGAGACATTCAAAATTCTAGAAGGGACATAGAGAAATAAAGAGAGACACCTGCCACACTGTTTCACCATGGCAAAGCTTTTCCCTTTAAGAGAATTAAAGTTATTCTGTTCTACCCAGATCCACATAGATTTAGCAAAAATCTCTTCCAAAGTCTGACCAAATTTCTTCTAAAGAGTAGAAAAAATATATACACAAGTTTATCTGGAGACAGAAATGCACAGGATAGACAAAGCAAACAAAGTAAGAATGGAGGTGTCATGCTTCCTAACCTCAAAGGATGCTACAGAGTCATGGTGATCAAAACAGCCTGGTGTTGGAATCAAATAGACATGCAGACCAGTGAAAAAGCCTCTGACTCCACAAATCAGTCCCCACACCCATGGTCTGACAAGAGAGCCCAACACATCAAATTGAAAAAAGGGAGTCTATTCAAGAAATGGTGTTAGGAGAATTGGGTTGAAACATGCAGAAGAGTGAAACTGGATAACTACATTTCAAAATACACAAAGTAAACTCCAAATAGATCGAAGATTTAGAAGTTAGGCTAGAAACTCTCGCCACCCTGTCCTGCACGGGGCAAGAGTCGAACTGGAGTCCTGAGAGGAGGAATGAGAGCTGAGGGGTAGGGAGGGCTTGTGCCAAAGACACAGCAAGTTTATTGTGTATAAGACATATATTTATACTTCCTCTCACCAGTTAAACAGCATGCAAGTGGTTACATAAATTCAAGCAGCACCTGGTGCTTACGAACCTCCTCTATGTGTTTTGGCTTATCCAGCAGCTAGCAAAACACAGGTCAGGTCAGAATGTTCTGCTAATGTTTGCAGACATAACTGGGGAAGTTGTGGGTTCAATCAAAGGCCATGGTATTCTTCCCCATGCTTTTTCTCCCGGCCTCCTTGTTTACCAAGGGCCTGATGGAGATTTGCCTTTTGATGGTCACCTACAAGAAGCCACGAAGTACTTAGAGGAAAACAGAGACAGGACTCTCTTCCGTATATCTATTTGCAACATCTTCACTAGTTTGAATCCAGTTAAAAGGAAAAAAAAAAAAAAAAAGCAAAAAGTAGAGCTGTTTAAAACTGAAAAGATTCTGCACAGCAAAGGGAATCACCACCACAACAGAGAGACTCCTCATGCAGTGAGAGAGAAACTTTATGTCTCACACATTGCACTGATGACCAAAACACACAAAGAGTGCACCACATTCAACAATAAAAAAGACAAACCACCCAATAAGTACATGGGGAGAAGGTATGGGGAGAATCTTCTCCAAAGAAGAGACTCAAAGAGCTAACAGACATATTTTTTAAAAATGCTCAAAAGCATTGATGATCAGGGAAATCCAAATAAAAACAATGAGATACACCTGTTAGAATGTTACACATTAGAAAAGACAGAATTGCCAACTTTGGGGGAACCTATGGGAGGAACGGACATTGCTTCTACATTGCTGGTGGGGATGCAGATTGACTCAGTTCTGTGGAAAGCCTAAAAGAGATTCATCAGAACACTCAATAAGGGCTTAGCAAAAACCCAGCAATGCCTCTTGGGGATTTATCCGGGGGAAATATACATATATATATTTATATATAATGTCTATATATCATTTATCTATATATAAATATATAAAATATATTATAATTATACTATATATTATATTATTATATAATACATTATATATTATAATATATAAATATGAATATATATTGCATATTATTTATATATTATATATTATTATTTATAGATAGATATATATTTTTATATATTTATATATATTTATGTATATAGTCACTAGAGCATTGTCTGTGATAGCCCAAATGTGGAAGCAAACCACTTGTCCAGCAACCGATGAGGGGCTGAGAAAGCAGTGATGCATATACACAATGGCATATCCTCAGATGGTAAAAATGGTGAGGCCATCTCTTCTGCAATATCCTGCTCAGAACTTGAAGGCATCATGTTGAGTGAGACAAGCCAGAAGGAGCAAGGCCAATACTGAATGATCTCACTTATAGGTGGGGCATAAGGACAAAGAACAAGAAGGAAAAACAGGAGGTGAAACTTGGACTGGGTGTGTGGTACTGCACCAAAGCAAAGGCCTCTGGGGAAGGAGAGAGAGGGACATCAGGGTCCTGGTGTGTGTCCTAGACACCAGTAAGTGGAGATGAGAGGCTGTGCCTGTGTAGGAAAGACTGTACTGTAAACCACGAGCCCCCCATAAATATTTTATTTGAATTACAATTAAGGCCAAAAATGTGTTTTACATTGTTTACATTCCTTACTCTCTCTGAAACTACTTTGATCCCTTGATTATAACAAGCCTCCCTTCCTGTCCTGCTATACATGCTCCAATTTGCCCTTTAGCACTCTCAGCCAGTTCATGTATCTGGAGCACGCAAAATAATCACCCAAAATCTCTGTCACTTTATGGTATCTTAGACGGCACCATCCAGATAGGCTTGGTGGGACCTGGGAATCTGTGTTAGTTACACATATCCAGGCAAGGCCTCTTTGTGTGACCCTGGGAACAGATGCCTAGCAGCATCAAAGGGGAGCTCAGCAACCGTAAACATGTGTGACAACAGTCTTGCAAAGTATCGTTCTTTCATAAAGTGTTGAATTAGAGAAAGAAAGAATGAATGAAAGAAAAATAGAAAGAGAGAAAGGAAAGAAATGAAGAGAAAGAGAGAGAGGAAGGAAGGTAGAAGGAAAGAGGAGGAAGAGAGAGGAAAAAAGAAAGAAGGGAGGAAGGAAAGGAGAGAAAGAAAGAAAGAAAGAAAGAAAGGAAGAAAGAATAGAAACAAAACTTTATATGATCATTCATGAGGGTGGTTACCCTGCCTTGCTATACACATGACCCAAGTTCAATTCCAGCCCTCACTGCACTGAAAGAAAGCTTTGATAAGGTGCTGTCTCTTCCCATCTTCCTCTCTCTCTTTTAAATTATATTTATTTGATGGAGACGGTCATAAATCGAGAAGGAAGGAGGAAGTAGAGAGAGACAGTGAGACACCTACAGCTCTACTTTGCCACTTGCAAGTGGGGATGGGGGCTCAAACCTGGGTCCTTGTACACTGTAACACCACTGTCCCTCATCTTCCTCTCTCATTCATTCTGAAGAAGTCTTCCTATAGCACTGAGGCTGCAATGAGATTCTTAACATGCAAGTGCTTTCTCTCTCTCTCTCTCTCTCTCTCTCTCTCTCTCTTTCTCTCTCTCTCTCTCTCACACACACACACACACACACATGCACATATGTGAGCTAATGCATTTAGGAGCCTATGTCAGTTTAGTGAATGTTTTACTAAGGACATATACAATTAAACAGTTCATTCTAGAATATGAAAATAATGCAGTCACATAATTTTGCTTATTTTTTATTAAAAGGTAACTTAAAACACATAATGGAGGGCATGTGTAAGATCATATGGAAAGGAAAGCAAAAAGCCAAAGGCAGTATGCCTTTTCCAGTTCTGTGCCCTAGATGTCTGAAATGTCTCCCAGTAATTAATCCTATAGATTTATAATACTAAAGTAACATACAGTTTCCAAAGAAAATTTTAGCCAGTGAAACTTCATTTTCATTAATCAGGTGATCACCATTTCAAAATCTACCAAGATAGTTCACAAATTGTTTAGACACCAGGACTATGCAAGAACTTGAATATAGGTACTGGGTAATTGTATAGATCATCAGGAAAATAAATCCTGTTCAGCTAACACCCATTAATGACCAGATTTCAGTTGCCTAGTGTGATTTTTTGAAAAAAAAAACAAAAAAAAAAAAACAGCTTCTTAGAAAGAATGGCCCTTGCCTTATGTGCAACATTAAGAACATCTGGAAACACCATCAAAGCAAGACCTCTTTTACTTTCCACTGGCATGAAGAACCATTGGAAATTTCACAGATGTTTGAGTCTCGGCATCCCCGGATAGTAGGAAATTGAGGCAGACCGCTGGCATTGACCAAGTGATTTCTCCCAGGAACACCATTGTTAATCTGTGGAGACAAACAGGAGGCTGTTCTACTGGGAATAAGTTTCTTCCTAAATAAAGTATGACTGGATAATCTAATTTGTCCTTCAACGTCACTGAGATGCAAAGAAGACTAAATAACAGACATGCCCACTGTGGTAACAATCAAAATCACATGATGGTGGAATATTTGTGACAGTAATACATTTTTTTAATTTAATGCAACATGACACAAATCTCATGGTTGGTGGTTGTTAACTCTTTTTTCCCCAGAGAAATAATCTCCAAATCGCTATTCTATCAAAATAAAAAAAGTACCTACTTTATAGTTATCCTAAATTCAATAAAATGATGTCAACCTCAGTGCATAATTACAGGGCATCTTTTAGAATTTGATAATTACTCTCTGGTTTCTATTTACTTTTAAAATATTTATTTATTTAGTTTGTTATTTGCCTCCAGGGTTATTACTGGGGCTGGGAGCCTGCACTACAAATCCACTGGCCATTTTTTCAATTTGTGTGGCCTTTGTTATTATTACTATTATTGTCATTGCTGTAATTACTGTTGTTGTTGTTTTTATTGTTGTAGGTAGGACAGAGAGAAATTGATTGTTAAGGGGCAGACAGAGAGGAGGAGAGAAAGAGAGACACCTGCAGACTTGCTTCAGGGCTTGTGAAGCAAACCCCCCCCCCACACACACACACAGGTGGGGAGCCGGAGGCTCCAATTAGAATCCTTACTCTTGTCCTTGAGCTTCCACAATGTGTAATTAACCTGTTGGGTTACCACCTGGTCACTTAAATATTTTTTTTTAATTATTTTAGCAAGAGAGATACAGAGACTGGAGCACTGCTCAGCTCTGGCTGTAGGTGGTGCTGATGTCTAAAACTGGGGTTCCAGAGCTTCAGCCTTGACTTCAGACATGAGGGTCTTTTGCAGAATCATCATGCTGTCTCTCATCACCACTCTGCTTTCTTTTTAGGTAACATACATCTTTTAACTTTTACTAGAATTTGAAAATTTGGATGAGGTCATTTGATTTCTTGTTGCTAATTTTTCCGAGCTCTTTATATATTTTGGTTATCAGTCTTTTGTCTGATGGATGGCATGTGAAGATCTTCTCCCATTCTGTGAGGGGACTCTATGTTTGGGTGATGGTTTTGTTGGCTGTGAAGAAGCTCTTTAATCTGATGTAGTTTCAATGATTTGCTTCTGTTTTAGTTTTCCTTGCAATTGGGTTTGTATCATCAAAGATGTCCTTGAGGCTGAGGTGGGAAAGTGTTTTACCAATATTTTCCTCTAAGTATTTGAAAGTTTCTGGTCTAACAGCCAGGTCGATCATCTATTTGCAGTTGACTTTTGTTTCTGGTGAGATAAAATGGTTCAGTTTCATTCTTCTGCATGCTTCAACCCAGTTTTCCCACAGCATTTATTGAAGTAAGCCTGCTGCCTCCATTTAATATTTTGGCCCACTTTATCAAAACTTAGCATGGCCCTTCAGATTAACAAGCAACACTTCTAAGCCCCTCATAAAAATGTGTCACATATTATTATTTGGGCAATTTTACCTCTCATATTTGTTAGAAATATGGATGATGTGGTCTTCATCATTGGCATTGATTCAGCCTCAATTCTGCAGGATTTCAGAATACAGAAAGGATGATACTAGCTATGTGCTTTCAGAACCAGTTCCCTAAGGGATTCTCCTAGTATTATTTACCTAGGATCTCTTTCCATAGATTAGCAATATGAAGTTATCTGCAAACTTGTTTAAAATTAAGATTCCCTGATTATATTCTCTGAGTTGACTTCAAGAGATGGGGCTATGGAGCAGCAACAGCTGTGTTTCTCTCCTCTGCTCTCCCAGGTCAACTAGGAATACCAAAGGAGACCACCTGGGGCAGCAACAAGACAGGACTAAAATGACTTCAGGAATGCACCAAATCACCAGTGACTAAAACACATGTAGCTTGTGGACAGAGAGGAGTCTAGGGAGAGATTAATGACTGATAACAGTCTGCAGTTTACCAGTTGAGACACCAACTCCAGTATGTTTCACCAACAAAAATACAACTGAAGGGAGGAGAGGACTTTACTAAGACTCACCAAATGCAACTCTATCCAGTGCTCAATGATAAAGGCTTTCAACCAAGATGACTATATCCTGCTAGACTGTCATTCAGACTAGATGGAGGCAGAAAAACCTTCTCAGACGAGCCACAGCTGAAAGAATCAACTATCAAAAGCCTGCCCTGTAAGAAGTTCTGAAAGGTCTCCTATAGAAAGTCAGGCCACCATAAATACGCCATATATCAGAAAACTATAAAAATCTATAAGAATGACATTAAAATAGCTTCAATCTTTGATATCAGTAAATGTCAATGGGGAGTTTGGCAGTATCGCAGTGGATTAAGCACACATGGCACAAAGCACAAGGAAAGGTGTAAGGGTCCTGGTTGGAGCCCCTAGCTCCCCACCTGCGGTGTATTAGGTCTGCAGGTGTCAATCCTTTTCTCCACCTCTCTGTTTCCCCTCCCCCATTTCTCTATGTTCTATCCAACAACAAAGACAGAAAACAATAATAAGTATAACAATAAAACAACAAGGGCAACAAAAAGGAAAAATACATAAATATATAAATAAATAAATAAATAAATAAATAAATAGGTAAATGTCAATGGCCTTAATTCACCTATTAAGAGGCATAGAGTAAGAAGATGGATCAGAAAACACATCCCAACAATATGCTGTCTACAGTAAATCCACCTAACTCAGCAAGACAAACATAGACTCAAAGTGAAAGGATGGAAAACTATCCTAGAAACCAAAGGCCTACAAAAAAATGCAGGAACAGCTATTCTCATATCTGACACGATAAACTTTAAAATAAATGAAATTAAAAAAAGATAGGGATGTCCACTACTTATTGCTCAGAGGATCAGCCAATCAAGGAGGAATTAATAATTATTAACATCTATGCACCAATGAGAAGCCATGTAAATACATCAAACAGCTACTGAAAGAGCTACAGCAATATGTGAATAGCAACACATAATACTAAGGGAAATAACACCACACTCTCTCCACTTGACAGATCATCCAGGCAGAAAAATCAATAAAGACATGAGGAAGCTAATAAGTAGATATACATTTTCAGAGTCATTCATCCCAAGAAACTGGAATACACATTTTAGTCAAGTCCACATGGGTCATTCTCAAAGATAGACCATACGTTAGTCCACAAAGACAGCATCAGCAAATTAAGAGCATTGAAAGTATCCCAAGCAACTTCTATGACCACAGTGGAATTAAATTAATACTCAACAATCAACAAAAGAAGAGTAATAGTCCCAAAATGTGGAAGCTCAACAGTACACTAATTAACAACTACTGTGTCAAAGAGAAAATAAAGAAATCAAAATCTTTTGAGAGTTTAATGAAAATGAAGACACAAGCTATCAAAATATTTGGGACACAGCTAAGGCAGTACTGAGAGGGAGGTTCATAGTGATACAAGCACACATTAGGAAACAGAAAAAGCACAAACAGCCTGATTGCACATCTTAAAGACCTAGAAGGAGAAGAACAAAGGAACCCTAAAGCAACCAGACAGAAATAACTAAAGTTAGGGCAGAAATAAATAACATTGAAAATAAGAAAATCATACCAAAGTTCCGTGAAAGCAAATGTTGGTTCTTCAAAAGAGTGAACAAAATCTACAAACCTTTAGCCAAACTCACAAAACAAAAAAGAGAAGACCCAAATAAATTGGATCATAAATAAAAGTGGAGATATCACAACAGATGTTGGGTAGTATGCCACCTCCCCCTGGCTTCTGCTTAACCATATGCCTATATAGGGATTTACTGATCCAAAGCTTTGGTCTATTTACATAAATCACTTTTACATAAAGCACTCCAGGGCATTGGTGGTTCAGTGATAGGATTCTCACCTGTTCCGCCCCCTCCTTGTCACACTCTGATTTTCACCAGTCACTTTTCTCTCCACCCTCTCTATATCACATCCTGTTTCCACCCTACTTGGAGAGTATAAAAACAGCTGCTCTTCTGATTAAAGACACTTGGAAATTGCTTTCCGGCTACGAGAGTTCCAGAGTGTATCTCCAGCGGAAGTTGGTGCAGCACGAGTTCCTGATCCCTCTCCCACACAGCAGCCTAGATCAGCTCCAGTTGAGTTCTCTCCAACCCAGTGAGCACTAGCTTGGGAAGAAGTACCCTCAGGCTATCCCGGCATCTGGCGCCCGGAACAGGGACACGTAAGCAGCAGATTTTCAAGAAGACATCTTAGATAAGTACACACCTTTTGGGTATCTGCAATATTGTGTTAAGGCACTGTGATTTTTTTTTCTTTCTTATTGTTTTCCTGAGATCTCTCCACCATGGAAAATCTTTTCCAAATCCTGCATTCTTTTTCCAGTATACAATTTTTATATATCTGGGTCATTTTTCTCGGGGCTTCACCTTATATCCTGTTGATCATCATAGCAGCTTTTAAGGGATATATAGGGCAACCTCTCAAAAGGCTTAAGGACCTAGAGGCTGATGTCCAAGAGATAAAGGAAGTAATCATAGAACTTAACCAGCACCTTAAAAACAAGAAGAAGCAAAGGCCTGTCGTGATCTTGACCCACCCTAATTCCTCTGCATCTTGCCCTGAGGCCCCTATTTTGGCATCTTGCCCTGAGGCCCCTATTTTGGCAGACACGTGTCCGAATTCTCCTTTGGACTCCACAGCCACTTCTTCGGCCACCCCCATTTTGGCAGACACGTGTCCGGAACCTCCTGCTGCCTCCATGGCTGCTTCTTCACCCACTCCTGTTTTGATAGACACATGTCCGAATTCTCCTGTAGCCTCCAAAACCACTTCTTTGGCCACTTGTCCAGAAGCTTCCACTTTGGTGACTCCTCCTACTGCTACACACTTATCAGAGCAAGTCCACACATTTCCGGTCAATGTTGCCCCCAATAGACAAAAACCTCAGGCCTGGTATCCATATTCCGCCACAGACCTGAAGGAACTATACCAGGCTATCAAAGATGACGGTGTTCATGCCCCATGGACCAGGTCCATTTTACAAGGCCTGCTTCAGAACCTTAATACCCCCCAAGATGGAGAGATATGACTCGTGCTGCGCTCCCAGGCCCCCTCTTCCTGCAATGGGAGGCATTCTTTCGCGACGAATGTTTACAACAATCGCTGAAAAATATTCAAAATCAGCCAGAGGGTAATTTTGATGCATTGTTTGGAACAGGCCAATTAGAAACAGGGATTCAACAGGCGGAAGCCAAGTTTCCAGTGGGGTATTTTGATCAAGTACGCCTGTGTGCATTAAAAGCATGGGAGCGATTAACACCACCCATGGGAGCAGCCTCAGCCCCCATTCTCTCCCTGCAACAAGAACCTGATTAATCCCTCGCTAAATTCATTGCCAGGGTCCAGTCAAGTTTGGAAAGGAAGATTTATAATCCTGACGCTCGTTTTCTCCTCCTGCGATCCATAGTCTGGGATGGAATGCTTCCGCATTTTCGACAGGCCTGTATCACTCTTAAAAATGAACACCCAGATACTTGGATTCTAGCTACACAGGATCTCAGATCAAGCTCTTTTCAAGGACCTATGTTACAGGCCTATGCAGCTACCTTACATAAGCAAAAAGGGGCTTGCTTTCAGTGCAGTCGCCAAGGGCATTGGCGTAACCAATGTCCAGAAAATAGACCGCGACCCTGCCTCCAGTCAGGGTGACCCCGCCTCCAGTCAGGGCAACCCCGCCTCCAGACAGGGAATCAGAGACCACGAATGCCTTGTCCTAGATGCTAGAAAGGATTTCACTGGAGGAGAGATTGTTGGTCAAGGTTCCATAGGAACGGCACGCCTCTGCCAAATGTAAACAGGGATTTAAACTAGGTATGGGGCTTCCCTTAGCCCCGCCCCCAAGAGGGAAGGAAGCAGGTCGCCTGCTTGGTGCTGTGCCCTTCTTCCACAAACAGAAGCCCAGCTTGGGACCCAATCTGTCGCTATACCCACCACACCAAGTAACAATAACAGAGGGTGAGCAGAAGGAGGAACCCGCGGTATGTGGGAACTTCCAGCATAGAAATAACCGGCTGGAGCAAGAGAACAGCTTGAATGCGGAGCCTGAGATTTTATGGACCACCCCTGTTTTAGAAAGGGGTCACCCAACTATGACAGTAAAGATTGGTAATATTCCTTTTAAGTGTTTGATTGACACGGGAGCAGATAAGACAATATTAAGACAAGCAGAGGTTCCCCAGAGTTGGGAACTCCTCCCAGGACCACGCTTACATGGTGTTGGAGGATTGACTCAGGCATTCCACACACGAGATTCCCTTGTGTGGGAAGATCCAGAAGGGACTACCGGACGCTTTCAGCCTTTAATAGCTGATATAAGCACCAATTTATTGGGAAGAGACTTGCTGGAATCTTTAGATGCAGTGATATCCTCAGAAACCTCTGCAGGACACCACATTCACTCCTGTGAGAGTGCTAGACCCAACCAGCACCCCCAATACTAACTGCCACTGTTCATAACAGAACTCCCCGCTTAGATTGGCTTTCTAATGAGCCTGTCTGGGTGGAACAGTGGCCTTTGCCTAGGGAGAAGCTAGAAATTTTAAAAGAACTCGTCCAAGAGCAGTTATCTTGGGACACATTCGCCATTCTCGGAGCCCATGGAATACTCCAGTCTTTGTGATTAAAAAGCGCTCAGGAAAATGGCGCCTCCTCCAAGATCTTCATGCAGTTAATAAAACCATGCAGGTTTGGGGCTCCCCCCAAAGGGGTTTGCCTCTTGCTTCCGCAATTCCCACAGGAATTCCAATCATAGCTATTGATATACAGGATTGTTTTTTCTCTATTCCCTTACACCCACAAGATTGTAAACGTTTTGCTTTCTCTGTTCCTTCTATTAATAATGCCAGCCCTACCAATAGATTTGAATGGGTGGTACTGCCCCAGGGCATGGCTAACAGTCCTACTATTTGTCAAGAGGTTGTTAAATCTGCCCTTTTTCCATGTATTCATAAGGGCCTTAAGGTTTTTCATTATATGGATGTCATGTTAATATGGGGAGAATTAGATACAGATCTCTCCGTCCTACGTGATTTTCTAATCCCTGCCTTAAAGAGAAGTGGACTTAATGTAGCTCCTGAGAAGATACAGCTAATCCCTCCAATATCTTTCTTAGGCTCAGAGATTTCCCTAATGCAGATCTGTCCTTTAAAACCTTGTGTTACTTTTCCTTCTAATCTCACTCTTGCTTCCTTACAAAGTTTTCTTGGAAATTTGAATTGGCTTAGGCAGTATCTTTATCTGCCTACGAGCTGCCTGCAACCACTGTTCGATCTGTTAAAAGGAAACAAACAGCCCTCCTCAAAGCGTATGTTAACCCCCGAAGCCTCCTTGGCACTGGAAAAAGTTAACCAGGCTCTCCAGGACATGCACCTTGTTCGGTTCTCCCCCTCCTCTCCAGTAAATCTTCTAATCTTTAACTCCACCCCCACGGTAGTGGGGGCATTGTGGCAGAAACATGGCGTTCTCGAATGGCTTCATACGCCAGTAGGCGGAGCTCCAAGACTCCTTACCGAGATTGATGCCTTAGCATTTATGGTTCGCCAAGGAAGAAACAGATCGGTTCAGGACTTAGGAAGGGAACCAGATTCAATCATTCTTCCCTTTTCTCTCACAGATACAGAATGGCTCATACGCCAGCATTCTCGTTTTGCCATAAGTTTAATGGGTTTTCCAGGACAATTAGATAATCATTTTCCCTCTAATAATTTGATAGCTTCTTTACCTCTGTTGCCTCTACTAGTAGCTAAACTTTTCTCTCGAGATCCCATCCCCTCTGCTCCTACAGTGTTCACTGATGGTGGAAAAAAAGGGAGCTGCTGCCCTTATATATTATCCAGACCAGCAATACCCCAAACCTCTCTTTACTGAACTTCCTGATAATTCCCCTCAGTACAAAGAACTTTATGCTGTTTTCCTTGCATTAAAAGCTGTACCAGAATCCTTCAACCTTTTTTCTGACAGTGTGTATACTGTTAACTTACTTCCATGGCTTGCTCGATCTTATGTAAGAATTGATGACAACCCACTTTCTCCTCTTTTAATTCAAATTGCCTCTATGCTCTGTTCTCGAACCCATCCACTGTATGTTCAGCACCTACGTTCCCACAGCCCTCTTCCTGGTCCCCTGTCCAAAGGGAATGCTGCAGCTGACCACCTTGCCTCCACAGGAATTCTCCTAGCCTCTGTCTCTAATCCTGCTGACTTTCATTCCCTAACCCATGTTAATCTTAAAGGTCTTTGAGCTCGATATCCTGATATTCCTCTGCCACAGTTAAAACGTATTCTTGCTACATGCTCCTCCTGTGCAGGTCTAATCAAAACACCTGCTATTCAGACTCTGGGGGTTAATCCTCGAGGTTTAAAAGCCAATGCTCTTTGGCAAATTGATGTTACCCACATACCTAACTTTGGCAAACAAAAATATGTGTTCGTCTCAATTGATACCTTCTCTAAGTTTATGTGGGCTACAGCTCAGACTGGAGAAAACTCAAAAAAGCTTATAAGCCATATGCTCTCCTGTTTTGCTGTAATGGGCTTACCGCTTCAACTTAAAACGGATAATGGACCTGCTTTTACCAGCAAACAATTTAAAGATTTTTGTTCCCTCTGGTACATTACTCATACTACAGACATTCCGTATAATCCACAGGGACAAGGCATTGTTGAGAGGGCCCATCAAACTCTTAAGGCTCAATTAAATAAAGAAAAAGGGGAAATGTACCCCCCTAATATCCAGCTGGCAAAAGCCTTAACTACATTAAATCTCTTTAATATTTATAAAAACTCAGACCAACCTCCTATAATTCTTCATTGGCAAACACCACCCACCCTCCCAGCTATTAAAGTCAAATGGAAAGACCCACTTGATAAAATTTGGAAAGGACCTGACCCCCTGTTGACTATGGGGAGGGGTTTCGCATGTATTTTTCCACAAAATTACTCCAAGCCTGTTTGGGTTCCTGCCTGCCATATCCGGCAATACCCACATGATGGCGCTGATATCCCTGAAGAACAAGAAACACTGCAAGAAGACTGGCTGCAAGAGGACTGGCTACAGGATGCACCCCAGGATCCATAAAACAGCATGGCAGAATAAAAAAAAAATCCGATTCACAGAACTCTTCCCCCCCCCCCCGAATGAATGTCTTATGCTATGACTGGCCAGTTGTGTTTTGTGAGTGAGTGAAAAAAAAAATTGAGTGAGTTGAGTGACCAAAATTTTTGTATGACCCATTGTACTCAGAGTACTCTGAAAGTTAACTGACTTTATATAAAATGGCTGGACGCAGCCATGGTTTCTGGAGATGTCCAGAAACAGTCCAAAAATTGTTCATTCCCCCTTTTGATTTTTTTTTTTAAGTCTTGATATCAATATGAAATGTTTAGTCTTAAACTGTGTGAGTAAAGATGGTTCAAATATGACAGTAGATCTAAATTCACATTTGAAATGATATATCTTATTTACAAGTTTTTCTCCTCCTGTGTGTTATAAACTATATGTTTAATATGCGTGTTTCAAGTTTGGTAACATTAACTTAACAGTTAAATTGTAACTTCGAAGCTACATTTTTACGAGAAGAGGTAAAATCAATTCATTTAAGTAACTGAGTGTTTAAGGTAAAACTCTAAATATTCAATGTGACAATTCATCATCTCCTAAGTTAAAATACAAATTCTCTATACAGGACATTTTTGGATGGCCCCCAAAAATGTCCTGTAAGCTATCTTGTGGAAATTAATCCACAACAAATTTGGCATCAATCCGATATTGTAAATGTACCAAAAAAAAAAAATTGTCACTAAAATGTGTTAACTCTAGTAACCTGAGTTTGCTTAAAAACCCAATGTAAAAATAGTTAAGAATCAATATATGTGACTTAAATTCGGTATGAAAACTTTGCTATATAAAGACTGCTACATGAGGTCACGTAAGATGACCTTTACACGAAATTATAAAGATACCTAAACCAATTATAATCATTGAGTTATCAATTGTGGTAAACTTCTAATTTGTTACAAAGTTTTTTCATAAGTAATTGACTACAGCTATGACAAGCCTTCGCATAAAGAAGCATCTGCTCATATAGAATCCCCAGAAATCCATCTTGGACCCATGACCTCTGACATTACCCACAATTACAGCCATCCTCCGAAACCCATGATGTGACCTGACACGATCTGGAGAACCTGATTCACAGACTCCAAAGGACAAGACTTTCCTACTGCCTTTCTCTCAACCATCGGTGTCTGCTCTTCCTGCTTCTGTTTCGCCCACCATGTTTTGGCGGTTCCAGGTCACTCTCTACAGAGAAGAAAAGTTCCAGTGGCCGTCCTCCTCCATCAAGATAGACGTGTGGCATTTATTTCCTGGCCTTTGACATTGGACTGATGCTTCTATAGAACTTGCTGGACACTCCTTTTATACTGCTGGACTTCTTGAAGAATGACTGTAGCAGTTCATAGAACTTACCGCCAGCTGACTAGGGATTTTGCAATGCCAGATCACCCCTCTAGCCCCTCGGCTTATCAGGCCCCCACTCCTCCACCCATCAGGCTCACTCTGTCTCTTGCTACTCTTACTTATCCCTCCCTGTCTTGTGCTAGTTCTTTTTGAAGACACTTACACACTATCATTCTGCTTTCTTCCCAACAGGTTTCCGTTCACCCCTACACTGCTATTCCCCTGACAGAGATGAAGCCTTTTACAGACATTGACCCAGTTATATATGGCCATTAAGTAAGAGGAAGATGTTGGGGAATTGTGAGGATATGGTTGAGCTTGGAAGGGCTTGAGTCTGAGGGGTGTGTCAATCCTGTTAGTCTCTCTCTCCACGGAGAGGTTGAGCAAGGAGGGACAGTAGACCCCCAAAAAAGGTGTGCCTCTTATCAGTCTCCCTGCCTCACAAAGTGCCCTGCACTCCTGATACTATGGCAAATAGTTAAAAAGAAAGGGGGAGATGTTGGGTAGTATGCCACCTCCCCCTGGCTTCTGCTTAACCATATGCCTATATAGGGATTTACTGATCCAAAGCTTTGGTCTATTTACATAAATCACTTTTACATAAAGCACTCCAGGGCATTGGTGGTTCAGTGATAGGATTCTCGCCTGTTCCGCCCCCTCCTTGTCACACTCTGATTTTCACCAGTCACTTTTCTCTCCACCCTCTCTATATCACATCCTGTTTCCACCCTACTTGGAGAGTATAAAAACAGATGCTCTTCTGATTAAAGACACTTGGAAATTGCTTTCCGGCTCCGAGAGTTCCAGAGTGTATCTCCTGCGGAAGTTGGTGCAGCACGAGTTCCTGATCCCTCTTCCACACAGCAGCCTAGATCAGCTCCAGTTGAGTTCTCTCCAACCCAGAGAGCACTAGCTCGGGAAGAAGTACCCTCAGGCTATCCCGGCAAACATATACTGCAGAAATTCAGCATATCATGAAAAACTTCTATGAACAACTATATGCCTCTAAGCTAGAGAACCTGAAAGAAATGGACTATTTCCTAGATACTTACAAACTTCCAAAATTAAGTAAAGAGGAACTAGGTAACATGAACAAGCCCATCACAGCTAATAAAATGAAAACAGTTATAAAAACCTTCCCAGTAATAAAAGTACTGGACAAGATGGTTTTACAAGTGAACTCTACAAAACCTTCAAATAGGAACTAATACCTATACTTTTAAAAGTCTTCCAGAAGATTGAAGACACTGGAATACTCCCTTCCAGCTTCTAAGAAGCCAACTTCACTTTGATACCAAAGCAGACAGGGACACAACCAGAAAAGAAAAATACAGACCAATATCTCTAAAAAAACATAGATTCTAGAATATTGAACAAAATTCTATCTAACCAAATACAGCAGTTTATTAAACAGATTGTTCATCATGACCAAGTGGGGCTTATCCCAGGGATGTAAAGTTGGTTTAATATATGTAAATTATCAACATCATCCACCACATCAATAAAAGCAAGACCAAAAACCACATGGTAATGTCAATAGATGCTGAGAAATCCTTTGACAAAATACAACATCCCTTTATCATCAAAACACTACAGAAATTAAAAAGTTGGAAAATTCCTGAAGATAGTGGAGTATATATATAGCAAACCTACAGCCAAACTCATACTCAGTGGTGAAAAACTGGAAGCCTTTCCCCTCAGATCAGGTGCTAGACAGGGCTGCCCACTATCAACATTATTATTCAACATAGTGTTGGAAGTTCTTGCCATAGCAATCAGGCAGAAGCAAGGAATTAAAGGGATATAGATTGCAAGAAAATAAGTCAAACTCTCCCTATTTTCAGATGACATGATAGTATACAGAGAAAACCCTAAGGAATCCAGCAAGAAGCTTTTGGATGTTATCAGGCAATACAGTAAGGTGTCAGCCTACAAAATTAACACTCAAAAGTCAGTGGCATTACTCTATGCAAACACTAAGTTAGAAGAAGTTGAATTCCAGAAATTGATTCCTTTTACTATAGCAAAAAACACAATAAAATATCTAGGAGTAAACCTAACCAAAGAAGTTAAATACTTGTATAATGAAAATTATGAGTCATTACTCAAGGAAATTGAAAAAGATACAAAGAAGTAGAACGATATTCCATGTTCATGGGTTGGAAGAATTAGCATCATCAAAATGAATATACTACCCAGAGTCATATACAAGTGTATATGTCTCAAGATCATCAAGATCCCAACCACATTTTTTAGGAGAATAGAAAAAATGCTACAAATGTTTATCTGGAACCAGAAAAGACCTAGAATTGCCAAAACAATCTTGAGAAGAAAGTACAGAACTGGAGGCATCACACCCCCAGATCTCAAATTTTATTATAGGGCCATAATAATGAAAACTTCTTTTGATTTTTTTTCTTTTGAGGGAGTCTGCCCAGGGAAGTCAGGATGGTGTCATAGTGGCATCTGCAATTTGGTGGTTGAACGGCAGTAGATATAAAGCAGGACAAATTGTTGAATTATCAAAAGCCAAAAAGTAGGAATAGAGCAGATGAGAATATGAATCCTGGGATGGAAAGTCATATTACTTTTTGACTGCTAAAAATCTACAACTCTGGAGTTAAAGAATGGAGAAATATCTATGTAGATTATTAAAATTTATGATACGAAATTTAAATTTACCATCCATTAAGTATGTTTGTTCCAAAGTCTACATTGTTCTCTTATAAAAATGTCATCTCAATTCTTCTAATAAAGTTCCTTAACCCACATGGTGTCTGTACTTACTGATTGTCCTCTTTGTGAGGGGAAGAATAATGCTAGGGAATCCTAAAGCCCAGCTCCACCAGGACCCTGAACTCTTTTGATCAAGGACCATTGATTTTGGCTCATCCACACAGAAGGAAGATAACTTGGAGAACTTCTGAGGATGAAGCCAGACCCTCTGTTCATTTAGAGGTAAGAATAAATAAATAAATAAATAAATAAATAAATAAATAAATAACTGAAGGAAGTTCTTCTTCTAGCGTTTGCCCTTCTTCCGTAGCCAGTCAACAGCATCAGGTTGAGCCTGATGTAAAGTTTCGAGACCTCCTTTGAATCTGGAGAGGTGGCAGTCGTTGACTATGTGGGTCATAGTCTGTCTGGAGCCGCAGGGGCAGTTCGGGTCGTCTCTGGCTCCCCAGCGATAGAACATAGCGGCGCACCGGCCATGGCCTGTTCGATAGCGATTGAGGAGGGCCCAATCATAACGTGCTAGGTCAAAGCCGGGTTGACGCTTGCAGGGGTCTGTGATGAGGTGTTTGTTCTTGACCTCAGCTGACTACCAACTCTGTCCAAGAGTCTGGAACAGAGAAGTTCAGTGTAGGCATAGGAGACCAGATTGGGTGACGAGATGTCAAGCGTTGGACAGGGTGGGCGAATGTATCCGCGTATATTGGCAGGTCCCGTCGAGCGTAGACGTGGGAAATGAATTTAGATGATGCCGCATCCCGACTGAAGGAAGTAGTAATAGGTATCTGCTTCTTGTCTCAGAAAAGAAGAAAAGGCAGCACCTTATAGAAGGGCTCCTAGTGTCACTAGCTCTGCCATTTTGCCCTAATGGACTCACATATTTCTTTGCTTGTGCTTTTTCATTTTCCTGAATAAAAGTCTATAAGCCCAAGATCATGGTCTTCTCCAGAATTTCTTGTGGACACCCACCCTCACCAACACTTGTACTTAGACAGGAAAGAACCTGACACTTATTCAGAAAAGGCCTAGGAAAATATTGGATAGACATAGTAAATATTACGACATACTTTAACCTGGAGAAATGTTTTTTTTTTTTTTTGTCAACAATCGATCTATTCTACATTTCAATTATTGGAAAAGAAAAATTAAAGGCAAATATGACTTGAAGAATTTGCAGTAAGTTAAAGTTTACCCAGCACTATATACAGTTTTGCACCTCTTGATTCTCCTTTGGATATTGACAGACTTATTTTCATCGCTATAAATCTCCAGAGGAGACACTGCCATTAACTGCAACTCTCCTGTTTCCACGGCCTCCAGTGTAAAGACCTTTTATCTTCAGGAGTTGCTTGTGGTCCAGTTTCTTTCTGGGGTAGAACTGAATGTTGAATGTAGTATAGCGTCTTCCCAATTTTCTCAGAATTTTCAAGTGTATTTGGCTGTCTCAGATTTAGCTCAGCTTCCCCTGATTATAGATTCCTTCATATGTCAATTTCCTCTAAAGAATAGTCTGCAGAGAGATTGTTTTAACTAGAGTTTAATCAAGCACAAACTTCCATGGTAGCATGCATTGTGAAAAAATTGGCATCTATAAAGTTCTGTTTACAATGCTTGCTAAATCTCAATATTAACATTTGGCATGTGTAACTTAAAAGTAACAGTATTTGCTATAATTTATTTTTAAATATCCATGTAAAATATTAGTAAGAATTTAAATATAATATCACAAGTACACTCTCAATAAATAAGTATATTTTGTAGTGAGAATACTAAATAAATAATTCTAATGAAAACACTTAGATAAGGAAATTTTTCCATGCCAAATTAATTCACAAAAAATGTTTTGAAAGACCGTTCTCCATTTTTAAATTTTTATTTATAAAAAGGAAACACTGACAAAAAACAACAACAACATAGGTTTAGAGGGATACAACTCCACACAATTCCCACCACCAGAACTCCATACCCCATCCCCTCCCCTGACAGCTTTCCTATTCTCTATCCCTCTGGGAGCATGGACCCAGGGTCATTGTGGGATGCAGAAGGTGGAAGGTCTGGCTTCTGTAATTGCTTCCCCACTGAACATGGGCGTTGACAGGTGGATCCACACTCCCAGTCTGTCTCTCTCTTTCTCTAGTGGGGGCAGGGCTCTGGGGCAGCGGAGCTCCAGGACATATTGGTGGGGTTGTCTGTCCAGGGAAGTCTGGTTGACATCATGGTAGCATCTGGGACCTGGTGGCTGAAAAAAAGATTTAACATATAAAGCCACACAAATTGTTGATTAATCATGAACCTAAAGGCAGGAATATTGCTGAGGAAGTTTTGAGGGTCTCCACTTTGTAGATAGCTAGTAAGCCTATTTTAGTTATATTCCAAAAGGCCTGTGGCAATACTATTTTTTTTTTCATGAACCTGACACCTGATATGCAGGTGGATCCAAGTTATTGTCTGGGGATATGATGTGATGGTTGTGAAAAGGGCCAGAAGGCTGTATCAGGGAAGAGGGTAGCCCCATGTCAGCATCTTGACATTCTAAGAAAACAAAAGTCAAAACCATAATGAGATAACATTTCATGTCTGCTAATATGGTTGTAAAAAGGAGCAAAAAAAATGAGTATTTTTAAACAATAAATATTGTACAGAACTTGTAAAATAAATAAAAATCTTAAACTTGAGTGAAAGAATCCAGTGCTCAATGAGGCAGAAAATGTTTCAAGTCAACCCCAGACAGAAGGGAAGGCAGTCAATTTCCCAAACCACTCACCTCTTCACTATTGTTCACTTCCTCTTAGACTGTGTCTGTTTCCTTATGTTTCTGAACACCACCTTTTAGAGTCAGCCACATCCTACAGCTCGTCCAGTAAAGCTGGGTGTTACTTTTCAGCAGAATATACAGAAATGTTCAACTGGAGCTTGTGTCTTAACTAGTAGATGAAAACTCAAGTTCCTTTCTTACAGACAAGCACAATAGCCTATGTGACCTCTGAGTCCCTGTCAGTCTGACTCACAGTCCATCATCACAGCTGGAACTTTCTAAGCTGTACTCATTTCAGGACCCGTCTTCCTGGAGGGGCAGAGCAGGTGGACCAGCCTCCCTTCAGAGTGGCGCAGTCCCTTCCATTGCTGCTTTCTAGTGAGGGAAGGTCCTAGAGAGGCCATAAGAGGACGTGTGATGGTGTTCCTGATGGAAGGGACTAGTGATGCTAGAAAGAGGGATCTGTTAGAGGTCTAGGCCCATCATGTCTGTGTGGGAATCCCAGGATTCTCTGACTAGGGTTCAGGTGATGAGGTGTCCTGGGATTGACCAAAAAGGCCATCTTTAAATGAGCCAGTCCCTTGTCCTTTCTTTCACTGTTGAGCTTAAACTTTCTCCCTGTGGTTAAAGTGTTGAGTGTCCTTTGTTGTATCTAAGCCAGTATTGGGTGTATGAGGTCTAGCTTCCAGTTAGGGAGGTATTTTAGTGGATCTAAGTTAACCTTAAGTTATAGCATTTACTGTATCTACTAAAGGTTGTCATAGAAACAATAATTGTATATAAATTATATATATATACATTTACCTATATGTATATGTGTATGTGTGGATATATATATATATATATATTCAGCATATCTGTTGACCAGGTATAACAAAGTGAGGCATCTGAAAGGAAGCCTAGCAGTCACCTTTGTTAAGACAGGGCTCAACATAGTATTGGAGTTGGATGCATCTTCCCAAGAGATTGAGAGTGAGAGACAACACTGAAATTTCCTTCAATGCCATGGGGTTTCGGGTAGAGTCTGGTTTGTACACATAACCAACCAGCACATGTTCTCAGTGAGTTATTTGCTTGTCAAGAAGTTCTTAACAACACTTTTAAAATATCTTCTTGCTTTGTTATAATTATGAAGCTAGAATAAGATGGCAACTGATGTTGGCAATGTATGCAGAAACTAGGAATTCATATGGTCTTTGTGTATTGTAAAATCGTGTAACCTTACCAAAAATTGGCCACATCATCAGTTACACAGAAAAAGTGATGTTCTTTGTGGAGTAAGATTTTGTTTGCTTGTTTTTTTTTTTTTTTCCTAATAATTCCAGGACAGGGGAGGAGGAAGGGAGGACTTCCTTAGAAGAAAGGCCTACTCTTAAATTGCCATTTATGAGTAGAAGTTTAGGGACATTTATCTGATCTCTGTGGTGGTCACTGTTAAACGTATTCAGTGTACTAAGGATAGACCTTGTCCTTTCCTTAGCCTACAGGTCAGGAAATGGTCATTTTAAAAAAGAAAAAAGAAAAGATAAGCAAGCAAGGAAGGAAGGAAGGAAGGAAGGAAGGAAGGAAGGAAGGAAGGAAGGGAGATAGAATCGTGGTTATGCAGAAGACTCTCATAGCTGAGGTGCTGATATTTCAGGTACAACTCCCAGCACCACTTTAAGCCAGAGAGGAATAGCAGTCTGGTCTCTCACTCTCTCATTCATATTAAATAGAATATTTAAAAGAAAATTAAGTAGAAGAAAAAGAAGAAGGATAATAAAAAGTGGAAGAAGAAAAAGAACTATAAAATAACTAATATTATTATTACTATAAGAACCTGTGCCTCCTCCCAACTTCCAAAGCAAAGAACCGGACATTAAAGAACTATGCGGAACTAGTATTATTACTATCAAATTATCTGCCTCCTCCAAATTTTACTTTTAATTAAGCATTTTATCAAGGACAAATGGGATTTTAAAAAAGATTTTATATATTTATTAATGAGCAAGATAGGAGAGAGAGAGAGAGAGAGAGAGAGAGAGAGAAAGAACCAGGCATCACTCTGGTACATGTGCTGCCAGGGATTGAACTCAGAACCTCATGCTTGAGAATCTAGTGGCTTAGCCACTGTGCCACCTCCCGGACCAGGAAAAATGCAATTTTATGGGTCACTGACAGACAAAGCAGAAATGCCCATGGTGGAGTTCTGAACAATGGGCCCCAGTAGGCAGCTGCATGGCACTTCTTAGAAAAGATTCAGATTCTGTGATGCATTATTAACTTGCCTTTCAGAAGAAGGGAGTTCACATTTAGGAGCTAGTGGGGAGGTTTTCCAGCAAAGTTCTTCCTCTCTGGAACATAAAGGACTTGGTGAAGAAGGGTTCAACAAATGTCAGAGAGGAGGCTGTTTCTGCAGAATGAGAACTATTTCCCTTTAGATTAGGAAACAGAGGAGAAATGAGATTTACTTTCTCTAAAGGGGGAGAAGAAAAGTGTTTCTTTTAATCTCCTGGGCCTCCTTGGCTTTCAGCGTAAATAACTAGTATATTAGCAGAGCTCCATCTCACAGAAGCCTGCGGGGGACAGAGAACTTCTGAGGCCTGGGTGACCATTTCAGTGGAAATTCTAAAGGATAATGAGATATTTAGGAATGTTTGGAGGAAAAATAGGGTCTTCCTCTCTGGCTTAGTTTTCAATAAAACTGCTTTAGAAAGCTAGCTAATAGGGCCTGGAAAGGGAGAATACTGAGCTTCCTTACAGTACAGAAATCCCACTGGTAAGTATTACTTTAGAGAAATATAGATGTGTCTACAAAAAAAATAATAAAATGTTCACAACCACACTGTTGGTCTAGCCGAAGAGTGAAATGTTATTCAGTAAAAAAAATAAAATAAGTAAGTAAACAAAATTAAAAATCTGAAAAATAACATCAAAATGAACTTGTAGATACAGTGGATGGGCGGTTAGCAGAGTAGAAAATATTCCTCAGAGTTTGTTTTCTGTTTGTGTATTTTTAATGTGAGTGTCACCTGCAAGGGATTTTGCTATTCTTGAAATGTTTTCCAGTATAAAGGACAGCGCTGTAACAATTAACTTTATGGGATGAGGGAAAGCACAGAGTACATGAGTGTACACAACATATTTCTATGCCAGGGCCTCCAGAAGTCTCGGCGTCAGGCAGTGGTGCATCTGGTTAAGCACCCACAGTACAGTGCACCAGGTTCAAAACCCTGGTCCCCACCTGCAGGGGGGAAGCTTCACAATGGTGAAGCAGGGCTGCAGGTGTCACTCTATCTCTCTCCCACTCTACCTCCCCCTGACCTCTCAATTTCTCTCTGTTTCTATCCAATTATGAATTTGATTCAGTACAGTTCAGTTAAAAAAGAGATCCCATGTTCACTCCCTAGTCCCACCACTAGCCATAGCTGATTAATGCCCTGTCATAATAATAATAATTAATAATAATAATAATAGCAGTAACATTAGAAATAGTAGTCCTATGGACCAGGAGATAACTTACCCCACCCGGTAGAGTATTTTCTTGGGTAGGACCTTAGATTCTAGATCCCAGTAACCACAAGGGAGTGTCAAGAAAGGGAGAAATCTTCCCATGTGGTGAAATAGTCTTGCTATTATTTCAGTCTTGACATTAACAGCTTAGCTGGAAGGCTTTGGCTTCCATCCATGTGGCAATCAGTTTCTTGATCTATAATGTAGAGATTCTGTTATTTGACTCTAGACTGCAGAACTGTTATGCAGCTTTCCTTGGGTGGGATGGTGCCTCAGCTGGTCAAGCACACACATTACAGTCCCCAAGGACACCAGTTTCAGCCCCTGGTCCCCACCCACAGGGGGAAAGCTTCATGAGTGGTGAAGCAGGGCTGCAGGTGTCTGTCTGTCTGTCTGTCTCTCTCTTTATCTCCCCCTTCCCTCTTGATTTATCTCTGCCTTGATCCAGTAAATAAAGATAATTAGAATAATTGAAAAATCACTGTAATAAAAAGAAGAAAATTTCTTAAATTAAAAAATGCAGGTGCAATTTATTATTATTCGTGTGGAAAAGTACTGTAGTATATGTTAAAAGTTGAAAAGTGCAGGTCCAATTATTCCTTATAAGTATTTTTTTATTACTGTTGCTATGATAATCATAATCAATGTTTTAGGAAGAGTGACTGAGAAACAGAGAGCAAAAGAGATCAAAGCAACAAAGTTTCCTTCCCCTTGATGAAGGGCAACAAAAAAAACAGGCTTCAGCTATGTTGCCAGCTCCAAATATCCGTATATACCCATCTATACATACATAGTCTCTTTGTTTTGTTTTAATGAGAAAGAGGAGAGAGAGAAAGAAACAGAATGAGAACACTATTCTGGTCTGGTGTATAGTCATACTAGGGATTGACCCTGGGCCTCTGGAAGAAGTCTTTTTGTATAGACACATGCTACTTCTATGCCCAAGTATTTTTATATTATTTTATGTCATTATTTTATTTTATGTCATTATTTTATTTCATTTCATTATTTTATTTATGTCATTATTTTATTTTATGTCATTATTTTATTTCATTTCATTATTTTATTTCATTTCATTATTTTATTTCATTATTTCATTTCATTTCATTATTTTATTTCATTTCATTATTTTATTTCATTTCATTATTTCATTTCATTTCATTATTTCATTTCATTTCATTATTTCATTTCATTTCATTATTTCATTTCATTTCATTATTTTATTTTATTTTATTTTTATACTGCAGAATGGCATGTCAACAAGAGTTTGAATCCACACCATTCCCACTACCAAAGTTCTCAATCTTCACTCTCCCCACTGCAATCCACCACATTTCCCCTAAAGTTTTAGACTTGGGACAACCATCTACAACAATCTGTCCACATTTATATTATATTAGCTGCCCCCTCTTTTTCTGACTCAGTCCTCTCTTCCTCTCTTAGCCACTGATAGCACTGCAGCGACCTCCACACACCGCTCTCCTCTGCCTCCTCTCTCTCTCTCTCTGGTGCTGGTGGAGCTGGAGTGCAGAGTCCTCTCATCTTCCTCCTGTCACTTCTCCCCCACTGGGAGTGGGGGTCAAGGTTGTTTATGGGGAGCAAAAGGTGGGAGTTCTGGCTTCTGTAGCTGCTTCTCTGCTGAGCAGACCCAAGTATTTTTTAATTTATCATTGAATAGAGACAGAGAGAAATTGAGAGGGGAGGGGCAGATAGAGAGGGAGAGGAAAGAGAGGCAACTGCAGCCTTGCTCCATAATTCACAAAGCCCTCCCCCTGCAGGTAAGGACCAGGGTTTCGATCCCCCGCCCTTGTGCACTGTGACGTGAGCACTTAACCAGGCCCACCCCCAACTATTTTTATGTAATAGGTAATTGCACATCCAAAAGTTATCTGTAACCTTCTTTGTAAATTAGATACTAAGTATAAAGTCCTATCTTTTTTTTTGGGGGGGGTAAGAGCTGTTAATTAGTATAATGTTTGTTCCCTTTCTAGTTTCTTATGCTGGTTTAAGTAGACATATTCAAGACCTACCCCCTCTTACGTCTATATGTATAAGAATCCACAAGTCCGTTAATTTCAGATGATGGAATACAAAGACTGGCCAAGCAAAGAAAACAATGTTGACCGTTCAGAATTCCGGGTGTCTAAAGTAACGGTTACAGTGATGAGAGGTGTACTCTTCTTTATGCTCCAAACAAACAGGACCCCCCCTATCTTTAGAACAAGCTTTTATTTTAGGAGGAAAGATCATACTGCTTACTTACCACTGCTATCTTCCCATGGAGCTCCCTTGAACATTAAAGGGAGTTCAGTTCAATACATTAACTTCTCAGTGAGGATCTGTCTCATGATAATTATCACTGACCTTGTTAATTTTAAAGTTTAGCTTGGCTTGAAATTAATTCTAAGCTACTAAGAACAAAGTTAAAGCAAAGAGAAAGGCAGCCCATTCTAACTGAGGAATTAATGAATTTATATACTGGGTTGTCAGAAAAGTCAATATATATTTGTGGTAGTTCAATTGTTTTTTAAATATTATTTATAAAATGGAAATTTTGACAAGACCATATTATAAGAGGGGTACAACTCCACACAATTCCCACCCCCAGAACTCCGTATCCCATCCCCTCCCCTGATAGCTTTCCTATTCTTTATCCCTCTGGGAGCATGGGCCCAGGGTCATTGTGGGATGCAGAAGGTGGAAGGTCTGGCTTCTGTCATTGCTTCTCTGCTGAACATGGGTGTTGGCAGGTGGATCCATACTCCCAGCCTGTCTCTCTCTTTCCCTAGTGGGGAAGGGCTCTGGGGGGAGGGGGTGATCCCAGGACACATTGGTGGGGTTGTCTGTCCAGGGAAGTCAGGTTGGCATCATGGTAGCATCTGGGACCTGGTGGCTGAAAAAGAGTGAAGATAGAAGCAAAACAAATGGTTGAGTAATCATGAACCGAAAGGCAAGAATATTGCAGATGAAGATTTGGCATCTCCATTTTGGAAAAAGTTAATAGGTCTATTTTAGGTCTATTCCAAGGGGTCCATAACTTTTACTAGTTTCTGCTTGAGTCTGACAGCTAACATGCAGGTGGACCCAAGGTATTGTCTGTGGAGGTGCTGTCAGAGTTGGACACAGGACTAGAAAGCTGGATCAGGAAAGAGAGTAGCTCCCAAATATGGGGAAAATGTATAAAGACTGTTAAATGTAAACCCATCCATTTGATCTGGGGCCCATATTCAGCACATGAGCCTGTGTAACCTCTGTGTTGCTGTCTCAAACTTTTTGATGCATAGAGCACAACTTTGAGAACACATTTCTTCAATCTAAGCACTTATGGGTCTTAATTAGTAATCAGATTGAATTTCAACAGTGGGCTCAAATTGTTAATGCATTTATAATAATGACTTGTTCTTTGACATATCAAATCATCTATAAGCTTAGACCAGGAAGAACAGAAGCAACTGGTGGCATTGCTTTATAAGATACAGCTATATGAAAATAGCATTAGGAAGTCGGGCAGTAGCGCAGCAGGTTAAGCGCACGTGGCACAAAGTGCAAGGACTGGCGTGAGGATCCCTATTCAAGCCCCAGCTTCCCACCTGCAGGGGAGTTGCCTCACAGGTGGTGAAGCAGGTTTGCAGGTGTCTATCTTTCTCTCCCCCTCTCTGTCTTCCCCTCCTGTCTTCATTTCTCTGTCCTACCCAACAATGATGACATCAATAACAACAACAATAAAAACATCAAGGGCAACGAAAAGGAAATAAATATTTAAAAAAAGAAAATAGAAGTAGAGGGCATAAATTATGGTGAGGGCTTGTATGATACAGCAAATCCTAAGGATGGAGTTTCCAAAGTTAACCCAATTGACAAATAATTTTTATAGCAATAACTATTGCCTTTTTAAACCTTAAGACAGAGGAATCTTTCTCATTCTCTACAAAACCCATATTTCTCCCAGTCCCATAACCTCTGGGGTGGGGCTCACTTTCCTGAATGCTTCCCTCAAATTCACACCAACCAAATGAGTGCAGCCAGTACCACGTAGACATATTCCACTTCGGGTGTGTCCAGAGATGTCAGGCATGGAATATCAGCCCTCCAAACTCATTACTCTGGTGATGCCTTTCCCAGCTGATAGGACTCCTTAATTCTATTTCAGGATGTGCAATTAATAACAAAGCCTCAAAACCTAGATATAGACCAGGGCCCAAGAGAGAGGCCATATGTACGTGTATGCATAAGTTAGGGAATATATATATACCTTAAAGCAATAGCACACAGTAGTTTGCAGTGAGTCAATAAATGCAGCAAGCAGTTAGAAAGACCTAAAAAAGACACCATGAAGTTTCTCATGAAGGAGTCGGGCTGCAGTGCAGCGGGTTAAGTATACGTGGCGCAAAATGCAAGGACCAGCATAAGGATCCTGGTTTGAGTCCCCCCCCGCCCCCACCTGCAGGGGAGTAGCTTTAAGGAGGTGAAGCAGGTCTGCAGGTGTCTATCTTTCTCTCCCCCTCTCTGTCTTCCCCTCCTCTCTCTATTTCTCTCTGTCCTATCCAACAATAACCATGACATAAACAACAACAACAATAATAACTACAGCAACAATTAAATCATCAAGGGCAACAAAAAGGAAATAAATAAATATTTAAAATTTTTCTAATGAAATAGTTTCTACTTAGACCTAGTTACCCTCCTCACCTATTATACTTCCCTTACTCACTTCAAAGCTAACCTTATCAAAGTAAGGGCTACAAAAGCTAAATAAGGGCAAGAGAGGGGCATACTTATTTTTAGTTTTCTTTTACATTTTTACTGAATAGAGACAGCCAGAAATTGACAAGGGAGGGGGAGATAGAGAGGGATAAAAACAGAGAGACACCTGCAGCAATGCTTCACCACTTGTGAAGCTTCCCCCGCTGCAGGTGGAGACCAGGGGCTCGAACCTCGGTCCTTGTGAAATGTAACATGTGTGCTCAACCAGGTGTGACACTACCCAGCCCTGACACTGGAACACTTTAATGATGACTCTATAGTCACAACCAGGCTACCCCAACACTGGGGCCTGAGTCAGGGAGTCCCGAGATTCCCACACAGACATGATGAGCCTAGACCTCTAACATCCATCTCACCACTACCACTGGGCATCTCCATCAGGAAAAACATAATGGCCCTGTCTGTTGGTATACATGAGACCCCTTCTGTTTCATTTGGTTTAAATCCCCCCTGATTAACACTATTCTATTTACATAACCACTTCATTCTATTTACATAACTGCTGTTAACAAGTATCACCCTCCCTCCAGGGCATTGGTGGTTCAGTGATAGGATTCTCGCCTGCTCCACCCCCTCCTTGTCACACTCTGATTTTCACCAGTCACTTTTCTCTCCACCCTCTCTATGTCACATCCTGTTTCCACCCTACTTGGCAAGTATATATAAAGACAGCATTGTGAGTTTTAGGGTACCTTGAGTTTAGCTTAACTCGGTTTAGATTGTGCTGCATCCTGCATGAATAAAGAGATACTGCCTACAGCTCAACCATGAGTCCCTGGTCGTCTGTCTCCCATCAGTGAAGCTCAGCCCGACACCTATAGACCCCTATAGGTCCTTGCCCTCAATATAGATCAACAAGGGTGGAGACTGTTCCATTCTCCGAAGGGAGTTAGACAACATCCTCTACTTACCATCTGAGGAAGATGGGTCCTGAAATTAGTGCAGCCTGGAATGAATGTTTCGAGCCTTTTTTTTTTTTTTTTTCCAGAGCACTGCTCAGCTCTGGCTGATGATAGTTCAGGGTGTGGGGTGAGGTTCATGATTGACCTTGGGATTTTGCAGCCTCAGGCATGAGAGTCATTTTGCATAACCATTATGCTATCTGTCCTCCACTCAGGACATGATTTTCTATAAAAAAAAAAAAAAGTGTCATGACTTTCCCAACAACCGACATTGACTATAGCTATTAAATGTAAATACAACTGTCTGTGTGCATGAATATATATGCACATATACATATATATAATCACTAAGGTGAAATACACATCATTTTCTATAATTATATATATATATATATATATATCTTGCTCTCCATCTTACATACTGCCTAAAAAGCTTTTTGAAATGAGCAATGCAAGGACAGCTCCTGGAGATGTACATACCCTCAGTCACAGGTGAAGCCTATGCAGCAAGCACGTTCTGTATGAGGGTCACAGATCCTTCCAATACAAGCCGCGGGCTGAGAACCTCTGAGCTATGCCGTGAACACTCTGAGTATATCCACTCTGATGTGTGGATTTGATCCTTAGATCCAGCTGAAGTGTCAGGAAGCCTCTCTAACTAGACTCAGTAGCATCATTGGGGCCTGACTTCGGGGACATCAGCCCCATCAGCACACAAGTCTTGCGTTGACCTCAAAGACATTTAATAAAGCCAACCATTGCTTCTAGCCCAGATACATAAATAACTTCTCACAGAAGAACAGCAGCAGAGCTACCCGCACTCCTAGAGCTGAAAAAGAATTGACTTCTTACGGAAGAACTGCAGTAAAGCTACGATCCAGATTGACTGTGGCTTCATTCTACGTCTTAGGAACGAGTGCTCTGCAGTCCGTCTCTTCCACATAACGGTGTTGCAGACTTCCCCTTTACACCTACTTGTAATGATCTCTTTCCATTTTAGAGCATTTTATGAGAAATCACAAGAATGTGGGGAAAAATAAAAGCAGAGGAAGGAAAGAATGAAAGAAAGGGTGAAAGGATCATCTGCTCAAGTGCACTGCTTTTTGTTTGTTTGTCAAAACTGTTTTCGATCTGATCTTCACCCAAATTATATACCAGTTATATACTAAATCATATTAAAATTATATATATATATGCATACATATAGTATAGCAGATTACAAAGTGAGGTATTCCTATTAGTGTCGGTGTGTGAGGAAAAAGGGGGCAGGCTGGGGGAGGTGAGGGCTGGGGGAGAGAACCAAGTCTGGTTCTCTTGCTATTGAAGACCTCTGGCGCCGGGTGGTGGCACACCTGCCTGAACACTCACATCACAAGGCACAAGGACCTGCTTCAGTCCCCATTTGTCACCTGCATGTGGGAAGCAGGGATGCAGGGGTCTCTTTGTTTCTTTCCCTCTCCCCTCTCAATTTCTCTCGGTCTATACCCATTAAGAAATAAATATATATTTTAAAAAAGATATGTAAGGATCCGCAAGAAGAGAGAAAACACAACCTAGACCCACACCTTCAGTCCTCATCTGCAGGGGCCAAGCCTCACAGTGGTTAGACGGTGCTGTCCAGACCTCTCTTTCTCTACCTCTCTAGTTCTCTCTGTCTCCTTTAGAGCGAGAGGACATGGTCACCAGGAGAGCCAGAGTCTCTGAACAGTCACCAAGTCCCAGTGATCACACTGATGGTAAAAATAAATTAATTAAAAAGCTTGATAAGGTCCTGGCCCATGATTATAGGAACCACATATTCCACGATGGACTCCTGGAATTTTCATGTGCTCTGTGTCTTAGTGAGCAGACTGCATGTACACAGAACCCCTGCTATATGCGACTTTTGCAGAAAGCAATGCTTATAATCACTAATAATAGAATAGGTAACACACCTGGAACATATCATGTAATAAAACTCAGGGCTCATGAAATAAAATATGTGGGCCAGGTGGTCATGTACCCAGTGAAGTGCACACATTACAGCACACAAAGACCCAGGTTCGAGCCCCCAGGCTCCCCACCTGCAGGGGGGTCTCTTCACAAACTATGAAGCTGGCCTTCCTCTCTCCCTCTCTATCTTGCCTTCTCTCCATTTCTCCTGGACATCTTTGGTGATGCTTGTCGACTCTTTTTGTTGATTCTCAGTGCTGAACGCCTTTTGCTATATGTTTGGTCATGAGGCTCAATTTGGATAACTGCTTATTAATAAGATGTTCAATTATTTTAAAGCTATTACATCTATGCTTAATTTTAACAACATTTTACAAATTTAAGATTACATTATATACTCTAAATTTATTAAATTTGTAAGGTGTGTGAACAGAATCATTTTCATAATTGAATTTTGGGATTGTTTTTTGTCAGAGTAGGAATACATTAATATAATACAATGCATGTTGATTTTTAATCTTACAATGTTTTTGACTCTCATTTTTAGTTCTAGTGTCTTTAGTGACTTTCATATTTTTATTATTATTATTATTATTTACCAGAGCACTACTCAGCTCTGGCTTATGGTAGTGTGGGGGATTGAACCTGGATCTTTGGGGGGCAAAGAGGTCCCTCCCAGGAGGCAGGAGAAGTACCCTCAATGGGTGGAGCATAGCCCTGGCAGTACGTGGGTGTCACATGAAGGTCATGGGTGATACCATGCTGTGGTGTCTGTCCAGCTCCCATCCTGACACTATTGCAGGATGAAAAGACTGTGCCAGCGTGGTGAGCTCCTGAGTGTTCAAGGCCCCAGGCTCATGGGGATAGGGCGGGAGGTCAGAGGGGATTTCTTTTCACCATAAAGCAGTGCTCTCTAAGAAAAAACTATGATTCATCTAGCTAAAGTCGAAAAAAAGAAAGAAAGAAAGAAAGAAAGAAAGAAAGAAAGAAAGAAAGAAAGAAAGAGTGAAGGTGAAGGAAGGAAGGAAGGAAGGAAGGAAGGAAGGAAGGAAGGAAGGAAGGAAGGAAGGAAGACCTGTTCTGCTCTGGCCGATGTTGTGCTGGGGATTGACTCTGGGACATCAGAGCCTCAGATATAAATGTTTTTTGTGAACCCATGATGGTGCTGTCCCAGCCCCCTTTCTATTTTTCATTTCATTTTCACTTATTTATTTTTTAGATTAGCATTTGGCTGGAAATAGATCAAACAAACAAACAAAACAACTCACCTGTAGTGTTCCTGCTTTGAGTAATTTGACGGTTTCAAGTCTAGATTCTGCCACTTTGCCGGGAACTTCAGTGTTATGGTCCCTCTCCCTACCCCTGTTGCTGTCTTTCTATTTGAAAAAGGCATCTCAGAATGGCGAAGTCCCCATAGTGACACCAAATAAATAAATACATAAATATACAGACATTGAGTCAAAAAAGAAAGTTATTAATTCTGTTTTAAATTTTGGTAGAATTAATTGTGAAAAGGTCTGGGTCTGTGTTTTATATTGAAATAAATCTTTAAAATTACTAATTGCCCATGGGTTGAACAGTGCTTTTGCAAAGTACAAGCTTCTCCACTCAAGATCTGGACTAATTTGGAAATACAGTCTTTGAAAAGGTAGCTGTGATACCCTCAGACTACATTACAGTGGCCCCTAAAGACAGTGTGGCTGGGATCCCAGAAAGAGGAGGAGAGGGAGGAGGAGAGAGAAGGACACAGAGAAGAGGCCTGGTCTCTCTGCAGGCCAAGCAACACTAGTCACTGGCAACAGTCACCATGCCAAGAATGAGGCCAGGAAGCTTTCTCTCCAGAGTGTCTGCTGCTCTCAAGGACTCACGACTCTGTTATCCAGAATTGTGGGAGAGAAAAAAAAAACTTGTTTTGTTTTGCCACCCAGTTTGTGGTCATGTGCTGCCTTAGAAAACCAAATAAAATTAAATCACATTCTTAAAAAGAATAAAGCGGCGGTCTTTGCGGGTCTTTGCCCCCCGCCCCCCATTCTAAAAGTTTGTCACACCAATCTCAACAAAAAATTGATGGGAAAGCATGATCATTCAGGTAAATTAAACTTTATTGAAGACAAAACATTTTAGGGAAAGAGAGAAAGAGAGAAGAAGGAGGAGGAGAAGGGGAAAGGGAAGGAGGAGGGAGGAGGAGGAGAAAGAGGAAGAGAGAGAGAGAGAGAGAGAGAAGAAGAATTAGAAGGAGGAGGAGGAGGAGGAGAAGGGGAAGGAGAAGGAGAAGGAGAAGGAGAAGAAAAGAAGAAGAAGAAGGAAGAGGAGGAGGAGGAGGAGAAGGGGAAGGAGAAGGAGAAGGAGAAGGAGAAGAAAAGAAGAAGAAGAAGGAAGAGGAGGAGGAGGAGGAGAAGGAGGCAAAGGAGGAGAAGGAGAAGAAGGAGAAGAAAGAGAGAAGAGAGACTTACAGGATTAGAGTCAGAGCCAAAGAGAACCAAGGCCCTCAGTTGCTAGGCTGGAAACTCAAAACCCAGCCTCCACCTCCCAAGCCATACCTACAGCCCCCCCATTTTTGGGCCGTAACTTCTGTGACTACTCCCTCAGTAACTTGCTAACAGATTTTTATTTTTATTTTCTTCTATTTTTCTATGTGGTGAAAGCTCAGTCTCCATAGGTCCTGTATGTCAAAAACATATAACTTCCATCATTGATCTATTTTGTTTTTATGTTCTTTATGTTTTTTGATTTGGTTACCTTTTATTCCTGTGAGATGTGGAATAATCCTCTATTTCCTGCCTCAATTGTGCAATCTGAATGCCATTATATTTTTTCTTAGTCTGGTGGAAAGCTGGGCAATTTGGTGGCTTTTTTTTTTCCCTGAAGTTCCAACAATCATTTTCAGTTTTATTTTTTCTTCTTTTTCTATCTATTTCATGAGTATCCACTCTCACACCAATTAATTCTTCATAAAATGAAGGATTGATGTGTTTCCTTGTGCAGTGCCATTAAAATGGAAGGTAAGTAGTTGATTTTAACTATGCCAACACAGTACAAATAAATTTTCCCCCCTTTTGTTGCCCTGGTTGTTTTATCCTTGTTGTGGTTATTATTGTTGTTGTTGATGATGTTGTTGTTGTTGGATAGGACAGAGAGAAATGGAGAGAGGAGGGGAAGACAGAGGGGGAGAGAAAGATAGACACCTGCAGACCTGCTTCACTGCTTGTGAAGCGACTCCCCTGCAGGTGGGGAGCCGAGGCTCGAACTGGGATCTGTCAGCCGATCCTTGTTCTTGTGCCATGTGGCTTAACCCGCTGTGCTACTGCCTGACCCTCAGTACAAATATCTTAATGTGGCATTGTAGATGCAGATTTTTTTGTAAACACTGTTTTAGATGTATCCCCTGAAAATTTAGTCATGCTTGACTTGAAATTTCATTTCACCCAAAATCATCTAATTATCTGTTAATGTCTTTTTGACTAATTGTTTATTTGGAAGTGTGTTGGTGTGTTGTATTAAACGTGTACGTGTGTGTGAATTTCCCAGACTCTCATACTCTCTTTTGATCTCAGCATCATTGAGTGATATGTTCTGTATAATCTGAAAACTTAAAAAATTTGTCTGAACCTGTGAAAGGGCACATTTTATATTCGATGAAATGCTGTTGTGATCACTGCTGCATGTAAAGTTATAATGCTGTGTATTTTAGAAAGTTTGAAATATTTATCAGATCTATCTGCTCATGATAATTGTAAATACATCTCTTTAAAATTTTTCATTTTTAAATGTACATGAATTTTATTCTATTTCTATTTGATTTTCATTTCATATTTATCTTCCAATTCATATCTTCATTTGAGTGAGGACCATAATAGCTTTAAAACTTCTATTCTTGTAATCTGTTGGAAGTATTATGTATGGCAGTGAGAGAGAGAGAGGGGTGACTAGAGCGTTTCTCTAGCATATGATATGCTGGGGATCAAACTCAGAACGTCGTATTTGCAAGCATGAGGCTTTATCTGCAATGTCACCTACCAACTGAAGATTTATTTATTTTTTAAAAATATTTATTCCTTTTTTTCCTTTTATTTAAGAAAGGATTAAGTAACAAAACCATAGGGTAGGAGGGGTACAACTCCATACAATTCCCACCACCCAATCTCCATATCCCACCCCCTCCCCTGATGGCTTTCCCATTCTCTATCCCTCTGGGAGCATGGACCCAGGGTCATTGTGGGTTGCAGAAGGTGGAAGGTCTGGCTTCTGTAATTGCTTCCCCGCTGAACATGGGTGTTGACTGGTAGGTCCATACTCCCAGTCTGCCTCTCTCTTTCTCTAGTAAGGTGTGTCACTGGGGAAGCTGAGCTCCAGGACACATTGGTGGGTTCTTCAATCCAGGGAAGCCTGGCCAGCATCCTGATGACATCTGGAACCTGGTGACTGAAAAGAGAGTTAACATATGAAGCCAAACAAATTGTTGAGCAATCATGGACCCAAAACTTGGAATAGTGGAGAGGAAGTATTAGGGAGATACTCACTGCAAACTCTAGTGTACTTCTGCTTTCAGGTATATATTTTGCAGTAGTTTATGGATACCTGTGAACATATGCTCTCTCTCACAGAAACTGGTCTATATCTAGGTTTTGGGACTTCATTAGAAAGTGAACCACCTGGGATGGAATTAGAGTATACTATGAAAGGAAAGGTCTCACCCGAGTAATGAAGCTGAAGGGTTGTCATTTCACACGTGAAGTCTCTGGACACAGTTTGAAGTGAAGCATGTTGAGGTGGCAATCGTTGCTTTGATTAGGTTGCGATCGGCTGATGCAATATTATTTGATATGGATTGGGAGAGGCATACGGGAAAGTGGGCCCTCTCCAAGGGTTCCAGGACTGGGGGAAGTAGAGGCTCTATAGTGGAGATGTGAGGTTCCTGCTGTCTTAGGGTTCAAAAAGACAATTGATAGTTAATGTTACCATCATTTCCTTTTGTTGCCCTTGTTTTACTGTTGTAGTTATTATTGTCATCATCGTTGTTGGATAGGACAGAGAGAAATGGAGAGAGGAGGGGAAGACAGAGAGGGGGAGAGAAAGACAGACACCTGCAGACCTGGTTCACCACCTGTGAAGCGACTCCCCTGCAGGTGGGGAGCCGGGGTCTCAAACCGGGGGATCCTTAGAAGGTTTTTGTGCTTTGCAATACATGTGCATAACCCGCTGCATTACAGCCCAACTCATGTGGAAGAGAGTCTTCACCTGGAAGACAGGAGTGTCCTCACGTACATGGTCCATTTTCAAACCCCAGGGCCAGCTCAGAGCTACTGTGGCACAGGACTAGATTCCACATGTGTGGCATCTCCCTCTTTTCTTACTCTCTCCCTCCCCAGCCCCTTCCTCTCTAGCTGAATGAATGCTGAGCTTAAATAAGGAAATTTTACACGGCTGATAACCCAAGTTAACCAAAAAAAAAAAAAAAAGGTGTGAAAATGCAGGAATCTATTTTGCGCCTCTTTGCTGCCTAGTATCTGGAAGTACAAATATGCAGACAGTGAGTGTCACAGACTGGGGGAGGGGAGGCTCCCTTGTTAGTATTTGGTGGGACAAGGACAAGGAAGCAGATTCACAGCAGAACAAGAAGCCAACTCTGCAGAGATACAGAACAATTCACTCATTTCGCACATTACAGGGGCCAGAAACCGATCTCAAAAGTAGCATGCATATTAGACTCCAGGCTACGCTTCGTGAAAGGCACGTCAGTAGCCTGAGTGGAATCAGAATAGAAAGTGAAGCAGTTTCATAGGGAATGGCATCTCCAGCCTATGTGAATCCATTGCTATGGGCTTTTATCTAGGTGTTTATGTAGGGATATTGTCGCTGAATTCATTTAGAGCTCTCATCCAAAACAAAACGCTTACCACATTGTAAACTTTGTGTTAAGTACAGAGTTCAGTTCTGGAGAAGGCAAGCATAATTATTCGATCGATATTTCCTTGAGCTGAAGGATGTATAACTATGATGGATACAGTGTGACCCCACTTGGAGAATCTTATACTCCATTGGAGAAGACAGCTGTGAACTGCTCGTTCCAGTATAAAAGGAACAGGCAGGCTTGCAGATGAAAGCAAGACAGAACAGAACACACGTCAAACAATAGTACTTTTTAATGCACTGAGAACATTAATGCACAAACAACAGTACTTTTTAATGCACAGAGAAATCATTGGCATGTGTAAACAGATCATTTCAAGGCCACCTCAAGAAGAAAAAAGGCAAACCAAATCAAATAGGCCCTTTCTTCTGAGGGATATTTCACATCAAAAGAAACAGTTGGCTAATCCACGGTAAGAGCGATTTATGTAAAAGTGGGAAATGTAGTGATTCTCAGTCCCCTTCGGATTCGCTGGGCGGCTAGCTGGGTGAAGATCTCACTTCTAAACAGAAGACTACTTAAAGAATCTCACTTTCTTAAAAGTAAAGTACTTGTATATAGCTGTGCTATTGGAAGCTTCTAATCTACTTGGTCTAGGCTTTTGAGAGAGTCCGCATATCAAATACATAGCCTATATATTAAAAAGATTCAGTTTGTCTTTTGAGAAACTTTGAGACATACAATTGATTTCCCCCTCTCATATTAATTAACTACTGATTTATATGTCTACATTTTGCTAGGAGTGTACATAAACACCATTCCCACCACCAAAGGACTGTGACCCATCCCTCCCGCCCACTTCCACCCCCCACTGGCCCAGGAAGCTACATGCCTACCCCTCACCACTGGGTTTTTACTTTGGTGCCCTACTTACAATTTGATCAGGTCCTGCTTTTAGTTTCCCTTTCAGATCTTCTTAGTCAGCTTCTGTTGATGAGTGGGATCATCCCATACTCATCTTTATCTTTCTGACTTAATTCACTTAACATAATTCCTTCTAGCTCTGTCCAAGATGGGTCAGAGAAGGTGGGTTCATTGTTCTTGATAGCTGCATAGTATTCCATTGTGTATATATACCACAGCTTTCTCAGCCACTCATCTGTTGTTGGGCACCTGGGTTGCTTCCAGGTTTTAGCTATTATGAATTGTGCTGCTATGAACATAGGAGTACACACCTCTTTTTGGTTGGGTGTTATGGAGTCCTTGGGGTATAACCCCAGGAGAGGAATTATTGGGTCATATGGAAGGTCCATGTCTAGCCTTCTGAGAGTTTTCCAGACTGCTCTCCACAGAGGCTGTACCAATTTACATTCCCACCAGCAATGTAAAAGGGTTCCTCTGTCCCCACATCCTCTCCAGCATTTGTTGCTGCTGTCCTTTTTGATGTATGCCATTCTTACAGGAGTGAGGTGGTATCTTAGTGTTGTCTTGATTTGCATTTCTCTGATAATCAGTGACCTAGAGCAGTTTTTCATATGTTTGTTAGCCTTTTGGATCTCCTCTGTGGTGAATGTTTTGTTCATTTCCTCTGCCCATTTTTGGATGGGGTCATTTGCTTTTTTGCGGCTAAGTTTGCTGAGCTCTTTATATATTTTGGTGATTAGTTTCTTGTCTGATGTCTGGCATGTGAAGATCTTCTCCCATTCTGTGAGGGGTCTCTCTGTTTGTTTAATAGTTTCTTTGGATGTGCAGAAGCTTTCCAAGTAGATTAGAAGCTTCCAATAGCACAGCTATATACAAGATACTGGGTACTGTCCAGGAAACCATAACAAAGGGACTTTTCAAAGTTAACCCAATTAACAAATAATGTGATGATAATATTAACTATCAATTGTCTTTTTGAACCCTAAGACAGCAGGAACCTCACATCTTCACTATAGAGCCCCTACTTCCCCCAGTCCTGGAACCCTTGGATAGGGCCCACTTTCCCGTATGCATCTCCCAATCCAAACCAAACAACATTGCATCTGCCGATCACAAACTAACCAAAGCAACGATTGCTACCTCAACATGCTTCACCCCAGAATGTATCCAGAGACTTCACGTGTGGAATGACAACCCTTCAGCTTCATTACTCGGGTGAGACCTTTCCTTTAATAGTACACTCTAATTTCATCTCAGGTAGTTCACTTTCCAACAAAGTCCCATAACCTATATATACACCAGTTTCTGTGAGAGAGAGCTTATGTGCACACGTATCCATAAACTACTGCAAAATATATACCTGAAAGCAGGACTACACTAGAGTTTGCAGTGAGTACCTCCCTAACACTTCCTCTCCACTATTCCAAGCTTGGGATCCATGATTGCTCAACAAATTGTTTGGCTTCATATGTTAACTCTCTTTTCAATCACCAGGTTCCAGATGCCACCAGGATGCTGGCTAGGCTTCCCTAGATTGAAGACCCCACCAATGTGTCCTGGAGCTCAGCTTCCCCAGAGTCACACCCTACTAGGGAAAGAGAGAGGCAGACTGGGGGTATGGACCGACCAGTCAACGCCCATGTTCAGCGGGGAAGCAATTACAGAAGCCAGACCTTCTACCTTCTGCATCCCTCAACGACCCTGAGTCCATGCTCCCAGAGGGATAGAGAATGGGAAAGCTATCAGGGGAGGGGGTGGGTTATGGGGATTGGGTGTTGGGAATTGTGTGGAGTTGTACCCCTCCTACCTTATGCTTTTGTTCACTAATCCTTTCTTAAATAAAAAATAAAAAAAAAAAAAGTAAAGTACTACAAATAACTGCTTGCAGAGACAGCCAGACTTACAGAAAACTGCTGAAGCAATTATACAATTAGCTGAGGATAATTGCTAAAACAGACACCAACACACACAGACACAAGCAAAACCCTGCAGGCAAAAGACAAAACAACTTCCTTCAGTCAAAACAATTCTGAATATAATTAAACAACCATCCCCACTTTTCTGATGACTTGGTCATTTCTCATTAACAGTATTTCCCATGGGTTCTTCAAAACAATCACGGAGTGTCCCACGTATAAAACGCCGGCTAGCTCTAATCACATATGACTTCTCGTTGACCCAGGATTCTTCAGACAGAAAGAGGCCTACTGCCTAGCACCTGGCTCCCTGAATAGACACCCTCCCCTTCTGCACAATCTCATTCTGAGGAGGAATTACCTCCCGAGGAGAACTGTACGTCTAAGTCGTTGATAGTATCTGGTCTCTATGAAAAACAATTGTTTGTCATTTTGACAAATTAATTATTTGTGCATGCCAGAGTATATGTCTGGCTTGGGATAAGAGAGTGGTTCACTTTTAGCCCTGTTTCTAACCTCGTTATTTGGAAAGGATGACGTGAAATAGGGAATATTCAGATAATGGTAAATTTGAAACAAGAAAAGTGAGACACTATTGCTGACAACTGAAAGTCAGCTGGAAGTGCAAGTCATTAATTTCTGATTAGATCATAGTCATTTCACTCTTTGAGAAAAAAACCTAAAAAAAAAAAAAAGTGGTATCAGAAACATTACTCCCTTCCAAGATAGAGGCTTGTAATATGCTCAAAAATTATTTGTGAAACAAATCTTAGGTAATCTTTCTTTCATGATAGGAATACACAGTTTTCACCAGTTGAATTTAGAGTATGTCAGACAGTCTACTAGCAGACGGGGCGGCAGAGGAAAAGTGACCATAGGACGAAGCAGTGCTGGCTGTACAGCAGCCCAGGAGGTGACACTGAAGTGACATCTTAGTGCCAGATGCTTTTAAAAGATCCAGGGGTGGGACAGAGAAGATAGCATAATGGTTATGCTAAATATTTGCAAGCATGTGGCACAGAAGTCCCAGGTTCAGTCCTCTCTAGCAGCATAAACCACAGCTTAGTGGTGATCTGGCTGGAGAAATAAAGCAGGGTCCGGCCAGAGAGGGGAGGGCCACCAGGCAGGGTACTGTTAACACGTGCACAGTTCAGAATCAAGTCCAGCATGGCGCGGGGTGGGGGGTCAGACTTGAAACGTCACTGCCATGGTGTCTCTGGATTGCTGTGCCTATCTCTATCTTTTTGTATATTTCTCTATTTCTCTATCTGTATGAAAAGCAGCCCAAAGCATTGAGGTTTGCATGAGGGAGAACACACACACACACATACACACACAGTTACACACATGCACACACTTTTACAGACATAGTTACACACATACACACAGTTACACACATACAGTTACACACATACACGCACATAAACACACAGTTACACACATACACACAGGTACACGCAGTTACACACATACACATAGTTACACACATACACACAGTTACACACATACACACAGTTACACACATACACATACAGTTACACACATACACACAGTTACACATACAATTACACACAGGTACACATAGTTACACACATACACACAGTTACACACACAATCACACACAGGTACACACAGTTACACACATACACACAGTTACACACATACACACACAGTTACACACATACATAGAGTTACACACATGCACACACTTTTACAGACACAGTTACACACATACACACAGTTACACACATACACATACAGTTACACACATACACATACAGTTACACACATACACAGTTATACACATAAACACACAGTTACACACATACACAGTTACACACATACACACAATTACACACAGGTACATGAAGTTACACACATACACATATAGTTACACACATACACACAGTTACACACATGCACACACTTTTATAGACACAGTTACACACATACACACAGTTACACACATACACATACAGTTACACACATACACACAGTTACACACATACACATACAGTTACACATACACACAGTTACACACATAGTTATACACATACACACAGTTACACACATACAGTTATACACAGTTACACACATACACATACAGTTACACACATACACACAGTTATACACATACACACAGTTACACACATACACATACAGTTACACACATACACACAGTTACACACATACACACAGCTACACACAATTACACACAGGTACACACCGTTACACACATACACACAGTCACACACATACACATACAGTTACACACATACACATATAGTTACACACATACACACAGTTACACACATACACACAGTTACACACACAATTACACACAGGTACACATAGTTACACACACAGTTACACACATACACACAGTTACACACATAGTTACACACATACACACAGTTACACACTATTACACACAGGTACACACAGTTACACAATATACACAGTTACACGTATACACACAGTTACACACATACACACAGTTACACACACAATTACACACAGGTACACACAGTTACACACATACACATACAGTTACACACACACACACGCACACATGCACACACACACACACACACACACACACACTTATGGAAGAACTATCCAGTCAGAGGATAAAGTGGGACAAAAGTCTGAGACAGCAAACAACCATTTAGCTGGGGTTCAGCTGACCCAGAGGTGCAAAACATGAAGATCACTCTTCTAAAACCAACACAACCAGACAAAACAGTGGCATTTCAAGCACTAGTATTTACCTACCTATCAGTATCTATCATCTATCTATCTACCTATCTCTCATCTATCTATCTATCTATCCATCCATCATTTATCTATCATCTATCAATCTATCATCTATCACCTATCTATCTATCTATCTATCTATCATCTGTCTGTCTGTCATCTATCTATCATCTGTTGTCTATCTATCATCTATCATCATCATCATCATCTTCTTAATCTATTGCTCTCAGGGTTTTTCTGGGGCTTCCCACTAGTACTATTGCACCAATCCTGCCTCTCTCTCTCTCTCTGTCTCTCTCTGTCTCTGTCACTCTCTGTCTCTCTCTCTGTCTCTCTCTCTGTCTCTCTCTCTTTCTCTCTCTGTTTCTCAGGGAGTTTAAGAGGCAGACAGACACACTACAATTCTGACACCTAGGTCCCGGACTTGCCCTGTCAGACTCCCAAGTGGTGGCCAGGTGTGGGAACTAGGGTGCTCACAGGAGGGCAGCACACACTCACATGTTGCACTATTGTCATCATTTATCTTGCCACTCTATGTTTCCAATGTGGTCGATTGTTCAGTGACAGTCTACTGACATAGCCTTCCAATCTGGGGGGAAATAAAATAAAGTCTTGAGCAAGTTACTTGTCAATATTAAACATTTAAATTAGTTTGAACTTGTGTTCTCAGAATAAACGGCGTCTGTTTGCCTTGTTGGAGCTGACTCTTGATGGAGCAGGTGAGTTGAGGGTGATCCAGCCAGCTGTCAGTCGTGCTGGGGTCTTGGGCTGTCTCTTCACACAGTCCACTTGCTGATGTACCCAGCAGTGTTTTTTGTTTTTGTTTTTCTTTTTTGTTGCTTAAATGGCCAACACCAAACTGAGCCACCCATTCCTTTCCCAGAAGGCTTTCAGATTTCATCCCCCCCCGCCCCCAGAGGTAGTGTTGAGAATTCTTTAAAAGGTTCTGTAGTCTGTCCATTGTAATGAAGTTCAGAAACAAGAGGAATCTGCCTTCCCCTTATTTTTTTTAATTTTATTTTTTATTATCTTTATTGATTTGATAGGGTCAACCAGGAATTGAGAGGAAGGGGAAGTAGAGAGGGAGAGAGACAGACACAGAGACACCTGCAGCCCTACTTCACCATTTGTGTAGCTTTCCACCTGCAAGTGGAGACCGGGGCTTGAACCCAGGTCCTTGTGCACTGTAACCAGGTGTGCACCACCCAGGGCTCTTGTCTTTAACTCTTTCTCTGACTCCCCAACTCCCTTTCTTGTTTCCTTTTCATATAACCCTGAATATTTCACAGGCCTCTGGGATAAGTTACAATGGTGATTCTGGGACACATCCCTCCTTCAGTCACAACAGAAAGAAGTTATTTTGGGCTCCCCTTAGTTGAAAGATAGTTGGCTTGGAAGCTCTGGCAAAGAAAAGCTGGTGGAAGAATTTGTTTTGTTATATTCAGTTCCAGAAGAATTTAAAGACAGGTGCTGTCTTTGTTGATCTCACAGCATCCTATGACACGGTCTGGCAGCATGGTCTCCTAGTCAAGATCTCAAGATCCCTGCCTCCATGGGTGGCCAACACTATATCGTTTCTTCTCCAAAACAGAAGATTCTGGGTGCATCTGGGTGACAAGTCTAGCAGATGGAGACTTTTCTCAAGTGGCCTCCCCCAGGGCTCTGTTCTGGCTCCTACGCTATTTAATATTTACATCAATGACCTTCCAGAAACTTCTTCAAGGAAGTTCATCTATGCCGATGACATCCGTTGTGCAACTCAGGCATCCAAGTTTGACATCCTCGAGGAAACACTCACGAAAGATATGTCTCTGATATCTGATTACTGTAAAAAATGGCGACTAATCCCTAGCACTGCAAAAACGGTATCATCTGTTTTCCATCTACACCATGCCTCGGCCTCGCGTGAGCTTAAGGTGCAGCTTGATGATACGAGAATCCGGCATGAAGCCCAGCCAGTCTTTCTTGGCGTTACTCTCGATCGCACCCTGTCATTTCACGAACATCTCATAAAAACTGCAGCAAAGGTGGGCGCGAGGAATAACATCATTGCAAGATTGGCCAGCTCTTCATGGGGCGCAAGCGCTTCCACACTACGATCATCCTCTCTGGCATTATGCTATTCCACTGCAGAATACTGTGCCCCAGTATGGTTCTGTAGCCCCCATGTCCACTTGGTCGATTCCAAATTACATTCCTCCATGAGGATAATTTCTGGAACCATCCATTCCACCCCGGTTCCATGGCTGCCAGTTCTTAGCAACATTGCCCCACCAGATATTCATCGGGATGTGGCGTCATCTAAGTTCATTTCCCACGTCTACGCTCAACCGGACCTGCCAATATACACGGATATCTTCACCCACCCTGTCCAACGCTTGACGTCTCGTCACCCAGTCTGGTCTCCTACGCCTACACTGAACTTCTCTGTTCCAGACTCTTGGAAACAGAGTTGGCAGTCAGCTGAGGTAAAGAACAAACACCTCACCGCAGACCCCTGCAAGCGTCAACCCAGCTTTGACCTAGCACGTTATGATCGGGCCCTCCTCAATGGCTATCGAACAGGCCATGGCCAGTGCGCCACTATGTTCCATCGCTGGGGAACCAGAGACGACCCGAACTGCCCCTGCGGCTACAGACAGACTATGACCCACCTATTCAATGACTGCCACCTCTCCAGATTCAAAGGAGGTCTCGAAACTTTACATCAGGCTCAACCTGACGCTGTTGACTGGCTACGGAAGAAGGGCAAACACTAGAAGAAGAAGAACTAGGTCTAATAGAAAAGAAAACATGGTGGCATGCTTTAGAGTCTAGTGACTGTTTTTTTGTTTGGTTTTTAGTTTATATCCTCTGACTTTGGGGTCTTATGCTTCTCCCAAGGCAACTGTAAATGTGCCTGTTAAATAGCTTGTTACCATTTCAGCTATTTTGTTGACTCTGCGGAGTACAGCTTTGCTTTACTGTGGAAAGTAGGGCTTTGCTTTCGGTAAGAGAGCCAACATGGAGAAGCTGATTCAGATGGCCAGGGAAGATGATGCTGTCTTTTAATAGAGATCATAGTCAGCCAATAAGTAGAATAGACCACTGGCCATATAGCATGGCCTTTTTAAAATCTATTTATTCCTTTTTGTTGCCCTTGTTGTTTCTTTATTGTTGTAGTTATGATTGATGTCATTGTTGTTGGATAGGACAGAGAAATGGAGAGAGGAGGGGAAGACAGAGAGGGGGAGAGAAAGATAAGACACCTGCAGACCTGCTTCACTGCTTGTGAAGCGACTCCCCTGCAGGTGGGGATGTGGGGGCTCGAACCAGGATCCCTATGCTAGTTCTGTGCTTTGCACCACCCGACTCCTCTCACATAACTTCTAATTTTAATTTTCTCTACTCATTATTGGCTAGACACAGACAGAAATTGAGAGGGGAGGGAGAGATAGAGAGGAAGCGAGATAGAGAGACATCTGAGGTTCTACTTCACCACTCATGAAGCTTCCCCCCTGCAGGTGGGGACCCGGAGCTTGAATCCCAGTCTTTGCTCACTGGAGTGTATGTGCTTAACCAAGTGTGCAACTGCCTGACCCCAGCATAAAATATTTTTAATTACTTCAGATTTTAAAATCAGCAGTGCAAGTGGTAGCTTGTACTTCAGGGCCTTAAACTGTAGCTGAGAAAGACAAATAAATGTTTAGTAAATGATAGAATTCTACATATTATATATAATAAGGTAACATGGAGATTCAGGTTTTCAATTGGCTTGGAACATGACAGTCAAAGGTGACACGTGCATTTGAGACCATGTCCAGTGTATGGGTGGAGTGTGCCATTTCTGAGAAAGGGGTGACAGCAGACAGTGATGGACGAAGCCACAGCAATGACACCAGGGAAAGGGGGTGAGTAGTAGGATGACTCAGCAGTGCCCAGGTGACTAGAAGCCTGACTCAGCAGTGCCCAGGATGCTCCAGGTCTGAATCTGCCTGGCAGCACTGCACATGTGCCGGACTGAGCTTCCCTGATGGGAGACAGACGACCAGGGACTCATGGATGAGTGGTACGCAGATCAGTCTTTATTCATGCAGAACGCTGCACAATCTAAGCCAAGCTAAACTAAACTAAAACTGAACTGTAATCACAATCCTATATATATATACTTGCCAAGTAGGGTGTAAACAGGATGTGACGTAGAGAGGGTGGAGCAAAAAGTGATTGGTGAAAATCAGGGTGTGACAAGGAGAGGGGGTGGAGAATTCTACCACTGAACCACCAATGTCCTGGAGGGAGGGTGGTGCTTAGTTAACAGTGGTTTATGTAAATAGACCGCAGCTTTGAGTGGGATTAAACCAATGCCATGCAGGCATGCAGGTGCTTAGTTAACAGTGGTTATGTAAATAAAACACCATGTTAAACAGGGGGGATTAAACCAAATGAAACAGAAGGGGTGTTTAGAAGCAGAATTAGAAGCAGACCAACACATATGCTGAGGGGCACCCTGGTGTCCTTCATGGAATAAATGAACACGTGTTTAAAATAAAGACACTGGGCTCATTCTGGGATGGATCTTGAGAATCTCAGAGACGATCAAATTGAAGATGCCAATATGGGCTTAGAGAAGAAAGTTCTGGATCATGGGATGGCATAGTGAGTATGCAAATGACTTTCATGACCAAGCTGCTCAGGTCTCAGGTTCAATGCCTGTGCTGAGGAGTAAAATACATAAATACCCCAACTGCAGGACGGCCACTTCATAAGCAGTGAAGCAGGTCTGCAGGTGTCTTTCTCTTCCCCTATCTTCCCCTCCTCTCTCAATTTATCTCTATTCTATCTAATAAAAATGGAGGGGTGGCCACCAGTAACAGTGGATTCATAGTGCAAGCACCAGACCCCAGTAATAACCCTGGAGGCAAAAATAAATAAATAAATCATTTGAACTTATAAAATGACTTTTTGTCAACATGTAGTATTTAAACCTGTGGAAATACTTTCAGCCCACCTGCATATTAGCTATCTGGCTCAGGTTAGTAAAGTAATGGGCCTCTTGGAATAGATCTAAAATAGAATCCCTAGTTTCAACCAACACAAAGACCCCAAATTTCATCTGTTGTCCTATTACCTTTAGGTTCCTAATTCTTAAAAAAAAAAAATGTTCTGCTTTGTACCATAATGATTTTCAGCTAACAAGCTGCAGATGCTAACATGACACCATTCTGACTTCCTGGGAAGATAACCTCACCAATGTGTCCTGTAACCCCCACATCCCCAGAGCCCTGCCCCACTAGGGAATGATAGAAACAGGCTGGGGGTGTGGATCCACCTGTCAACTACCATGTCCAGCAAAGAAGCGATTACAGATGGCAGAACTCCCACCTTCTGCTCCCCATAAAGATCTTTGGTCCATACTCCCAGAGGAATAGAGAATAGGGAAGCTTCCAATGGAAGTGATGGGGTTTACAGTCAACAATATTGAGAAACATTTTCCATATTTGGGAGCTACTCTATTCCCTGATCCAGCTTTCTGTTTCTTTTCAGCCATGACATCTCCCCAGACAATAACTTGGATCCACCTGCATCAGATTTCAGGCTCAGATAAAAAAACAACAAAAACAAACAAACAAAAAACTAGTATAGATAGTCACAGGCTGTTGGTCTGCTTCTAAATTCTGCTTCTAAGACCCCTTCTGTTGCATTGCTTGCCACTATGATCTATTTACATCATCATTGTTTTCATTGGTTTAATCCCCATTGGTTCCAGGGATTTTTCCCTCTCCCCACCCCCTATCCTACTTACTTCCTCTTCCTGACACTTCCACCTCAGGAGATATATATAGGACAGGACTGTGATTAGAGATAGATCACACTGCATTCCTGCTCAATAAAGATTGAACTGTGTCCCACTCAGCCATGAGTTCATGGTCATCTCTCTCACGCCCGCGAATCTAGCTCGGCAACAGGCCTTTTGGAATATAATTAAAATATATCTACTAGCTATCTACAAAACAGAGGAACCCCCCCCCGCCAACACTTCATCTGCACTATTGCAGCCTTTAGTTTCATGATTGCTCAAAAATTTGTTTGGCTTTGTATGTTAACTCTCTTTTCAGCCATCAGGTTCCAGATGCTACCATGATGCCAACCAGACTTCCCTGGACAGACAACCCCACCAATGTGTCCTGGAGCTCTGCTTCCCCAGAGACCCACCCCACTATGGAAAGAGAGAGGCAGACTGGGAGTATGGATCCACCTGCCAACACCCATGTTCAGTGGGGAAGCAATTACAGAAGCCAGACCTCCCACCTTCTGCATCCGATAATGACCCTGGGTCCATGCTCCCAGAGGGATAAAGAATAGGAAAGCTGTCAGGGGAGGGGATGGGATACAGAGTTCTGGGGGTGGGAATTGAGTGGAGTCGTGCCTCTCTTATCCTATGGTTTTTGTCAGTGTTTCCTTTTATAAATAAAAATTTAGAAAGAAGAAAATTGAATTGTTAGTGGAAAAATAACAAGTTTCTCTTGGAAGTCTGTCAATCTTTGGACAGAAATAGTCTATATTTTTCTTTTCTATAAAAATTATGATTGGCTTTTTAGCTTCTAAAATTAACCTCATGAGATTTTCATCAAGTTTATCTTAATTTTTTTTCAGAAATATTTTTCTCTTACATTTACAAAACAGCATTAACACAACAGAGCTGGTTGGAATTCTATGGAAAATAATATTAATGGGCTTAGTCTGTTACTATGAAACTTAAAGCAAAATTGGAATTTAAATAATTCAATATTCCAACCAACTTAGTGATCATAGGATGAACTACATTTACATTTGTTGTGCTAAAAAAATGATACAAAGATAATGTTAAATAGAATCTCAAGCCAAGATGGAAAAAAAAAAGGCCAGTATTGAATGAACCAATGAGAGGCAAAGTGTAAAGCTTATCATATACAAGGAATGGGACAGGGCGGTGGTGGTGTACCCAATTAAGCATACATAGTACTGAGTGCAAGTACCCTCCCAAGAATCAGGCTGAAACCCATGTCCTGTATAAGGTAAAGCTGTGCACTTTCCAAGGGAGCTATTTCACCAGTCTCATTTTTGTTAACTTTTACTAAAATATCAATCTTAAAATTAATTGTGGTTTTAATTAATTTTTAGTGCTAAGATGCTTAGTGATAGCACACACATTAGAGCTTGCAAAGACCTGGGTGCAAATCCCTGGTCCCCACCTGCAGGGAGAAAGCTTCAGGAGTGGTGAAGCAGAGTTGCAGGTGTCTGTCTCTCTCTCTGTCTCCCCCTCACCTCTCCATTTATCTCTATCTCTCTTCAATAATAAATAAATAAATAAACTTTAAGAAGATTCTTATTTTAATTTGTTTTCCTTTTCATTGCCCTTGTTGTTTTTCATTGTTGTTATAGTTATTATTGTTGTTCTTATTGATGTCGTTGTTGTTGGATAGGACAGAGAGAAATCTAGAGAGGAGAGAAAGACAGAGAGGGGTAGAGAAAGACAGACACCTGCAGACCTGCTTCACCACCTGTGAAGAGACTCCCCTGCAGGTGGGGAGGCTACTTTTCTCCATTTTTTGTTGCCCTTGTTGTTGTTATTATTCTTGTTGTTGTTGGATAGGCCAGGGAGAAATTGAAAGAGGAGGGGGAGATAGAGAGTGTGAGAGAAAGGCCTGTTTCACCGCCTGTGAAGCGACTCCCCTGCCGGTAGGGAGCCGGGGTCTTGAAATGGGATCCTTCCGCCTGTCCTTGCGCTTTGCACCAGGTGCACTTAACCCACTGTGCTACCGCCTGACTCCCTAAGAAGATTATTAATGGTAAATTTCACAAGGAAATTTAACAAGTTTAGAAGGAAATACCCTTTTAATGTATAAACTTTAATTTTAGTCTTTATTTCCTCTTGAATGTGAGTTTCTTGACAATTTATATTGTTTTGTATCAGACCTATATTTTTAAATATTTTTTTCTAATACTTTTTTATTATCTTTATTTATTTATTGGATAGACAAAGCCAGGCATTGAGAGGGAAGTGGGGGATCGAGAGGGAGAGAAACAGAGAGACACCTCAGCCCTGCTTCTCCACTTGCAAAGCTTCTCTGGTTGGGAACCAGGGGCTCAAAGGAGGTTCTTGTGATTTTAACATGTGCGCTCACCCAGTCCTCTGACCTGTACTTTTGATCTTTACGATGAGCCAGGGTACAAACACACAGTAAATGTTCACCCTCTATGTCACCAGGTCCAGTAGTCAGTCTGTAATGTCCAAGAGGCTGAGCATTATCTTGAGAATTTAGAGCATAATGGACAAAATCCCAAAAAACGACAACATCAATGATAACTACAAAAATAGAACAACAAAGGCAATAAAATGGAATAAATAATAAATAAATATATAAAAATAAAGAGAAAAGGAAGAGAGAAAGAAAGAGAGAAAGAGAGAGAGAGAGAAGCAAGGAAGGAAGGACAAACATTTGGCTGATTCCGGAGGTACTTGCTATCATAGTTGTGAACTCAAAATCAAGTCACTAAAACAAAACCAAACAAAAACATGTTGAACAAGCTGTGAGGAATGAAGTTCAAAGACATTTTATATTGGCATCATCTTTCTTTTATAAAATCCCCTGCCTTAAGCAACTTGTATGCTTAACCGATCAATCATTGATCCCAATAGCGCCAGTTAAGAGATAGACTCTAAGTAGTTGGCGGAAGTATAAAAATAATTGATTCCACTCATTCATCCAAATCAGTGGGACAGATGCTCCACAAGCCGTGATCCTGTGAAGGCACATTTGTTCTTTCCAGCCTCCGACAAGTGTCTGGTTAGGCAAAGCATAACTGTGTCCAGCCAGGCATTTCTGAAGTCATGAAAAATGAGTGTTCTGCATAAATACTACCCTCAAGAAAGAGAAATTAAATTAAAGTGTTTTCGAGAATCATGAATAGGAAAAAAAAATTGAGTGGAGGATTTAAAAAAAAATTTTTTTTGGATTTTGAATTGTTTTCTTTTCCATGTGGAAGCCACTTCAGTTCCACACTCCTCCACTCCCCTTTTCAATTCCTGCTCAGTGTCAAAGGGAGGCTGGAGAATATACAGTCATTATTTGAATACAATGTGAATCTACTTCTATGCACATTTTTTTTGTAAGTGGAAAACATAGCTAAGGAAGTACAATGACAGCACCTATCATGTTCTCTACTTTTAAAAAAAATATTTGTTTATTCCTTTTTATTGCCTTTGTTGTTTTATTATTGTAGTTATTATAGTTGTTGGATAGGAAAGAAAGAAATGGAGAGAGAAGGGAAGACAGAGAGGGGGAGAGAAAGACAGACACCTGCAGACCTGCTTCACAGCTTGTGAAGTGACCCCCCTGCAGGTGGGGAGCCGGGGGCTCGAACCGAGATCCTTATGCTGGTCCGTGCGCTTTGCGCCACCTGTGCTTAACCTGCAGTGCTACCGCCTGATTCCCTGCATTTTCTCTTCTTTGTGAGTTTCTTTTTGTTGTTGCTGTTGTTTCTATTATATATTAGTGGCTTAATATTAATTTACAAGCTTGCAAGACAATAGGGTTATAAGTCCATACAGTTCCCACCACTGGAGTTCCATGGCTGACCCCCGCCACTGGAAACTGCAGTAGTTCTCCGGAGCCCATCAGTATGGTTGACTCTATAGCTAGGTAGGTATATCTATATAATATATTTTCCCAATTTATTTCAACAGTTCTGCCTTCAATTCCTTCCTCAATCACATCCACACCCACACCCACAACTACTTCCAAGGGTCTTTCCATGTTTACTCTTCTCTCTCAGAGAAATGAAACATGCCTGGCTTTCTCTAGTGCCTTTCTGATTCACTGTCCTTTCATTGATGGCATAAAAACAAGATTCCTGGTAACAAACACTTAGGGTCCTGGTGGAATTGGGGTACAGATCCCTCTGGTTTACTTTCCCTATTATTTATCTCTGCGAGTATGGGTCACATATTTTGGGGGTGGAGAAGGTGGGAGGCCTGGCTTCTGTAATTGCTTCTCTGCTAGACATGGGTGGGACACACTGGTGAGGTCCTCTGCCCAGGGAAGTCAGGTTGGCATCACGGTAGCATCTGCAAATTTGTGGCTAAAGTACAGTAAGATGAAAGTAGGACAAAAGATTTAATAAATGGAAACCGTAAAGTAGGAATAGAGGACATGAAAGTAGGTGCCTTGGGGTGGAAGGAAGCTAAAAGTCTGATTTAGGAATGTTCCTAGGAGCTCATGTCTTAAAAGTCTTTGCTGGAGCTTGGTAACTAGCATGGAGGTAGACCAGAAATATTGTCTGGGAAGATGGTGCCGGGGTTGAGAATAGAACTAGGAAGAGAGGATTAGGGTAGAGAGTTGATTGTAAATTTTAGGAAAATATATAAAATAAATTAACCATTTACTACACAATTTATCCTGGCACCCATGTTTATTCATAGTTAGCAGAGGAGCCTGTGTGACCTCTGAGTCCCTGTCAGTCTGAGCTCACAGTCCCTGGTCACAGCTGGGGAAATTTTAGGCTGCACTAATATCAGCACCCATCTTCCTTGAGGGGCAGAGCAGGCTGATCCAGCCTCCCTTCTAAAAATGGGACAGTCGCTACCCTTGATAGTTTGCAGTGAGGCAAGGTCCTGGAGAGGCCCAGAAAAGGTCTTGTGATGACACTTATATTATTAAAGCATTTTTCTTCTTTATGGTTTTCTTCGTATTTTTTTTTTTATCTTTTCCCTGTCTCCTTTGTTACAAGAATACAGTATACAGGGCCAGGTGGTGGTGCACCTAGTTGAGCACACATGATACAATGCACAAGGACCCAGGTCTGAGCCCCCGGTCCCCACCTCCAGGGTGAAAGCTTTGCGAGTGGTTAAACAGGGCTACAGGTGTCTCTCTGTCTCTTTCCTTCTCTATCTCCCTCTTCCCTCTTGATTTCTGTCTCTCTCTATCCACTAAATAAAGATAATTTTAAAAGAATCAAAAAGACATGTGCTTGTTAAAAAGAAGAATACAGTATATAATACATAGACCACATATGAAATACGGGTATATGATTGTGCTGTTGGTAAAACTTTTCATCAAAAGCAGATTAAAAGCAGCAACGTTTTTGATAATTAAATACTCTGCATGTATTTCGAATCTTCAGAGGCAATGAAGAGAGTACTTATAAACCCCTTTGCTTGCAGTTCATGACAGTTGAAATTTAGGTTAAATAGAACTATAATATTCCCATCTCTAACTTCACCTGCTCCTAACTGCTTAAGAATCCCATCACCTCCTCTGTGTTAGGAAGAAATTTTCAGACACCAAGTTGCAGACATTCCTATAATGTCATCCTGACTTCCCTGGGCAGACGCCCTCACCAATGTGTCCTGGAACCCCATCTCCCCCAGAGCCCTGCCCCATTAGGGAAAGAGAGAGACAGGCTGGGTTGTGGTTCCACCTGCCAACACCCATGTCCAGCGGAGAAGCAATGACAGACCTTCTGCTTCCTATAAAGATCCTGGGTCGAGACTTCCAGAGGGATAAGAACAGGGAAGCTTCCAGTGGAGGGGATTGGACAGGGAACTCTGGTGGTGGGAACTACAAGAAAGTATACCCCTGTTATTTTACAATCTTGTTTGTTATTATTAAATCACTTAAAAAGTAAATAAAAAGCAGATATTATACAATGGCGTGTGCAGGGGTAGTGTGTCCCAGACAAGTGAATCCAGCATCCTGCGCCTGCCCCCACCCCACCCTCAAACCCTTTAAAGGGTTTAGGTCTCTGCTTCTGCAGTTCCCTGTGTAAACTAGCTCATCCTTTTCTATTTTTTATATATTTTATTTATTTATTTTCCCTTTTGTTGCCCTCCTTGGTTTTTGTTGTTGTTGTTGTTGTTGTAGTTATTGTTGCCATCGTTGTTAGATAGGACAGAGAGAGATGGAGAGAGGAGGGGAAGACAGAGAGGGAGAGAGAAAGACAGACACCTGCAGACCTGCTTCACCGCCTGGGAAGCAACTCCCCTGCAGGTGGGGAGCCGGGGGCTCGAACCGGGATCCTTAGGCCGGTCCGTACGGTTTGTGCCACCTGCGCTACTGCTGGACTCCCTAGATCATCCTTGGTGAGTTGGAGCTGCTTTGCTAAGGTCCTTTACTGATTTATTTTCCAGAGCCCTGCTCAGCTCTGGATTGTGGGGGTGCTGGAGGTTGAATCTGTGACCTTTGGTGCCTCAGGCATGAAAGTCTTTTTACATAATGGTTTGGTTAGCTCCTCAGCTCAGCTTGCCTCTGAGTCATTCAACCCTTCAAATGTCCATTTCTAAGCCAGCTGGTTCTGTTCATTTTCTTTTAAGTGTCCTTTTCCCTGAGGGTTAGCAGGTGGGATGCTCTTACCTGACTCTCCAGTTGTTTTATAGCTGCTACCTGGGCTTGGAAGCTGGTCCCCAGACCCTCAGGTAAATCATTTCCCATTGTTTCTCAGCTGTGGAGGCTGGAAAGTCTTGTCTTCAGACTGTAGGCAGACGTGCTGAGCTACATAAAAGGTCCTCGGAACCCTTCTGCTTTACATGCCATGTTTTCCATTGTACTCTCTCTCCCCACATGCATCACTTGTTAAACTTTTCTTTAGTGATTGTTACCAGAACACTGCTCTGTTCTGGTTTATGGTGCTGCTGGAGGTTGAACCTGGGACTTTGTAGCCTCAGGCATGAGAGTCTCTTTGCATAACCATGATGCTATCCAAGCCCAGCTTCTTGTTTCATTGTGGTTATCCATACAAGAGAACTGTTACATCTGGTTTAAGGTCTGCATGCCCCTCCTGTAATACTTGGGGATCTCCATCCACATCTCAGCACAGTGGTGATACAACTGTCCATACTTTCATGGGGGGGGGGGTGCACATTACAAATATCAGCGGGAAATTCCATCAGCCATCAAGGGGTGGTAGAGAGGGTGAGCCAGTGTATCCCAATTTAGGACACTAGACTGGGAAAAGAGAAAAGGTGCTGAAATTTCTACTGCACTGTCCCCTCACAAAGAGGGAAGAGATGGTTCTCCCCAAGGGGGTCCTTAAAATATGTTGCTGAAGAGACCAGCATAGTTTAATTACGACCTTTTGGGTCACTACCAGGCCACTCCATCATCCAGGGCCCTTGTCAGGGCATCCTGGGATTCCCACACAGACATGATGGGGCTAGACCTCTACTAGATCCCTCTCTCCATGATCACCGGTCATTATCGCCATCAGGAATGTCATCATAAGCCCTCGGTGGGCCTCTCTGGGGGGCCTCACCCTCACTGTACAGCAGCAGTGGCAGAGACTCCCCGCTCTCTGAAGGGCGGCTGGGCCAGCCTACTCTGCCACTTGAATAAGACATGTCCTGAAATGAGAGCAGCCTAGAATGTTCCCAGCTGTGACCGCAGACTGTGAGCTCAGACTGACAGGGATATTGTGGTTACACAGGCTTCTGTGATAAATATAAATGCATATGGCTCATAGGTCAGATCATCGGGATTTAAAGTATTTGCATATTTGCCTCCTATTTGGAAGCTCCTTTCTGCTCTAATCCCATTTTCTAGCTCTATTCTCAACCCAGATGCCATCTTCCTAGACAATATGTTTAGTCCACCTGCATGTTAGCTGTCAGGCTCAGGCAAAAATTACTAAAGTCATGGGCCCCTTGGAACAGACCTAAAATAAGAATTCCTAGCTTCTTCCCACATGAAGACCCCTAGGATTATCTTCTCTGTTCCTACCTGTGGATTCCTGTCTATTAAAGTTTTATATCTACCACTTTTCAGCCACCAAGTTATAGATGCTGCCATGATGCCTTCTTGACTTCCCTGGGCAGAGGACCCCAACAATGTATCCTGGAATCTACCTCCCCAGAGCCCTGCCCCACTAGGGAAAGACAGAAACAGGCTGGGGTTGTGGATCCACCTGCCAACACCCATGTCCAGTGTAGAAGCAACGACAGAAGCCAGACCTCCCACCTCCTGCTCCCTAAAAGGAATTTTGGTCCATAATCCCATGGGGATAAAGAACAGGGAGCTTCCAGTGGAGGGGATGGGACAGGGAACTCTGGTGGAGGGAGTATGTGGAGTTATGTCCTTGTTATTTTATAAGCAGGTTACTTATCATTAAATCACCTATAATACATTATTTTTAAATCACCTTTTGCTGAAGAAGACATGTGGTCCATGGGGAGAGTCTTGATTGATAAAATCTCAGATTTGATCCCATAAAATGGCCAATATAATCCCATAAATCAGAGCTATGTGTTACCAGAAAGAAGCTTTGGTGGCTGGGTCCTTGTTAAAGCCAGGGGTTAATATGCCATTATTATCATTAGTAGTAGTGCCTTATTTACTAAATAGAGACAGGTAGACATTGAGAAGGTAGGAGGAGACAGAGAGGGAGGCAGGGAGACACCTGCAGCCCTGCTTCAGCACCTGCAAAGAAGTCAATGCTTTCGGTCGGTAAGAGGTGACCCTCGCTAGCCCAGCTCTGCAGTGGTTGTACAGTGCACTGCCCAGAGCCATCCTCAGCAGCTGTGTTGCTGTAAACAGCCCCGTCTCTGACAGGCCCCCACCTTTTCATCAATCAGAGTCATTAAGCTGCAAATGCACATATTTTAATCTGTCAGGTTGATTATATTTTTCATACCTATGGACTGAGGTTTGTAATTATACCAAATCAAGGACTCTAGGAGAGGGGCATGGAGGGGGCTATGGTGGGAGGGGGGCTCTGTGGTGGAAGAGGACTCAAGTTGTGTGAGAGTGTTTTGCAGATCTCATCTATCAAGATGAGATGGATAATTGCATTCATGTGTCAATGACTGTACTGTAAAAGCATTAACTCCTCAATAAAATGATGAGAAAACAAATGTGGGTATAGTGTACATAGGCATGCAGATGGTAACAGCACACCCACTCAGTACATCAAAGTAAAGAATACGGGGCAAAGACTTCTACTGTGACCTCAGGTCAGCCCTGGACCTTTGAACAGACTTTTGTCTCTGTCCAAACTGATACAGTCCTCTTAACTGCACCCTCTCTAGCACAGATAATGCATCCTCAGTCCTTATAATGAGGTAGGGGAAGATTGATAGCTGAGTCCCAGGACAGTTCTTATTAGTGCTCTTATAATGATCTACAAAATTATGAGATAGCAGTGGTTTTATCCCACACCACTTCTGCCATCAGAGTTCTGTGTCCCCATTCGTTCCGTTGAGGATTATATTCAATTCACCCAAGAGCACAGATATGAGTTGACCATTATTTCTGTTAACTACCTATTTTTGTATACATTTGCCCATTTTTTTAAAGATCATGTCTCTTCTTCCTTTCTAAGTTACAGCTATACCAGTTCCTACTTCCAGATGCCCCTCCCTTTTCACTCCTCTCTCTCTGGGTCCTGATGGAGTTAGAGCTCAGAGCCCTCCAGTCACTGCCCCTCTATCATTTCCCCCCCTTTGAGAGTATGGACCAATATTCTTTATGAGGTGCAGAAGGTGGGAGTTGTGGCTTCTGTCATTGCTTCTCCACTGGACATGGGTGTTGGCAGGTGGATCCACACCCCCAGCCTGTGTCTGTCTGTCCCTAGTGGGGCAGGGCTCTGGGGAGGGGAGGCTCCAGGACACACGGGTGAGGGCGTCTGCCCAGGGAAGTCAGGTTGGTGTCATGGCAGCTTCAGCAACTTGGTGGCTGTAGCTTAGTGAGTTTCTGGAGAGATACTGGTTGTGTTTTGTTGAGTTTCCAAGTGACATTTTTATTGTTTTGCTTTCTAGTTTATCAAGAGTTCCATCTTAAAGGGTTTCTACTCCATAGCTATGCCTAGGACATTTTTTTTTTTTAAATTGGTTTACCTGAGAGTGGGGTTAATGGTTTTTATTCCTTTTTTGATTATCTTTACTTAATTGATAGAGATGGCTAGATTTTGAGAGGGGTGAAGGAGAGAGACAAAGAGACACCTGCAGACCATTCCTGAAGGTTTCCTACAGGGCGGGAACTGAGGACTTGAACTTTGGTCCTTGCTCACCAAGTGCACCACCACCCTTCCCAGCAGCCCAGTTTTTGGCGCATGGGTACAGCTTCTCATCTTCCCGTGGTAGGCATCTGCAAAACACTCTCTCCTCCAACTCCACCATTACTCCACTATTGTGTATCAGGACTCCCTAATCTCCTCCATAACTCCCACCCTCCTCCTTTCCCAGAATCCTTTGCTTAGGTGCAATACATCACACCGCACCCAGTGCATGTTTCACTTTGCATTTAACCTTTCTGTCCTTGTTTGTGAATTTCCACCTATGAGTGAAACTGTTGGCTATTTTTCTTCTTTTTGAATTATTTCACTTAACATAACTCATCCAACCAACCAAGATAAGGCAATGAAGATGACTTCATCAGTTTAACAGTCTTATAGTATTCCATTACATATTTGTTTTTCTTTCTTGCCTTCTTTCTTTTTTTCTTCCTTTCATCCTTTTTTCCTCCAGGGTTACCACTGGGACTCAATGCCAGCACTACAAAAACACTTCACCTAAAGGTTGGTACTTTGTTATTATTATTATTGGATATTTATAGAGAGAAATTCACTCTGTCTTGCTGCCTCTCTGCCTCTAGATACAACAAAATGAAATGCAAGCAAATAACAGAAAAAAAGAAAGAAAATCCTAAAATAGAGAGGCAACTTTGACCAAATCTGCCCCATGTAAGATGGACCCACCTACAGTGAGGGAGACAGACATTTAGGAAACCAGTGAGCCGAGGGACTTGAGAGAACAGAGGGAGCCCAGCATGGCCACCTGGATAGCGGAGGACTGGGGTTCACGTCATGGCTGAATAGCGAAGGAGGCAGGGAAGACAGGATGAGGGGATGGGTTGGGGCCTTTTCTCCACAACCTCCACTTAATACCATGATTTAAATTAATGAACCATTCTTCCTTTAAAACAAAATCTGTTTAAGGTTCTTCCAGCAGGTGCTCTTGTGTCATGGCTGAAGGACCCCAGTCCTTCAGCACTGCCTTGTATACCTCTCTACACAGTGATCCACCTCTCAGCTCCCAGCAGCAGATATTCCTTTTTTATTGGGGGGATTAATATTTATCGTCAACAGTAAAATACAGTAGTTTGTACATGTGTAACATTTCTCCCTTTTCCACATAAGAACTCAACCCCCACTAGGAACTCCTCTGCCATCTTATTCCAGGACTTATTCCAGGATCTTATTCAACCTTCCACCAGCCCAAAGTCTTTTACTGTGGTGCAATACATCAACTCCATTCCATGTATTGTTTTAGATTTCTTACTTATCAACTTTTTAAGAAAAAAAATTATTAGTGATTTAATAATGATGGACAAGATTGTGGGATAAGAGGTGCATAATTCATATAATTCCTACCACCAGAGTGCTATCTCCCATCATCTCCATTGGAATCTTTTCTATTAATTTTTATTAGTGATTTAATAATGATTAACACAATTTTAAGATGACAGGGGTACAATTCCATGCAGTTCCCACCACCAGAGTTCCTTGTCCCATCCCCTCCAATTGGAAGCTACCCTATTCTTTATCCCTCTGGGAGCATGGACCCAGGGTCATTATGGGGAGCAGAAGGTGGGAGGTCTGGCTTCTGTAACTGCTTCTCCGCTAGACATGGGTGTTGGCAGGTGGATCCACACCCCCAGCCTGTCTCTGTCTTTCCCTAGTGGGGCAGGGCTCTGGGGAGGGCAGGTTCCAGGACACATGGGTGAGGGCGCCTTTTCTAACGTCATCAATGTATTGGACTGCAATTGATGGCAGGGAGATGAACTTAGATGCCTAAAATGGTTTATATATTTTCTAGATGCTATTTCACCTCCTCAAAGGCTTAAAAAAGTGAGAAAGACATTCTAAAAAATGGTTCTCAGAGGTGAAAGCCATGGCAAGTACTCAGGAAAGGGTGAGTGCCGGGAGAGATCTGGACTTGTGCTGGGCACATTCAGAGGAATGCTGACATCACTCATGTTTTTACAATTAGAGGGCAGGGCTGAAGCTGCTCTGAGTACATGTGTCTATTAAAGTAGATTAGCACAAGCTGTCTGATTTCAAAGTTCATGTTTTCCTCAATATAACATGTTTCCTCTTCATGGAAAGAGATAATTGAAAAAGGCAAGGCCACTAACTTTTAAAAGTTACTTTACCTAATGAATTATTCATTACCTTCTTTTTCTAATATCACTCAGCACTCATTTTTTTCCCCTCCTATTGCTTACACTAAGAAATTTCTTTTATGTAATTGGTTTGGTAATTAAAAAATAAAATAAGAAGAAAGACATTAGAATTCTTTCGTTAAAGTTTGTGTTCTCAATTGAAATTTACTGCCAGGTTGGCTGTTGCTGTATGTTTTAATGCTATAAATTCTAAGCCCAAGTTGAGCCCTTGGTAGTTGGGATTGCTATCTGAAAAAGACTTCTAAGGGGAGCTGTGCATTTCTAAAGCCCGGGGGTGGGGTGGCTGAAAAAGACTCATTTTGCTTTCTTGACATCAAACAGCCCTTGTAAAACAACACATTGATCAGTTAAATACAAATGAAGTTGAATCATATGGATATAATTCTTTTAAATTAAATTTCCTTTAAAATAGGGATGGAATTAAACATTCAAAAGGAGAGGTTCACAAAGTCAAGCTCTTTCTCCTTTGACATCTGTTCATGCAAGTTTGCGGCCTAGAAGAATAAATCGTAACAATATATGAAATGAGAGACAGGTTGTCCTGTCCTGTTAATATAGATCTGGTCCATGACTGCTCCTGACAGTGACCATGGGAGGATTTCTAGTTGAAAATGTCTATCAAGTAGCTTTTATTCTCCTCCTCATTTCATTAGTAATTCTCTGTTTGGTTCCCTATGTTTCAAATTTTAAGAAAAAAAAAAAATAGTGGAGAGTCCAGGAATAGGGACCAAGACCTACATTCTGGTTTTCAGTTCCCTAAAGATCAGTGAAGATAAGAAGTCTATATATCTCTAGGAGTTTCTCTGATTCCCTAAGTTCACAAGTAGATTAACAACAAAGTGTGCTAAGGATATCTTGTTTCGATTTACTCCAGGGAACCATTAGCTTGTTCATATGAGTCCAAGGGAAGCAGAGTAGAGGGTCACATGAGCCAGATTCCTAGTTCACTGTTCATAGAGCTTGGAGGATAGTTGGGGGAGCTCCTAATATGGTGAAGCAGGTCTGCAGGTGTCTTCTTTATCTCTACCTCTCTTTCTCCTCCTCTCTGAACTCCTCTGCTGTCAGTCCCACTTCAGGGCACCAGTATGTCAGGCTAGCTTGGCGGGCGGGAGACAGACGACCAGGAACTCATGGCTGAGCTGGGGAGCAGTAACTCTTTATTCACTAGCTTGCGGAGATGTAGTTCAAAAACCTAATCACAACACAATTCTGTCCTCCATTTCTCCTCTGCCTCAGAGTCAGGAACCCTGGAAATACCTAGGATAGGGGGCCTGGAGAAGGAAAGAGCATGGACCAGTGAGGACTAAACCAAAATCTCCCAGAGGCAGGGGGAGTGAGACCAAACCAGTATCCCAGAGGCAGGAGAAGGGGGTGTCCAGCCAACAGTGGACATGCAAACAGAACACATAGCAAACAACACAAGCGCACAAGCAGAATCCAGAAGCATAGCAACACTCTGCCCTATCCAGTAAAATGGCCTCCAGGTGCAGAGGATTTGTAGTGCTGACCCTAGTCCCAGCAATAAACCTGGAGGAAAAAAAAAAAAGGCTTCAGCAGTATAACAATATTACATCTTACTCCATCTGAACTCCCAGAAAGAGCACCCTTCTGCCCTCTAATATTCTTCTAAAACATAATTAAAGCTGAAACATTAAATATAAAATGTCTCTTTTTAATTTCATGACTGTTATTTGACTGTTTACCATGTATATGAAACTATCTTCTTCTATGCACGGTTAAGGTTATTTTCTCTTAATATTAATTGCAGTTCTTAGTACTGCTTTCTTAATTAAGGATCTGCATGATTCATTCATTTGAGCACACCCCAGCAAAATTTTCCATCCTGATGGAATGCCCATCAGTGGATTCTGATGTGCTACATGTAGTCTCCCCCTTCTCTGCCTGTCACTCTTCGCAACCTCTAACACGCACTCACGTGCCGGGCTTTGGTCAGGTAGTGCTCAGATGTAGGTCAATCATCAGCGATTTGTGGTAAAGGCTTTGAGTCAAGCTCATGCAGGGAGAGGGCAAATACATTGCCTGTTTAAGAACTAGCATGTGGCCTACAGCTGGTCATCTCCCCCGAAAGACGTGCAATCTGGCCTCATCTGGGAAGATAAGCGGCGTCGGCCCTGGTCAGTACTTGGACGGGAGAAACAGCACATGTGAATGGGTGGAAAGAAAGCCAACACCTAAGTGGTGCATGCATCCCACTGCTTTCTTAGCCACGCATCTTTCTTTTTTTAATCTTTATTTAATTATAGGATAGAGACTACAGGAAATCAAGAGGGACAGGGGATATAAAGAAGGAGAAAAAAAGGGAGTCAGACGCTAGCGCAGTGGTTAAGTGCACGTGGCGCAAAGCACAAGGACCGGCATAAGGATCCCGGCTGGAGCCCCGGCTCCCCACCTGCAGGGGAGTCGCTTCACAGGCGGTGCAGCAGGTCTGCAGGTGTCTGTCTTTCTCTCCCCCTCTCTGTCTTCCCCTCCTCTCTCCATTTCTCTCTGTCCTATCCAACAATGACAACATCTGTAACTACAACAATAAAAAACAACAACAAAGGCAACAAAAGGGAAAATAAATATATATTAAAATTTTTTTTAAAAAATAAGGAGAAAAAGAGAGACACCTGCAGCCCTGCCTCACCACTTGCAAAGCTTTACTCCTGCAGAGGAGGACAGGGGCTCAGACCCGGGCTCTTGAGCATGGTGACTGGCGCTCTCAGCTGGGTGTGCCATATTCCGGCCCTTCTTAGCCACGCAGATTGTGTTGGGCATCTGAACTGTTCCTATGTTTGGGCTGTTACAAGATCATGGCTTCAAGATCTTGTTATGAATTTGACCTGAATGTTTTTACAAAACACAAAAAGTAAAGTTGTAAATATAACTAGCTTTGCTTAGAATTAATTTGCAGAAAGCACTGTATTTTCCCATATAGCATTCTTAACAGAAAAATTACATTCAAATGGAATTTTATTTTTGCTTCCGCTCTTACCATAGTTGGGCTTAGTATCACTGTGAGGTTTGGTGTTCTGGTTCATTTAAAAGCTTGACTTTTGCTTAGTTTCCTGCTTTATGGAAGTGTAATATTTTTGAAACTCACTTGTGTTAAAAAGGATAAAAATGTACGGATTGGGGAAGAACAATGCCTGCTTAGGAATGCCCTGCTTATATAATGACAACATTCAATCAACTCAAACCTGCGGTCTCTGTTTTACTCCTGAAAATTTGCAGGACAATGAAGATGGCTTTAGAAAAATGTCCTAAGTGCATGCTGTGAATAACAACTAGCAGTGATTTCAGCATATACGTTGTGTATACAGCTGAGTACATTTTGACCATAGAAACCCCCATGGAGATCAACTGCATGAACTTTTATTTTGTGCAATGTGTTCATACAAATGTATGACTTGCATGTCTCCATTTTTGTTGATCTGACTTTAAGGGTAATGTTAGGCATGTACAAAGGACTTTATTTTACTGTCAACTGTAAACCATTACTCCCCCAATAAAAAAAAAATTTAAAAAAAAAACTGATCTTATAATAAGAAGCTGGACTTGTTTTGTGTGTAAGCCATGCTGTTATGGTATGAGACTGGCCACACAGAACCAGCAACATATGGGGATTTTCAAGGTTGTAGAACAATTAGGACACATGGGAAGGAAAGTCATGCTAATACTATTTTGGTTAGAATGAAATGATAAAAATACAATCACTGTCTATAAACACTGTACTGACCTCCACTATACAAATAGCTTTGATGAAGTAATACAGAATAAATGCACCGAGAAGTTATTCCAGAATAAAACGGTTTACTGCCACCCCAAAGAGGATTTTTTATTTATTTATTTTATTTATTTAAAAAAGGAGACATTAACAAAACCATAGGATAAGAGGGGTAGAGCTTCACACAATTCCCACCCCCAGAACTCCGTATCCCATCCCCTCCCCTGATAGCTTTCCTATTCTTTATCCCTCTGGGAGCATGGACCCAGGGTCATTGTGGGATGCAGGAGGTGGCTTCTGTAATTGCTTCCCCACTGAACATGGGTGTTGGCAGGTGGATCCATACTCCCAGCCTGTCTCTCTCTTTCCCTAGTGGGGCAGGGCTCTGGGTAAGCAGAGTTCCAAGGCACATTGGTGGGTTGTCTGTCCAGGGAATTCTGGTCTGCATCATGCTATTATCTGAACCTAGTGTCTGAAAAGAGAGTTAACATATAAAGCCAAACAAATTGTTGAACAATCGTGGACCTAAAGGCTGGAATAGTGCAAATGAAGAGTTGGAGGGTTCTCCATTTTGTAAATAGCTAGTAGGCATATTTTAGTTATATTTCAAAGGGCCTGTAGCTATACTAGTTCTCTCTCTCTCTCTCTCTCTCCCCCTGAAATCTGATATGCAGGATCCAAGTTATTGTCTGAGGAGATGATGTCATGGCTGGAAAAAGGATAAAAAAACTGGATCAGGGAAGAGAGTAGCTCCCAAATATGGGAAAGGGGTATAAATATTAATGTCTGCAAACCCCATGGATTTGATGTGATCTGGGGCCCATATTCAGCTTAGGAGCCTATGTGACCTCTGCATCCCTGTAGATCTGAGCTCAGATTCTGTGGTCATGAGTAGTAACATTCCAAGCTGTTCCAATATCGACCCATCTTCCTCAAAAGAGTATTTTTAATCCCGAGGTTAAAATCAGTGAGTGAGTGTCCTTAGTCACTGGCATTCTTGGGCAAAAGTGGAGAAGGAGACAGCTATTAGAGTTATTAGCAGGTTAGAAGTGCAATCGTTAAAGGACGGCATTTTAGAGTTCTGCGGGAACTTGGTGTAAAGGCACCAAAAATGAACACGATTCTAAAGTGAGGCTGTTGGGTGTGTGATAAGCTCTTTAAGCATAAAGTATACATGTATGTACATGTACTATGTACTAAAGAGAGAAGGTTCAAGAGGCCCATTAGACGTGGGTCTCATCAAGATATTTGAAATCATAGTCAACCTTTAAGCATACAGGATACATGCTCTTCTCGCGTTTACATTAGCATTCATGGAAAACTCCAACTGCAGTGTAAATGAAGGCTTTTATGAAGATCCTTAGCAGCTAAATATTTCATCCTTGTTTATTTATTGGATAGAGATAGCCAAAAATTGAGAGGAAGAGGGGGGTAGAGAGGGAGAGACAGACAGGAAGAGACACCTGCAGCCCTTCTTTATCATTTCTGAAACTTCCCCCGTGCAGGTGGGGACCAGGGGCTTGAACCCAGATCAGCAGCTAAATATTTTCTTAGAAACTTTGAAAACATCACGTCAGTTTTTCTAATTTCTACTTTTTGAGAGGAACAGAAATAGATTATTTTCCATAAATTAATAGCTGTACAATTTCTTTTTTTAAATAAAGAATCCAATTTTGTTTAAGAATTATGCTGAATTTATTGCATATTTAGCATGCAGAATTTAAAATATTCTTTCTAATGAGTTATATAGCTAGGTACTTTTAACTGAGGTAGATAAAAAAGTTTCTACTGTCATTGTATTGATAATTATAAGTATACTACTTTTCAAAAAATAATTCAATAATCTCTCTCCTATAACTACAATTACACTCTGATTCACTTAAGTGACTTTTGGGGGGGCAGTAAATGCTTGCTGATGAAATCATGTACAGTATATGTTTTTTGTGAAAGTGCTGATGTGTTTAAGCCGTAGAGAAAATGGACTAATTCTTGTATGTAAAATATCATAATGAATCCTCAAGCTTTCCTGTCCATCTGTGAGTATTTCCAATTTGCAGGATCATCAATGACTGATTGTTTAATTAACTGCATCTTTAAGGTCAGTTTCTGCAGTCTTCTCTCCAGCATAAAAACTGTATATATTGTTACATGAATGTCTTTAATCCATGCATTTTTCAATTACTGTAGTGTGCTTGAAATAAAAATATTTTTAAGATACATTTTTTCAAATAAAAATATAAAAACACAGTCCATTGTGATGTCCACAAAGACAGCTTCCAGGCAGAAGCAGCAGGCTGCCAGGTAGCTAAAGGTAAGTGGTTGCTATAAGAGTGAAATTGGAAAGGAGTATCTGAAATAAAAAAAATGTATTTATTATTATTGAATAGAGACAAAGAGGCATTGAAAAAGAATGGGGGAGATAGAGAGGGAAAGAGGGATAGGGGCAGAGAGATAGCTGTAACCCTGCTTTACCTCTTGTGAAACTTTCCCCCTGCAGGTGGGGTATGGGGGTCTTGAACCCTGGTCCTTGCACACTGTAAGGTGTGTGCTTAACCAGGTACACCACCAACAGCCCCCTGGAAATTTACTGAGATTTTTTTTTTAAATCTCTCTACCATGATTTTCATACCTGTTGTGCGACAAAGGTTGTTCCAGGCATGTGCATACACATGCGGACATGGGTATATAAGTGGCCTTTTTCTCCCTTTGTGATAAGCCTAGAAATCCATCTTTACTTTACTCTGCAGACAGGCTTCTGAATTTCTCAAGTCTGAGTAAACAGAGCCCTCATGCAACAACAAGAAGGTTCTCTCCATTACTCGTCGGCTTTAGTAGAACCATCCTCTGGAGTGTCTGACTATACACAAAGTGAGTTAGTAGTAATTTTCCCTCTTTCTTTCTTTCTTTCTTTCTTTCTTTCTTTCTTTCTTTCTTTCTTTCTTTCTTTCTTTCTTTCTTTCTTTCTTTCTTCCTTTTTTTTTTTTTTTGCCTCCAGTGTTATACCTGGGGCTCCGTGCCTGCACTACTAATCCATTGCTCCTGGAGGCCATTTCCTCCATTTTCTGTCACCCTTATTGTTTTGTTGTTGTAGATGTTGTTGTTGGATAGGATAGAGAGAAATGGAGAGAGGAGGGGAAGACAGAGAGGGGGAGAGAAAGACAGACACCTGCAGACCTGCTTCACCGCCTGTGAAGCGACTCCCCTGCAGGTGGGGAGCCGGGGACTTGAACCAGGATGCTTGATCTTGTCCTTGTGCTTTGCACCATGTGCACTTAACCCACTGCACTACCACCCGTCCCCCTTAGCATTACTTTTCTAGTGTAACCTTTTTATTTCTGTTAGAGCAATTTATGTGTGTACAACTTAAACACTGATTTTACATGATGCACTCGATATATTGTTTTGCATATTTGCAAATGGAGTAAAAATTAGAACCTAAAAAAGGTTCTATAATTGTGTTCTCATGATTAAACATTTTAGAAGTTTATTTAATAAATATTCTATTTGTTCCCAACTGTGATCGTGGACTGTGAGCTGAGACTAAAAAACATGGCTGCTATTCATTATCTAGGTACTGAGCTCCAGTGATAACCCTGGTGACAATTAAAAAAAAAAAGTTTTTTTTTTTTTTTCCAAAGAGTATCACAGTTCTAATGCCAAAGTCCCATTTCAGAGAGAATATTGTGTTCTGATGTAATCCCTTGTTCAATGGCAGCTTTATCTGTAAAGAGGGCTACATTCTGGGAAACTGTGAATCTTTTTTTTAATATTTTTTATTTAAGAAAGGAGACATTAACAAAACCATAGAATAAGAGGGGTACAATTCCGCACAATTCCCATAACCCGATCTTCACATCCCACCCCCTCCCCTGATAGCTTTCCCATTCTCTATCTCTCTGGGATGCAGGGTCTCTGTGGGATGCAGAAGGTAGAAGGTCTGGCTTCTGTAATTGCTTCCCTGCTGAACATGGGCGTTGACTGGTCGGTCCATACTCCCAGCCTGCCTCTCTCTTTCCCTAGTAGGGTGGGGCTCTGGGGAAGTGGAGCTGCAGGACACACTGATGGGGTCGTCTGTCCAGGGAAGTCTGGTCAGCATCTCTCTGGCATCCGGAAAAGAGGCTCTAAGTTCTGGTGTACCAGGTTGAGTATTTATTCATGTGCATTTATACCAAGTGCAGGGACCCAATTTCAAGCCCCCCACCCCCTTCCTGTAGGGAGGAAGCTTTTCAAGTGGTGAGGTAGTGCTGCAGATGTTACTCTCTCTCCCTCTACCCATCACCTCTCAACCCTCTCTGTCCTACTAAAAAGTAAATATTTAAAAAGTAAATACTCTACAAAGACTATATTTTATACAATATTCCATATATACTAAAATTTTGCATATATTGTGAGATCATATGTACTGTTTTACAGTTGGCACCATTACAGCTAGGGAAACACTGTCAGTATCTATATTTTAAATTATGTCAATCTACTTGATAAATGACTGATTCTTATAGTAATTTGTAGTTGATAAATACAACAGCTATTTTGATGTTTTATTAGTTATGCTGTTCAGAAATAAATCCATACTATATATTTGGTATACTTCATGTTTTATTTGTTTATGTAAAAGTTCAAATTATCATTAAATATATTTTCAATGACACTGTTATTCAACACCATCAGTATATCTTGTGTCAATTGTTATTTCTTAACTAGAACCTTCCTAAAAGCATTAGTGCAGTCTTATAGACTGGAAAATTCCAGTTATCAGAAAATATGACTTTCTTTTTTGACTTTCAACTTTTTATTTTGTTTTATTTATCAAAAGAAAACACTGACAAAATCCATAGGCTAAGAGGGGTACAATTCCACACAATTCCCACCACCAGAACAATATCAACAATATTTATACCCCTTTCCCATATTTGGGAGCTACTCTCTTCTCTTACTCAGCTTTCTGGTCCTTTTCCTAGCCATGACATCATCTCCCCACACAATAACTTGGATCCGTCTGCATATCAGGTGTCAGGCTCAGGAAAACAAAACAAACAAACAAACAAAAAAACTAGCATAGTCATAGGTTCTTTGGCATATAACAAAAATATGCCTACTAACTATCTACAAAATGGAGACATCCCCCCCCCCGCCCACCTCTTCATCTGCACTATTCCAGCCTTTAGGTTCATGATTAGTCAACAATTTGTTTGGCTTTATATGTTAACTCTTTTTTCAGCCACCAGGTTCCAGATGCAGCATGATGCCAACCAGAATTCCCTGGACAGGGGACCCCACCAATGTTTCCTGAAGAAAATATGTCTTTCTGGGCCAGGTGGTGGCGCACCTGGTTTAGTGCACATGTTACAGTGCACAAAGACTCAGGTTCAAACCCCCAGTCCCCACGTGCAGGGTGAAAGCTTTGCAAGTGGTGAAGCGATGCTGATGATCCCTCTCTGTCTCTCTTCCTATATGCCCTCTCAAATTCTCAGTCTCTACCCAAGAAAGACAGTAAAATGAAAAAATGAATATTAAAAAATAAAATATGTCTTTCTAAATTGCTTAGCAAGGTAGAGAGCACAGGCATTTGATGTGTTTGTGTGCACATGTACATGTGAAAACTATGGACTCCCATGTTAAGTGCTAGTAATACCAATATAATTGACACCAGGTACAATGGCTGTGTTTATGCAAGTACAGTTGAATTAAGCATGGATGACTAGTACCCCGTGTATAGAGTGTATTCTGTGGGCTGAGCCAGTGTAGCTGGGTCACTTGGTCATGTTCCTTCTTGTTATACAGAGGTAGAGCCCTATGTTAATCAGCTCAGCTGTGACACATATTTATAACCTATGATTAAACTCATAATAGAATGCCCAGAACAGAACACAAGGTCGAGGAGAGACTAAGAAACAGTAAACGAGAGAGGGAACTTACGACTTTCCCACTAGAGCTAGTCTGTTTATCAGAGCTAGTTTCCTCAACAGTTATTCAAATTGATCATTTCTTGATTGATTGTGGAATCAATTGCAAATATGTGAAGTAAACCTTTTTGTTAAACTTTGTTGCTAAAGGAAAAGTTGTATGTATAAATTTGAGGAGACATCTCTCAAATTGTAGCATTTTGAAGTCTTCAAAATAGGATACACAATAAGATTTTGAATGTATTTTGCCATAACTTTCTCTCTGTATCTTTAACATAAAAAAATGAAGCTGTGGTCCCGAAGGTGGGACAGTGGATAAAATAATTTGAAGCATCATGACGGAGAATGTAAAGAGACTGTGAGATATTGGTCCTTCTAAACTGTAACCATTACCTGGAAACTGTCTTTCACTTAGGAAACAAGGATTGTGTTGATGAGATGCCTTACTTGGAAGCTGCCTGCCCTGTTATGAGACTGTTTCTTTCTTTCTTCTTTTTTTTTTTTAAAGAAACTATTTCCTTGGAATGCTTTTTACTTATGTGCAAATAGGTAAAGATCATATAAAACCATTAATTCAGAGGCAACTGAAGAGTTATGTGTCAAAAATTTCAGTTTGTAATGTGTACAAACTATAGTGACTTAAGTGGACTATAATATTAAGGGAAAGGCATTAAAAAATGGTACTGGTAACTTGAAGCTCTACAAAGAAGATCTGATCTATTAATAACTACCTTATTTCTATCTCTATCTGTATCATCTGTATATATCTTCAATCATAAAATATCTCATTCTATCTCAACAATCAGGTAAAACAAATGAATGAATCCCTACATCCCAGGGTTTCTAATCTTGACGCAATTGATCTTTGGAGTCACAAGGAGTTTGTTGTTTTGGGAAGACTGTGCAGTGTGGAATGCTCAGTAACATTTCTGTCCTTTTACTCATCAGACATCAGGAGCAGCTCTGTGCCCATTAACTAAAATCACCTCCAGACATTGTCAAGTCTCTCCTGGAGAGCTGGAATGTGGGGAAGATGGATACCATCCCCTGGTTGAGGTTAATTCTTAAATATCACTAGTGTTACCACCATTGAGGAAGTGTTGGATAGAAAAGGTTCATCTGCATGTATGATTGGTTTTATCTACTTGTCAGTCTGCTTAAAAATGATCTAGTTGGCTGCATGCAAAGAAATTGAATTTATTTTATGTTTGGATAGTACTTCCATGAATAGTATATTAGAATAAGTGATTAGTATTGAGCAATTCACACTTAAAAGACCATGTGATATCACTGCTTGAATTTTAGGCATTCTTTTTCCTTTGGACATGTTACTTGTGGAAGAAATCAAACTTTGGACTAAAAGTCTACTTTTAACAAAGTTTGCTTATCCTTCTTGAAGAAATAGATATTTGTGACAACTGTAATAACTGGACATTACAGGAACAATGCTAGCACCGGGGGCTTAACAGCTTGCACTTGTACAAAGTACTGGAAGTGAGTCAGAAAGCCATTATTATGACCTTGTGCTGACCACATTCTATGAAGTGTTACATGACCAGGGACAGGGAAGTTGGTTAATGGAAGTTATATAGTAGCTAGATGTATCCTTGTCATGCTTCATCTAAACTGATACATTGCAATGGTCCACATTGCTCAGACCTGGCAATTACTGTCCAATTCCAATCTATTCCACACTGCCACTATAATGAAAAATAATTAGGAGGCTGAAAATGAGTTTTCACATGAAATGGTTTCAGTGCTTGGACACAATCGCCTTTGGCAGATGGCTTTGGGTTTGCTTTAATATAATAAAGACAGTTAATCATCTTTAAAAAGTGCACTGAATGGGTAAACTGTTAACACTATTTTCTACAATGAAACTCTTAGATTGATAAAATGCTTAATGCTCAGGGGTGGAAGTTGCTTTGGTCGAACTGTTTGGGATGAACACATAAATCACTGGAAAATAAATGCATTAAAAATAGAAGGAAATTAAGTAAAATTGATTATCTATTATTGATGGAGACAAAAAAAATCTGAACACTAAAATCAACTACTTTTACTGAGCCCTGTTTCTATAGTAAAGGCCAAAATGAATCACATTAAAAAGTTGTATAAGTTATCTAGCAAAGGCCATATATTCATCACACTGTGCTAAAACAAATTAAAAAATCCATGCACCAAAAGGTGCCTCTAAGTACATACTCTATACCTTTAACAAAAACTAACTCAAATGGAACATAGATGTAAAGATAAAACTTCTATAAGAAAACATACAAAAAAAAAAAATCTAAAGGCCTTGGATGTGTAATGCCCTCTTAGATAAAACTTCACAGATATGACACATGAAATTAAGAATTGATAGACTGTGCATTATTAAACTTAAAACATTTCTCTTCTAGGAAAAAAATGTAAAAATTAGAAAACAAGCCATAGACTGGAGGGAAAAAATGTCAAAAGACACACAGTGAATCTTACACTGATATGACAGGAGACAGCGTAATGGCTATACAAAAATATTTTCAGGGGGAGTCGGGCTATAGCGCAGCGGGTTAAGCGCAGGTGGCGCAAAGCACAAGGACCGGCATAAGGATCCCGGTTCCAACCCCGGCTCCCCACCTGCAGGGGAGTCGCTTCACAGGTGGTGAAGCAGGTCTGCAGGTGTCTGTCTTTCTCTCCCCCTCTCTGTCTTCCCCTCCTCTCTCCATTTCTCTCTGTCCTATCCAACAACGACAACAACAATAATAACTACAACAATAAAACAACAAGGGCAACAAAAGGGAATAAATAAAATAAATATTTAAAAATATATATATATTTTCAGGCCTGAGGTTCTGAAGTCCCAAGTTCAATCCCAGCCCATCTCCTCTGGTAAAAGTAAATTAAACACTTGATAGGTTTTTGGTAGGAATTGTGTAGAGTTTTACCCTTCTTGCCTTATGGTTAGTGTCAGTGTTTCCTTTTTGTACATAAAAATTAAATTACAAAAACCAATAAGAAAATCTGAGAACTAGAAATGAGAATTTATCTCGAGCTATGGGAGTATCTTCTTCTTCTCTTGGCTATTCCTTTTTTTTTTTTTTTTAATTTTGGGCTTCTATCATTTGTAGACTGGGTGTAGTCTTCACTGCCTGAAAATCTGTGATTACTAAAAGACGTAGCATCTATACCTCAATAAATAAATAGTTAAGCCATCATGGTCTGGGAGGTGGCATAGTGGATAAAGCATCAGACTCCCCAGCATGAGGTCCTGAGTTTAATCCCAGCAGCACATGCACCAGAGTGATGTCTTTCTCCTCCTACCTTTCTCATTAATAAATAAATAAAATTTTAAAAAATAACTAAATAAACCACCTAGTAATTGTTTTGTTGAAATGGTTCTTTAATATTACATTTCACTGTAAAATATTATTTAGAAATGAAGTGACCCTATGTTTTGAAAGTATTGTTTTCAAATATAATTTTTGTCACTGTTTATGATTGTGATTAGATGTTTTTTCAGTATTTGTATTTATTTAGTATTTGATAAAGATGGGAAGAAATTGGGAGAGGAGGGAAAGATAGAGAGGAAAATAAGCAGATACAAATAAACGACTGCAGCCCTGCTTCACCACTCATGAAGCTTAGCCCCTGCAGATGGAGACCAGGGTCTTGAACCCAGGTCCTTGCGCACCGTAATGTATGCGCTTAACCAGGTGCGCCACCGCCTGGCCCCAATTGGGTGGCTTTATTAGAGACTCTTCTATAAACTGATACAAGTTTACGATGCTCAGTCTAATATTTTTTTCTTTAAATTATTTTATTTTGAAAAATAGTATTAGGAGTCTAATAATTTTCAAAATGAAATAATTTGGAAATTTATATTCAGAAGCACTCCTGATGTGAGAATTGAATTTTCTTTTTACAGGTAGGCTTAGGTCAAGCCTTTTTATTACCCTTTCAGGTTATCTAAATATGTTTCATTGTAATCAGTGTTTTGAAGGTTTTGTGTGACCACACCTACCTCTCACAGAGAAATGCTTTTATCAATAGTGTTTTCCGAGAAGTCCATACTTACAACAGAAGACAATGCTAAGTCTACAGAATTATTGCTTTTACCTCTAGACACTCAAGTTTCTTTTCTTACTTGAATATATATTTTTATCAAATGAGAAACCCATTAACCCAATAAAATATTAAAGATGATGAATTTAAGCTTGCGTTTAGTAGGCATCTGCAACTAGTCCCAGGGTATGAGCTGTGCCGCTCCTTGTCGTGGCTGGCTGTTTTTAGGTTTTAAGCAGGCTGGTGGAAACCTGCTTTCCTAAGTTTCATTTTTCATCATCTTTATTTATTTGTTTATTTGACAGAGGCAGCCATAAACCAAAAGGGAAGTGGGTGATAGAGAGGGAGAGAGACAGACACCTGAAGCCCTGCTTCACCACTCACAAAGCTTTCCCCCAGAGGTTGTGACCAGGGGCTTGAACCCGAGTCCTTGCATATTGTAACATGTGTGATCAATGAGTCGTGCCACCACCGGCCGCATTTTTTTGCTTTTAAGGGAATATGATTTTTTATTTTTCTGGCCTGCTCAACTCTTACTGTCCATACATCCACAAGTCTTGTTTTCTTTCTGTGTTTCAGGTACTAAGACTTGATAGCTATCATCTTGGTTTGAGAAATATTATCTAAAGATCATTTTTCTTTGAACCTTATCATGCAGTTAAGCCTGAGTAAGTATCACTGAAAATATATTAGCTCTAGCTTCATACTTCTGTAGAAAGCAGAGTTCAACAGAGAATCTTTAATAACCATGTCAACTGTTTGTACTTGGAGAAGGATGTCATGAGTCAGCTTATTTATGGAGGGGGGTGATGAGGGAAGGAAATGGTGTTCCTTGTTCACAGTCCCTGACTACATCAGACTAAGCTGCAAATTTAGAGTTCCATCCTAAGTCTCCCTGCCATTGTGGAGAGCTCATGCCAAAGCTTACCTTCCTGGAGAACAACCAGAGAGCTGACATCACCAATCTCCCACTCCTCAGAAGTCAAAATCTGAAGGTAAAAATTGTCCACATCTGGTGGAGGAGTAAGAACAATATTAATTTATTTTCAATTTTTTTATTTATAAAAAGGAAACATTGACAAAACCATAGGATAAGAGGAGGTACAACTCCACACAATTCCCATCACCAGAACTCCGTATCTCCTCCCCTCCCCTGGTAGCTTTCCCATTCTCTATCCCTCTGGGAGCATGGACCCAGGGTCACTGTGGGATGCAGAAGGTGGAAGGTCTGGCTTCTGTCATTGCTTCCCCGCTGAACATGGGTGTTGGCAGGTGGATCCACACTCCCAGCCTGCCTCTCTCTGTCCCTAGTGGGGCAGGGCTCTGGGGAAGCAGAGCTTCAGGACACATTGGTGGGGTTGTCTGTCCAGGGAAGTCTGGTTGACATCATGCTGGCATCTGGAACCTGGTGGCTGAAAAGAGAGTTAACATACAAAGCCAAACAAATTGTTGAACAATCATGAACAATATTAATTTTTATCATGATCATGACTGGTTCACCCTCTCCTTGAACAAAAACCTGATGGAATGTGGTTTTTCTAGTCTCATAGAGATAATAATGTTAACTCACAGATTCCCAGTCATCTTTTATAAAAATGGGCAACTTAGCAATTAAGCGGTAGCACATAAAAGAAACACCATGGAGGAGTCGGGCTGTAGCGCAGCGGGTTAAGCACAGGTGGCGCAAAGCACAAGGACCGGCATAAGGATCCGGGTTCAAACCCCGCCTCCCCACCTGCAGGGGAGTCGCTTCACAGGCGGTGAAGCAGGTCTGCAGGTGTCTATCTTTCTCTCCTCCTCTCTGTCTTCCCCTCCTCTCTCCTTTTCTCTCTTTCCTATCCAAAAACGACAACAACAATAATAACTACAACAATAAAACAATAAGGACAACAAAAGGGAATAAATAAATAAAATAAATATTAAAAAAAAGAAACACCATGGGTGGGGGTGATAGACGGTGATGCATCTGGTTGAACACACATGTTCCAGTGCGCAAGGACCCAAGTTTCAGGCCCGGTCTGTACCTGCAGGGACAAAACCTCACAAATGGTGAAGTATTGCTTCAGATGTTTCTATGTCACTCTCCAACTCAGCCTCCCCTTCCTCTCAATGACTGGCTGTCTATATCTAATAAATAAATGAAAGACAATACCATTAAAAAAAAGAAAGAGCATAGATTTTCAGATTAGGTAAGCATGTATGCAAATATGTAATTCAACTGTTTTTATTCCATTTATTAAAAAGGAAACATTGACAAAACCATAGGATAAGAGGGGTACAATTCCACACAATTCCCACCCCCCAGAACTCTGTATCCCATCCCCTCCCCTGATAGCTTTCCTATTCTTTATATGGGCCCCAGATCACATCGAATTGATGGGGTTTACAACAACAATATTTATACGCCTTTCCCATATTTGGGAGCTACTCTCTTCATTAATGCAGCTTTCTGGTCTTTTTTTCCAACCATGACATCATCTCCCCAGACAATAACTTGGATCCACCTGCATTACATATTTCAGGCTCAGGGAAAAAAAGGGCCTGTGGCTATACACTAGTATAGCCACAGGCCCTTTGGAATATAATTAAAATATGCCTACTAGCTATCTACAAAATGAAGACCTCCTCTCAAACGCTTCATCTGCACTATCCCAGCCTTTAGGTTCATGATTAGTCAACAATTTGTTTGGCTTTGTATGTTAATTCTCTTTTCAGCTACCAGGTTGCAGATGCTAACATGATGCTGCCCAGACTTCCCTGGACAGACAACTCCACCAATGTGTCCTGGAGCTCTGCTTCCCTACAGTCCTGCCCCACTAGGGAAAGAGAGAGACAGGCTGGGAGTATGGATATGCCTGTTAACAACCATGTCCAGCAGGGAAGCAATTACAGAAGCCAGAGCTTCCACCTTCTGCATCCCACAGTGACCCTGGGTCCATGCTCCCAGAGGGATAAAGAATGGGAAAGCTATGAGGGGAGGGGAGGGGATACGGAGTTCTGGTGGTGAGAATTGTGTGGGGTTGTACCCCTTTTATCCTATGGTTTTGTCAATGTTTCCTTTTTTATAAATAAAATTTTAAAAAATGAAAAGAAAAAAAAGAAGAAGCATAGGTTTTCAGACTAGGTAAGCATGCAGGCACATCTGGAATACTTTGCTTTGTAAACATGTCATTGTGAGCACATGCAGAAGACACAAAGAACGACCCTCTGGGTCCCCAGAAGCATGGCAACTAGGAGCAGAGCCAGAGCCTGGTGACTTTACCTAAACCTAGCCGCTAACACCACTAACTTGGAAACTGCTATGTGATCTGAGGACACCTACTCTCTGTAATGCTCCACACACTGCCTGGAATTTAGCAGAGAAAACACAGTGCATCCAATGACATCTGCATTCATTATAAAAATAGAAACATTAGTGAAAGTGTTCTGCATTTCCATAGGCACTACTATAGAAATAGCAACTAGGTTTGGACAGTCACATCTGTGTGGAAATGCTGAAGTGCAAACCTGAGATATCTACAGGTAGAAAACCTTCTATATAGTTGGAAAAGAAGAACACACGGTCAGATTTCTCTTTCTAGAATAAATTAGTTTTACAAAGTTCACATTACACACTACGTAAATTTGAATATTGATTTTAGTTCATTTAAAACCAGTTTTGAGGCATTATGAATAAAACATAAATAATATAAAGAAGATAGTTACTGAAAATCTAATGTTCATTTTAACTAAGTGTTCATCATCTTTTGTAAAGTACATGCACATTTCTCAGCTGAACAACCTGTGGAGTTTAAGGCTGAGAATTTTGTTAATTCAATAAGAATGAGTTTTAGTTTATAGAAGTGTCTTTTTCTTTTTCTTTGTGAATATTAGGGCTTCGTGAATGTATATTTTTACTGTTAGGGCTTCGTGAATGTATATTTTAGGGCTTCGTGAATGTATATTTTTACTGTTCTCAGATCAGTTTTTCATTAGATTGATTAAGACAAAGATGAGGGAGAGAGAGACAGAGAGAGTCACACAGAGAGAGATAGAAAGACACAGAAAGAGAGAGCGAGAGACATGAAATTACCATATGCTGCCAGGGTACAAAATTGTTCTCACATGGTGAGGGAGGCTTCCTAGCTGGTGAGCTGTTTCTATAGCCTGTGATTTCATCTTGTTTTTTCTCTTTTACTAGTACACATGTACCTAACAAAAAGGAAAATTTGATACACACAGACAAGGCACAAAGACGGCGAGAGAGTGAAGAGGCCACAGACCAAAGCTTCCTTCCGTGGGGTGGAGACCAGACTCAGACCTGGGCCACAAACATGGCAAGGAAGCAGCATACTATCTAAGTGAGCAGTTTTTCCAGCCCATAATTTGTTTCTGAAAAGAAAAACAATTGGGAGTGCGGTGGTAGCACAGCAGGTTAAGCACAGGTGGCACAAAGCACAAGGACCAGCGTAAGGATCCCAGTTCCAGCCCCCAGTTCCCCACCTGCAGGGGAGTCGCTTCACAAGCAGTGAAGCAGGTCTGTAGCTGTCTACCTTTCTCTCCCCCTCTCTGTCTTCCCAACCTCTCTCCATTTCTCTCTGTCCTATCCAACAATGACGACATCAATAATAACTACAATAATAAAACAACAAGGGTAATAAAAGGAAATAAATATTTAAAAAGTAAAAAAGAAAAGAAAAAAGAAAATCAATTAAGTTCAGTCATAAATAACTTACAAAATTTCTCTTTTTTCAGTAAATGATCCTGCTATTAGATAATCTAAATATTCAATCTGCTACTGTAGTCAAATATGGATGCACAGCACGTGTGCTACAATGGTTGATAATGTGTATACAGCATGTGGCACGTGCACGCTTAATGCATTTACAACTGCACAGTGAAAGGTTTCCACAATGAATTAGCAGCTCAGGTAGTCAGGCATCTGTCTGTGTTAAGTCAATGGAGCTAAAGATGAGGACATTGATTTGCTTGCTCATAATAAATGTTTGGATTTGTCTTAAGTGTTTTTGTGGTCAGAAGTATCAGATTAGTGGTCCTGGAGTTGGCACTGTGATAAAGCTTTGGACTCTCAAGCATGAGGTCCTGAGTTCGATCCCCAGCAGCACATGTGCCAGAGTGATGTCTAGTTTTCTCTCTCTCCTCCTATTTTCTCATTAATAAATAAATCAAATCTTTTGAAAAAAGGAAGTATCAGATTAATTTTTTAAATTTTTTATTTATAAAAAAGAAACACTGACAAAACCATAGGATAAGAGGGGTATAACTCCACACAATTCCCACCACCAGAACCCCATATCCCATCCCCTCCCCTGATAGCTTTCCCATTCTCTATCCCTCTAGGAGCATGGACCCAGGGTCATTGTGGGATGCAGAAGGTGGAAGGTCTGGCTTCTGTAATTGCTTCCCCGCTGAACATGGGTGCTGACAGGTGGATCAATTCTCCCAGCCTGTCTCTCTCTTTCCCTAGTGGGGCAGGGCTCTGAGGGAAGAGTTAGGTGGTAGCGCACAAGTGCAAGTGGTACAAAGCACAAAGACAAGCATAAGGGTCCGGGTTCGAGCCCCCCGGCTCCCCATCTGCAGGGAAGTGTCTTCACAGGAGGTGAAGCAGGTCTGCAGGTGTCTGTCTTTCTCTCCTCCTCTCTGTCTTCCCCTCCTCTCTCCATTTCTCTCTGTCCTAACGACGACATCAATAACAACAACAATAACTACAACAATGAAAAACAAGGGTGACAAAAGAGAAAGTAAATAAATGTTAATTTTTTAAAAGGGTCTTAACCTACTGTTTAATATACTTAATTCATATCTGCATTTTATTTTAATTATTTGAGTTGTCAATTAATTAATTAATTTTCTTGAGGGGTTAACGGTTTCCAGTGCAGTCATTGTTACAAGCACATGTTTGCATTGTTCATCTAGCCCCACTGTTGTCTTTATTCCTTCCCATCCTGTCTCTCCGGAGTTCCTTGCTTTGACGCAACACACCTTGTCCTGTCCATCTTTCCCTTTGTTTTCTGTCTATAGTTATTAGGTCCCACTTGTAAGTGATATCACTCAGTATTTATGCTTCTCTCTTTGGCTTAAATCCTTAATATGATGTCTTTCAGTTTCATCCAAGATGACGCAGAGGAAATGACATCATCATTTTTAACAGCTTAGTAGTATTTCATTGTGTATGCACGCCAGTTTTTTTAGCCACCATTCTATCCTTGGACAACTGGGTTGATTCCAAATTTTGGCAATTGCCAACTGTTCTTCTATGAATGCAGGTATACACAGAGGTCTTCTGATAGGTGTTTCCTCTGAATAGATGCCCTAGAGAAGAAATTGCTCTGTCATATGATAGGTCTCTTTCTACGGTTCTGAGAAATTTCCAGACTGCTTTCCACAAGGGTTGGACTATTTTTCACTCTCAGCAGCGGTGAAGGAATATTCCTTTCTCTCCACATCCTTTCAAACATTTTTTTCACTGTCTTTTCCAATATATAACATTCTTTTTTTTTCTTTTTTTTTCTTTAAGAAAGGATTAATTAACAAAACCATAAGGTAGGAGGGGTACAACTCCACACAGTTCCCACCACCCAATCTCCATTTCCTACCCCCTCCCCTGATAGCTTTCCCCTTCTCTATCCCTCTGGGAGCATGGACCCAGGGTCATTGAGGGATGCAGAAGGTGGAAGGTCTGGCTTCTGTAATTGCTTCCCCGCTGAACATGGGCATTGACTGGTGGGTCCATACTCCCAGTCTGCCTCTCTCTTTCCCTAGTAGGGTGGGGCTCTGGGGAAGCTGAGCTCCAGGACACATTGGTGGGGTCTTCAGTCCAGGGAAGCCTGGCCAGCATCCTGGTGGCATCTGGCACCTGGTGACTGAAAAGAGAGTTAACATACGAGGCCAAACAAATTGTTGAGCAATCATGGGCCCAAAGCTTGGAATAGTGGAGAGGAAGTGTTAGGGGGGTACTCACTGCAAACTCTAGTGTACTTCTGCTTTCAGGTATATATTTTGCAGTAGTTTATGGATACGTGTGAACATATGCTCTCTCTCACAGAAACTGGTGTATATCTAGGTTATGGGACTTTGTTAGAAAGTGAACTACCTGAGATGAAATTAGAGTGTACTATGAAAGGAAAGGTCTCACCCGAGTAATGAGGCTGAAGGGTTGTCATTCCACACGTGAAGTCTCTGGACACAGTCTGAGGTGAAGCATGTTGAGGTGGCAATCGTTGCGTTGCTTAGGTTGTGATCGGTTGTGATAGGTTGGTTTGGTTGTGATATAACATTCTTACAGGTGTAGTATCTCACTGTTGTCTTATTCGCATTTTGGTGATAATCAGTGACTTTGAGCATTCTCTTACGTGTCTGTTGGCTCTCTGGGTCTCTTCTGTAAGGTTTCTGTTTATGTCTTCACCCAGTTTCTTACTGAGTTGTTTGTGTTTTGTGGGGATAAGTTTACTGAAGCCCTTATCAATTTTGGTCCTTAGACCCTTATCGGAAGTATGTTGTATAAACATCTTCTCCAATACTGAGAAAATCTTTCTGTTAGTTCAGTGACACTCTTTGCTATACAGAAGCTTTTTGGTTTGATTTAGTTCTATTGACTTACTTTGCTTTTGTTTTCATTGCTGTTGATTTTGAGTCTCTGAAGACCTTTTAGAAACATAAGTTAGGAAGTGTCCTGCCAATATTTCCTTCTAAGTCTTTGATAGTTTCTGGTCTGATATCTGTGTCTTTGAACTATTTGTAGTTGACTTTTGTGCTTGATGGTATATTATAGTCCAATTTCATTTGTTTGTATATTTTAACCCAGTTTTCACAGCACTGCTCCTGAGGAGACTCTCCTTTCTTCCTTTAATATGCTGGGCCTCTTTGACAAAAATGAGTTGTCCATAGAAATAGGAACACAACTCTAGACTCCCAGTTTTGTTCCACTGATTTGTCTATCTGTTTTGGTTATAGTAGCTCTGTAGTGTAGTCTAATGAAGTGGTGTGATCCTTTCAGTCTTTTTTTTTTTTTCCTCAAGACTGATTTGGCAATCCTAGAGATTTCTTTTTGTTGTTGTTGTTCCAGATTATTATTTTTTGTACCTTTTGTTCTATGTCTTTGAAGATATTTTGTGATATTTTGATGGGTATTACATTAAATGTATATATGCCTCTGGGTAGAATAATTATTTTGAAGATGTTGATTCTTCCTATCCTTGAGCATGGACAATCTTTAAATGTCTTTGTACCTCTGTTTCCTTAGAGAATGATCCATACTTTTCAGTGTGCACGTCCTTCCCATGCTTCATTAACTTTATTCCTGAATATTTGAGTTTTTTGCTGCTATAGTGAAGGGGGAAGAATCTGTATGTCTTCTAGCAATTTAGTGTTTGCATAAAAGTATACTACTGATTTTTCTATATTGATTTTATAACCTTTCACTTTACTGTATTGCTCAGTAATTACCAGGAGCTTTTTACTGGATTCTTAGGATTTTCTTCATATGCTATCATATAATCTACATATAGTGAGAGTTTAACTTCTTGCCTTACTGCTATGACTAGGACTTCCTATACAGTGTTGAGTAGTAATGGTGACAGTGGGCAGCCCTACCCTGTACCTGTCTGAAGAGCAAATGCTTTCAGCTTCTCAAAGTGGAGTGTGATTATGGCTACTGATGTGATGTATATAGACAAGGCTGAAGAATTTCCCTTCAATTCCCATCTTTTTAATATATTTTTTTTTATCATGAATGGGTGTTGGATATTGTCAAAAAATTTTCTGCATATATTAAAATAATTACATGACTTTTGGTTTTCCTTTTATTGATAGTGAATCACATTTATGGATCTATGTAAATTGAACTAGCTTTGCTTCACTGGGATAAAGCCTACTTGGTCATGATGTATAATCTTCATTTAATATTTTATTTTTCTTTAGTTATGTAATATTAATTTATAAGATTGTGAGGGGTATAATCGTAGTAGGGGTATAATTCCATACAGTTCTCACCATCAGAGTTCCCTCCACTGGAAACTTCCCTATAGTTTATCCTTCTGGGAGTGTAGGCCAAAGTCTTTCTTGAGTTGTAGATAATCTGGTTTCTGTAATTTCTGGACATGGGTGTTGACAGGTGGATCCACACTCCCAGCCTGTTTCTCTCTTTCCCTAGTGGGGTAGGGCTCTGGGGAAGCAGAGCTCCAGGACACACTGGTGAGGTTGTCTGCTGGGGGAAGTCAGGATGGTGTCATAGTAGCATCTGGAACCTGGTGGCTGAAATGCTGTAAGATATAAAGCAGGACAAAATGTTTAGTAAACAGGAACCATAAAGTAGAAATAGAGCAGATGGAAGTAGATGCCTTAGGATAGAAGGAAGCTAAGCAGTCTGTTTTAGGTCTGTTCCTAGGAGCCTCCATCCTAGTGATCTTTACTTGAGCTTGATAGATATATGGTGGTAGACTCAAAATATCATCTAGGAAGATGGTGTCTGAGTGGAGAGTAGAACTAAGAAGCAGAAAGTTGTTATCAAATTTGAAAAAGATATATAAAGGCTATTCATTATTTATCATAGTGATCTAACCTGGGACCCATATTCATTCTAACTCAACACCGGAGCCTGTGTGACCTCTGAGTCCCTGTTCGTCTGAGCTCACAGTCCATGGGCACAGCTGGGAACATTCTAGGCTGCTCTCATTTCAGGACCCGTCTTCCTCGAGGGGCAGAGTAAGCTGACCTGGCCTCCCTGCAGAGAGTGGGGAGTCCCCACCATTACTATTTCATAGTGAGGGTACAGTCCTGAAGAAACCCACAAAAGGACTTACAAAAATGTTCCCAACGGATGTCACCAGTAATGATAGCTAGAGGGACTTATCAGAGATATAAATCCATATTATCTATGGGGGAATTTAAGGAATCCCTATCTAGGACCCTGGGTAATGGGGTGGCCTCATAGTGGCCAAGAAGATCATCATTAGGTGAGCCATTCTCTTGCCCTGATCTTGCTTTTGCAGTCACTTCTTTATCTGAGGAGCTTCCAGTTTCTCCCAGGTGTTAATGTGTTGAGTTACCTTTGTGTATCCAGACCAGAATTACGTTCATGGGGTCTGGCCTCAGGTTAGGGAGGAAACAGACCCTGGATTCTATTGGGTCTCAGTTAGCCTCAAGTTTTCCTGAGTGTATTTTATTTGATGATTCTAACAGAGGTTGTCATAGGGACAATAAATATCCTTTAGTTGATATACAGTTTTTGCCAGTAAATCTCTTGGCCAGTTGTATTGTGTTTCATTTGAAGCTTATCAAGAGGTAACAATAGTGCTGGTGGTCTGTCAGAAGAGATTTAAAACACTGGAAGAATATATCTTACTGACTTTCTTTTGTAAAGTTAATTTATTGAATGGAGTTATTGAAGGGGGCAGGTGCTGGTACACTCTATCAAATATATATATATATATATCATCCTCAAGGACAAGAGCTGAAGCCCCTGTTCCACCTGAAGGGGTAAGTATCATACATCTGTAGGGGTCTATCTGTTCCTTCTATATATTCCCTCCTCTCTCAGTTTTTCTCGGCCCTATCAAATAAAATAGAAAAAAATGAAGAAGAAGAAAGAAAATGGCTGCTGACAGTGGTGGATACTTTTCTCTTTATTATTTATTTATTTTTATAAAAATAAAACACTTACAAAGCCATAGGACAAGAGAGGTACAACTCCACACAGTTCCCACTACAAGATCTCTGTATCCCTTCTCCTCCCCTGATAGCTTTCCTATTCTTTTTCCCTCTGGGAGTATGGACCCAGGGTCATCGTGGGATGTGGTGGATTCTTGGTACTGGCACTAAGCTCCAGTGATAACACTCAAGGAAAAAATTAATTAATTAATTAAAGAAAGAAAGAGAAAAAGAAAAAAAGAAAGGAAGAGAAAAAAGTAATAGAGTGACTGAAGGAAGGAAAGTAAGTAGGTGCTGCCCACTTGTTTGTATTTTTCCCCATCAATAACTGCACAGCTCCATTATTCTCCGCAGTGTTTTCCCCTTTTTATTTCTTTCCTTTTACCTATTTATTTATTTACTTATTCTCCTTTGTTGTTGTTTTTATTGTTGTAGTTATTATTGTTGTTGTCATTGTTGGATAGGACAGAGAGAAATGGAGAGAAGAGGGGAAGACAGAGAGGGGGAGAGAAAGACAGACACCTGCAGACCTGCTTCACCGCCTGTGAAGCGACTCCCCTGCAGGTGGGGAGCCGGGGTCCAAACCAGGATCCTTATGCCGGCCCCTGCACTTTGTGCCGCCTGCGCTTAACCCGCTGTGCTACCACCTGACCCCTTCTTTTGTAATGGAGAAACAGAGAGCGTGAAAGAAAAACGAGTTAGTAGAGACTCCCTGAGCTGCTCCCCTGACCACAGCGCTGGCCCTCATCCTGTCTGTGTGCACCAGGGGCTTGAACTGGGGTCCTCCATCTTGGTAACCTGTTCTGTTCCTGCTGAGCTAATGCCCAGCCCCACCGCTCTGTGTGATTCCACTGCTCTAGAAAGACTCTTTTTAGTTGTTCTTTTCTTCCTGTCACAGAGAGAAACAGATGAGTTGCTGCAGGTTGGAGAATGTGAGCCTGAGCAGGCCCATGGAATCAACAGGAGGGACTTTATTAACCCAGCCGGGAGCAGAAAGGGCTGGTGCTGAACTGCTCACAGCAGAGAGAGAGAAGGGAAAAGCAGAATTAAATGTTTCTTTGCCTGGTGAATTTTCAAATGCATTTTCCCTGCCTACGGTGGACTAGTGGAAGACTTCCTTTTTGTCCATGTAGTTGTGCACTTGCCAAGTTTAGCACACAGATAATTGTCTTCTCCAACACTAACAGGTGAGACCTCACGGGCTCCACAAACAGCTTCATTTGGAAGTCAGTCTGCCCTGAAGGCCGGAGCAATTTGCTGTAAGACACGGGAAGAGAAATTCAGCGATCAGAAATTCAATGGAGTTCTATCTCTTAATACATAATTTATTTTCTTGTGAGATACAGAGAGAGAGAAAGAGGGAGAGGGAGAAGGAGGGTGGAGGGGGAGGGGGAGGGGGAGGGGTGGGGGAGGGGGAGGGGGAGGGGGAGGGGAGGGGGAGGGGAGGGGGAGGGGGAGGGGGAGGGGGAGGGGGAGAGGGAGAGGGAGAGGGAGAGGGAGAGGGAGAGGGAGAGGGAGAGGGAGAGGGAGAGGGAGAGAGAGATACCAGAGCACTGCTCAGCTTTTCTGTTTCTGGATAAATTCTTAACTAACCCTTTTACACTTTTACAACCTGCTACTAGGTACTTGCTACAGTCCCATTTATGGGTATTCAGTCTTGGGAAGTCTCTGGTAGGAACATTACTTTCTTACCTTTATATTCCTTTGGCTGGAGGCAGATGTTAGGCAAAGTACGGTTGTTAAACGAGCATTGATGGAGACATCTTGTGGATGTAATAGGTTCTTTTTTTTTTTTCTGGATTACAAAGAATCCCAGGTACAACTGAGTATTCTTCCTTTGCAGTTCCTGTGACGTTAGTTTTATTGCACGAATGGAGGTTTTATGAAACTAGAACTACAGTTCACTATTTTGTTTACCTTAAAATACATTTTTTTAATATCAGGCACTAAATTTCCATGTATTTTGAGTGTGTTTTCCTCTCACAACTCATTATCTAAACATATCAACACTTGCTGACCTATTGTTTTAATAGTTGCACTTTTTATTGGAGAAGGAATTATATTTCACACATCATTCACAAATTGATGAAACATTTACATAACGCAATAATTGTTCTACGTAAATATGTACATACAAAATGCACATACATGCTCACATAACAAACAGGTATGTACATATACATGCAAACAGTAAAAAGGTATCTTTGTCATAGATGCACATATTCTTTTTAAAAATATTTTATTAACTTTATTTATTGGTTAGAGACAGAAATTAAGAGGGAAGGGGATAATAGAAAGGCAGAAGGGCAGAGAGACACCTGCAGCCCTGCTCCACCCCTCATGAAGCTTCCCCCCTGAAAGTGGGGACCAGGGACTTGAACCTGGGTCCTTGCTCACTGCAGTGTGTGCACTCTACCAGGTGCACCACTGCCTGGCCCAGGTATGTTCTTATTAGGGTCTTTATCCCACTGTTCCATCTCAGTGTGGGTGTAATATGTCCAAATAATTAAACTTACAACCAAATTCTACACTGTCTCAACTTACCTAAGGGAAAAGCCACATAACTTTTCTGAAATTTCATCTTGGAAGTGTGTGTGACATTTCCAGGAAATTAACAAAAGGCCCAATAAGTTTTCATAGATACATGGATTTTTAAAAGTAGGATTAAATAATGTCCCAGTCTTTATCATGACAAAAAAAAAAAGATTTCTAAACTGTGAATCCCTATATGAGGAAGAATTCTTCAAATTTGTTCATAGAACTGTTTCTCACAGAAGCCATTAAAGAAGAATGTAACACAAAATAGGATTATTTTGAAAAGGGAAGTGAAGCATGGGTTCAAAAAGTCACTGCCCCAAGACTGTAACCTTTAAAAATTTATGTTAGTTACAAGCAATGTACCTACTGGGTTAACCAATTGGTAGTAGCTTCTTTTACCCTTGAAGGAACACCATGAGGCACATAAGAGTAATTAAACTTACTACATAAGAGTCATTAAGCTCAGTACTTAAACAATCATGGCCCAGAGAGGTTTAGTTTTCATCCTGAACCATATATTAGCAGAGGAGATGAAGCAGCCATTTGGAACAAGGTATGATCAGCAGCCTGTGGATTTTTTTTTTTTTTCTTGTCTAAGATTAAATCAGTCATGGCATAGATATGAAATCAGGTCTATTTGTTTTGATAGAAAGCAGAATAGCTCCCTTCCTATTGTAATTTCAAAGGTGCCCGGACATGATCCTTCTTCTGAATTTTCTTTCTTTTTGTTTTTTATTATCTTTATTTATTTATTGGATAAAGACAACCAGAACTTGAGAGGGAAGCAAAGATAGAGAAGACAGAGAGAAAGGTACAGAGACATCTGCAGCTGCTTCACCACTTGCCAAGCTTTCCCCCTGCTGGTGGGGACCCGGGGCTTGAACCTACATCCTTGTACATTGTGACATATGCATTCAACCAGGTGCGCCACTGCCCGGAAGTCTCTTCTGAACTTCCTCAAGGCATCACAAGATGTGTGATTTCATTTTGGATTCCTTAAAGGTTTTCCATGTCTCTCACACCTCAACTTAGTTTGATGAAAACTGGAAACACTTGCTCTCTTTATTATTTCTTCTGCTTGATGACTTGTAATGAACTTCCCTTTTATTATTTTTTTTTGAAATTTTTATTTATAAGAAGGAAACACTGAAAACCATAGACTGTATCCTGACACCACCCCCCCCCCCAGTGGAGTTGAACATCTACTTCCCTTTTGATAGTGGCATTTCTGAAGAGACACTCCATCATCTAAACACCTGTCAGGAAGGAAGTCTCACCATCCAGCTTTGTGCTCATGACTATACAGAAATTATGAGATGAAAATTCAGGCACATTGCAGAGGGAATTATTGGTGAATTCTTTGTGATCTGATATGAGACGGTTCGGCTTACAGAGGAATGTTGTGCTTAAGTGAATCGTGCCGCATCTCCGCATCAGGATATTGCCATTTGATTAAGTGGTGCTTAATAATAAATGCAATGATACGCAAAGCAACATAGTGTGTGCCTGTAATTCAGAACTGTGTCCCACAGAGTCTGATGTATATGTAGACTACATCTAATTTTTTCATAATGAACATACACCAAATTGGCAATTATTTAAAATAATAGATTCACTTTTTGAATATTATACAATGGAAGTGGACAAAACCATATGAAACTGCAATGTCTGCAATGTCCATGAATGAAAGATATGAAAAATGACTCATTATCTTCAGGGAAACAAACGATTCTGGTACAAATACAGTAGAAAAAGAGGAAGTACATCAAGTAGGGCAAAAGGCAGGCAAACGGACAAACTTAAATTCACCTGTGGACTTAGCAGTTCAAACTGACACTGAGAAACCATGTGCAGGACTCAGTAGGTAGCTATTTCGTGAACAGGACACCTGCATTTGGGGTTTGGTACATATATGAGCATTTTTTAGGGTCCAGTTCTTAGAGATAGGAGTGAGTTTTTAAACTGTCCTGAAATTCTAGAAAATATATCAAGAAATACTTGCTTACTCCGGCCCATCTAGTTCCTCTGTCCATCTGTTCCCCTGTCCATCTAGTTCCCCTGTCCATCCAGTTCCCCTGTCCATCTAGTTCCCCTGTCCATCCAGCTCCCCTGTCCATCCAGTTCCCCTGTCCATCTGTTCCCCTGTCCATCCAGCTTCCCTGTCCATCCAGTTCCCCTGTCCATCTGTTCCTCTGTCCACCCAGTTCCCCTGTCCATCCAGCTCCCCTGTCCATCCAGTTCCCCTGTCCATCCAGTTCCCCTGTCCATCCAGTTCCCCTATCCATCTGTTCCTCTGTCCATCCAGTTCCCCTGTCCATCCATTTCCCCTGTCCATCCAGTTCCCCTGTCCATCCAGCTCCCCTGTCCATCCAGTTCCCCTGTCCATCCAGCTCCCCTGTCCATCCAGTTCCCCTGTCCATCCAGTTCCCCTGTCCATCCAGTTCCCCTGTCCATCTGTTCCACTGTCCATCCTGTTCCCCTGTCCATCCAGTTCCCTGTCCATCTGTTCCCCTGTCCATCTGTTCCCCTGTCCATCCAGTTCCGCTGTCCATCCAGCTCCCTTGTCCATACTGTTCCCTTATATCAATCCACTTAGAGTGACATAAGTGTGTCTATATTTTAGGTTCTCTAGCAACAAGAATTGATCCTTTCTTTACTACTTCTGTTCATGCTTTTCCTTTGGAAAGTGACTTCTTAGAATGAGCTTCCTGCCCTCACTTCTTTGTTCTTTACCACACTTCTTTCTACAGATGTGAGAGTTTAAACAAAATTAAAATAGTTTTCCTCCAGAAAATGGAAGTGGCAACTGACTTCAACAATACTGAAGCAATTCATCTGGGAAGTCTTTAGCTAATATGTTTGCCTGCTAATACATACGTGTGTGTGTGTGTGTGTGTGTGTATGTGTGTACTTGCAGTTCTCTCTCACTCTCATTTATATAAACACAACTATGGCTTTATGATGTATAATTTGCTCAAAATTTCCAACTGTATTTAAGAAAATCAGAAGATGAGCATTGCCTTTTTCCCAGTAGTACTTGACTACAGATGGGAAGCATCTCACTGGCAAAGCAGGAGAGCCTCTGGGTTGCTGACTCGGGTGTCAGGAACCATCAAGAAAAGAATCGAATGAACATCTTCATAATTTACCAGGTGTGCATAGCTTCTCTGTGGGTGTAGACAGCTAAGTTAAAAACAATTGCTGCCGGTCAGACACTTGGTCATGGCTTGATATGGCTGGTTATTATATACAAGTATAAGCAATATTCTTTTATAAATTATTTCACTTTGATATAAGAGACAGCTGAGGAAATATCTTTATGTCAGAAAAAAAAGTAAAAACAAAATTTTAGGTTATCTTCTTTTTAGGGACATTCATGGTTTACAGTTAACATAGTGGTTCGCCCATGTGTAAAGTTTTTGTTTTCTGCAAAACACTTTCACCCCCCATTCTAAGTCTTCCTCCACCATCATGTATCAGGAAAAAAGCCTTCTCCCTCCCCAGAATCCTTTGCTTTGACACAGTACACCAAACCTAGATTACTATTATTCCTGAATGACTTCTTTCTTGATTCTCCACTTAGTTCTGAATAGTCTTGAAAAAAAATGCCAATTTTATCAATAATTTTTAAACCACAAATATTTTCATAAAAGCTAGCCATACACCTAATATATTGTTTAGTTTTAGCTTCCATTAAGCTTTATTCTTACAAAAACTCTAATGCTGGGTGTGGTAACATGTAATTGGTGGTTATTTCACTATAGTAAAATAGGAATATTCTTTTCAAGGAGTGAGACCCAGTAAAGCTAAAATGCATATGTATTACATCAAACTTTCATGGGCAGAACTTTGCCAGCTTTCTGTTGGTCCAGAAATAAGCAGTTTTGGGGGAACGACTGGTGGAGCATCTGGTTGAGCATGCATCTTTCAGTTCACAAGGACCCTGGCCCACCTTCAGGGGGAAGCTTCACAAGTAGTGAGGTAGGACTGCAGGTGCCTCTCTACCTACTCATCTGTCTGTCTATCTATCTATCTATCTATCTATCTATCTATCTATCTATCAAACTGTCTATCATGTCTATCTATCATCTATCTATCATCTGTCTGTCTATCTATCATCTATCATCTATCATCTATCATGTATCTATCATCTATCTATCTATCATCTATCTATTTATCATCTATCTATCCTCTATCTATCATCTGTCTATCCATCTATCATCATCTATCTATCTTATCTATCTATCTATCATCATTATCATCTATCTATCTATCATCTATCTCCCCCTTCCCTCTCAATTCCTGGCAGTCTCTACCCAATAATTAAATATGACATTTTTAAGATTTTATTTATTCATTCATGAAGATAGAAGGAGAGAGAGAGAGAGAGAGAGAGAGAGAGAAAGAACCAGACATTCTGGTACATACGCTGCTTGGAATCGATCTCAGGACCTCATGCTTGAGAATCCAATGCTTCATCTGCTGCACCACCTCCTGGACCACTAAACACAACATTTTTATTTTTTAATTTTTTAAAATATTTTATTTATTTATTAATGAGGAAGATAGGAGGAGAGAGAAAGAGCCAGACATCACTCTGGTGCATGTGCTGCCAGGAATTGAACTTGGGACCTCCTGCTTGACAGTCCAGTGCTTTATCCATTGCGCCACCTCCTGGACCACAATACATTTTTAAAGCACAGTTTCTATCATATATATTTTCCAACTTTGTAAATTTCATAGCAAAATTGGTAGGGAAGTCACTCATTTTAATTGTTCTAAACCCAAGTTGGTAATGTACAAATAAAAATAGATCTATGGGGAGACAGACAGTAGTGCAACAGATTAAGCACACCTGGGGCAAAGTGCAAGGACTGGCAGAAGGATCCCGGTTCGAGCCCCCGGCTCCCCACTTGCAGGGGAGTCACTTCACAGGCGGTGAAGCAGGTCTGCAGGTGTCTGTCTTTCTCTTCCCCTCTCTGTCTTCCCTTCCTCTCTCCATTTCTCTCTGTCTTATCTACTAACAACAACATCAATACAATGAAAACAATAATAACTACAACAACAATAAAAATATAATGGCAACAACAGGGAAGATAAATAAATTTTAAAAAATTTAAAAAAATAGATCTATGGGTCAGGATTCACATAGACAATACCTTGGAACTGTACGTATTTAGACAGTGAATGCCTTTATTATAGGTGTGTGTGTGTGTGTGTGTGTGTGTGTGTGTGTGTGTCTGTGCGTGTGTGTGTGTGTGCCATCCTGTGATTAATACAATTAGTGTAAAGCATGTCTATTTTCATTGTGTCCATTCTTTTGTTCTGGACCTTGATCTGACATTTAAAAATAAAGGGCCTGGTTTTCAAGCTTCTGCCTGTCATCCTGTCACTTTATTGTGCCTCTATCATTCCCATATTAAAAGAATACACAGCTCTGTGTGTGGAAAGGGTTCTGCATTGTATTCAGTTAAATGCAGAATGTTCACAGGCAGAAATTCCTGGAGCAGTTGATAGGACAGTGTTCAAATGAAGTATAAACACAGAACCAAGGGAAGCATCCAGGTGCTTTCTCTACAGTTTCTGCTCTTGTGGCAGAAGATTCACCTGCATTTTGAACTGTCCAGCACAAGTTAGACAGGCGTTTATTATTCTCAACAAACAGTTTAAAAAACCTGGTAACTTTGGGGGTGGGATGCAGCAGTGCAGAATGGTGGGCAAGCTCGCCTAGTGATTTAGGAGGGCTGAAGGGGTCTAAGGAGTTGTTAGTTTAACCCTGCGAATTGCTGCAGGTGACTTGATGGAAGGAATTCTTGATTTTGTTTTTTAAAAGTCAAATTAAATTTGACACTGAATTTCTACTTTGGAGAGTGAGTGACAGTTTCCTGATTGTGCTTTTTCTCCCACTCTGGCCATCTGTAAAGCCTGGCAGGGTCTGACTTCTCCTCCTACACAGAAACAGAGACAGAGACAGAGACAGTGCCCAGCTTCAGCCTCCCCTTGTCCCCGGCAGAGCAGCCGTGTCTCCTGCTGCTGTCTTTCCTTCCAGCCCTGAAGACATAGCCCTGGGATTCTGGTCTCTGCCACCTGCCGTGGCCACAGACCCAGTCAGCCACATTTCCCTACAGAAGGACAGACAAATGTCCAACCAAAAAAAAAGAAAAAAAAAAAAAAAACTAATTCCCTTTCTTCCTAGTTGGATGGAATTTTGTTAAATATTTATTTATTTCTTGTTGTTGCCCTTGTTGTTTTTTTCATTGTTGTAGTCATTATTGTGGTTATTGATATCGTCATTGTTGGACAGGGCAGAGAGAAATGGAGAGAGGAGAGGAAGACAGAGAGGGGGAGAGAAAGATAGGCACCTACAGACCTGCTTCACCGCCTGTGAAGTGACTCCCCTGCAGGTGGGGAGCCGGGGGCTCGAACCTGGATCCTTACGCTGGTCCCTGTGCTTTGCACCACCTGCGCTTAACCCGTTGCGCTACCGCCCGACTCCCAGATGGATTTTTTTTTCTGACTTTATAACAGAAACAAACAACCTACCAAGTGATCTCCTATCTGTCTGTGCCTGGAACATAGGCCATTTGTCTGCTTACAGTTTCCATTTGCTGTTTGCTGCTGGTGGTACAGTCAGTGAGGCTTCATCTGTCCTGGCCATTTTGTCTCCAGAGGGCAGCCGAAAGGTAGAGACGGAGATAAAAGAACCAGGCGGCCAGCACAGGTGGTGAGCATGACAGCGACTCCTTGCAGACCAGACCCTCAGATCCTCACACGTTCCATGGAGAGCTGAGCCTGAAGAGCTGGAAAAAGAGCGGGCACTCTGAGTTCCCATAATATCCACGTTTCTTCTCCCAATGTCTGTGCTGCCTTCCGGGATGACTCATTTTAGAATAAAGTGTTAAGGACCCCTGGATCCACTGGAGGTAAAGGAAGAAAGGAGCCTTTTAGTACCTGTGGGCCAAGAGTTTGGATCATTCTGATACCTCTGGCCCTGAGGAAAGGGGCAGTACAGCTTATACAGGGGGTGCAGGCTCAAGCGTCAGAGTGTCCGCAGAGAAGCTGAGGCTGCAGGGTTAAGGGTGGGGCTTGGACCCGTTGCTCAAGGTCTGGTTCCCTGGATCATTGGGATCTTTCCTGCAGAGCTGTGCCTGGGAAAGTTTAGCCTCAGCATAAGGGACAACACTGTTGGGCCTGTGTGTGTGTATGCGTGTGTGTATCTGTGTGCCCGTGTGTATGCCCATGTGTGTATGTGTGTGTGCATTCCCATGTGTGTGTGCACCCGTGTGTGTATGCCCGCGTGTGTGAATATGTGTGTGTGTCCCTGTGTATGTGCTCGTATGTGTATGTGTGTATATGTGCACATGCCCCTGTGTGTGTATGTCCTCCTGTGTGTATATTTGTGTGTATGTGTGTGTGTTCCTATGTGAGCCCCTGTGTGTGCATGTGTGTGTGTCTGTCCATATGTATGTATGTGTATGTTTTCATGTGTGTGTGCATGCCTGTGTGTGCATGTGTTTGTGTGACGTGTGTGTGTATGTGTGTGTGACCTTGTGTGTATATCTGTGTGTGCCTGTGTGTGTGTGTGTGCCCGTGTGTGTGTGTGTGTGTGTGTGTGTGTGCGCAGGAACACTGGGGGCCTGGTGCAGGATGGTGGAAGAGGGTTTCAGCTGAGGTAGAGTGTCTGTTGATAGCTCTCTCCTTGTGCCCGTAACTGTACCATGATCAAGCCATTCGCCCGCAATAAAGAAAAGACTATGGAATATGCCAAGTCTAAAGCTGGCTTCATCCTTTTCTTCCCTCTCAGACACTGGAGGAGCTATCATACCAGACAGGTCAATGCTGACTTTTGTTTTCAGTAGCAGTTTGGGGGTGGGCGTCGTAGCTCACCAGGATAGTGCACTCACTTCACCATGTATGATCGGGGTTTGAACCTTGTCCCCTCTCCACAGGAGGAAGCTTCTGTGTTGTGGAACTTTTCCTCTGTCTTCCTTTCTCCTTCTGAAAAAGTCAGGCCAGAGAGATGAGTCTCCGGTGCCAAAATAGTATTAACAAAGACAAAAATATAATTCAAGTAAAGCAATGATTTGAGGGTAAAAGAATGTGCCCTTTCTGTTTGAGGGGGAGAGAGAGAACATTACACTTCTCAGCCCAGTGATGCTGGGGATTGAACCTGGGCCTTGGGAGTCTCAGGTATGAAAGGCTAATACAACTACTGCACTCTCTCTCTGGAGCCAGAATTGAATTCTTAGCAATTTTAGTCACCACTGTCTTGACAACATCTAGGTCACCACATAGAGAAGAAGAAATAATGACAACTCCATAGGTAATCAAAAATAAAGACAAGTGTCTTAGAGAATCATGTGGTGATGAACGTTCAGGCCACTGTTTAACCAAGCAGCAGAATTATTAGAGTCTGGGCTTAAGAAGTTTCCAATCATTTTAAACAGGACATAATTATTTTTAAAAAATTTCTATATTTCATCTAAAATGAATTGTGTTCCAGACAAGAATTAATTATTAGTTATGGAAAAGTTGAGCCTTCGTGAGTGGCACCTGCATTTCATCTCGACTTGGTTTGTCTTCCTGCTATTGACTGTCAAAACGAAGAATCACCTGGTCTTTATCACAAATACACACACACAAAATTGTCTATTATATGTAATTAAAAGCAAAAACATAAGTAAAAACAAATGACTAATTTTTTTCATCAAATGTGTTCTGGTATTGAGTGACTAATAGATTCTTTGTCAAATCTAAACTTGGAAATGAGAGTAAAATATCACAAGATACTCACTTTATATATATTTGAAATGAGTATATATATATATATATATATATCCTCTAGAGTTATTACTGGCACTATGAATTCACTGCTAATGGAGGCCATTCTTTCCATTTTATTGGGTAGGACAGAGAGAAATATGGAGGCAAAGAGAAAGAAAGACACTTGCAGACCTGCTTCACTGCTTGCGAAGTGTCCCCTCTGCAGCTGTGGAGCTGGGGGCTTGAACTGGGATTCTTGCTCAGATCCTTGTGCTTTTTACTATGTGTGCTTAACCCGGTGCACTACTGCCCAGACCCCCCTCACTTCAGTTTTAAAGTAAATAATTAATTAAGATACACAGAGTTTTGGAAGAGATATATATGAAGTCTTAAGTCTTATATGATTGATCTCAAATGTTGCGTTGATATCAGAATTTCTCACTTAAAAGAAGGCTCAGGTTTTCTTTGGAAAATTTACTTATATTTATTTTAAAGGATGTATTTTATCTTATATACAGAAGAGAGAGAATGAAAGAGAGATATATATAGAGAGAGATAGAGAGAAGATGATGATGATGATGATGATGATGATGATTATGATGAAGAAGAAGGAGGAGGAGGAGGAGGAGGAGAAGCAGGGGAGGAGTAGGAGACGTGCCCAAGCATCACACCTGCACATGTGGTTGTGGTACTGGAGACTCAACCACAGGCCTTAAAATATCCAAAATAGTGCACTCTACCAGCTTATAAATTTCCCCCCCAATCAGTATAAATTAAATGCTTTTTAAATTTTAATATTAACACAATCTTTTATTTTTCAAGATTTTGCTACTGTAACAGATAAAACAAAAATATATGGAGGGATTAGTAGTTTACAGTAACTACAGTTGTTGGTACAAGTGTAAAATTTTCCAGTTTTCTGCAAAACACTCTCACCTCCAGCCTAAGTTTTCTTCCGTCATCACATGCCAAGAGCTGAAAGTTCCCTCCCATTTCTTTACATCGGAGCAGTACAACAAACTCTGCCCATTATACACTTTGTGTTTCTCTTTCCTGTTCTTATTTCTCAACTTCTGTCGGCAAGTGAGATCATCCCATATTCTTAAACACAGTGACTTGGAGGGTCTTCTGTTATGAAAAACTAACAGTACATTTTTTTTCTCTTGAAAGTATAATCCTTCTATTTTGGTTGCAACTGGGTAGTAACTATGTAGGCACTCTGACAAGTAGACAGAAAAAGAAAAAAAAAGCAGACCCAAGCCTCCAGAGGTAGCATGGCATTCTTGAGCGATTACTAGTGGAGTGTATATAAATCCAGTCACAGAGTCTTCCAGTAATGATTAAAAAAATGATAGCTTTATATGAAGAGCTGAGTTTGAATTGACCATACTTTAGAGAGTAAATAAAATATCTGTCTCTTCTTCCAGATTGAGGTTGGTTTACTTTTGTCTTTCCTCCTAATACTCAAGTGGAAAAAATGTTTCTTCAAACTGAGATGGGGTATAAAGTGACCTGATTTATAGCCAGATCAGAAGCCAAAAGATTACTGCCAAAGTGCTGGTGGGGTAATAAAATTCTGCACTTGGATAGAATCCAGATTGCGCAAATATGATTTGGAAGGAACTTCTGGTCATCTAAGAGAGACCACTAAATCTTCTTTCTGGATCCACTCTTAGCAAGAATGCCCACTCACATCTATCAAAGGTAGGTTTCTCTAGAACTTTCTGTCTACTTTTCAAGAGGTTCACCCTACACTGAGGATTCAAGAACAGCCTCTAGGCCTGGAGTCTCATTTTTTGTTTTCCCCAAAGGAGATTTTTTTAATTCAGTTGTCAATTCATGGTTATAAGACACAAAGTTTATTTAGAGTTACTGCCACTAGGATACAAAAGGCAGCTTCAGTAAAGATCACATACTCATTTAAGAAATTTCTCGCTCCTGTTCTCAGAATCTTTGTCTATAGTTTGATGGTGCAAAGCATTGAACTATAGGTTCCAACAGCTGTTTCCCATAAATGAAGCACAGCTGTGGTAAGGGATACTCTGGTCAAGCAGAGGGGCTGCACTTAGGATGCCGAGTTTCTTCCCCCAAGACCCAACTTCTCACGCCTCTTTAGGATCAATTCCATTCTACTACTGTTGGCTTCATGTCAACATACATATAATTGTAGATTCCCCCTTTCCTCCTAGTTTATTGTTTAAATAAAAATGAAATATATACAGCCTGATTCATTTTATAGATAAGGGGATAAATAAAAAAGAAATGGGGGCACACAGAGCCAAGATGGTGACTTGGAAACAACAGCTGGTGTGAGCTCTAAAACAAAGCAGCTTACAACCTGGGATTCTCTGGACAGGGTAGGATACTGGGACTTCAGTAGGAGTGTGAGCAAGGGGCAGTCAGGGTGACACAAAAAAGAGTCCCATAACTCACTCTTAGGCTGGCAAGCAGAGGCCAGAAGGACAAAGAAAGGAAAATCTCTGGTGTCATTATTTCTGAACTCACCCCTCCCCCCAACTCCAGAACCAGCCCCCAGGGGCTGGACAGTCACTTCTAGCAGGCTTCCTGCTGAGCTATTTTCTTTACCAAGATTTCTGGCACAGCACAGGAGTTATCCTAAGCCTTTTTCTTTTCTTTTTTTCCCTCCTCCTCCTCCTCTCTCTCTCTCTCTCTCTCTCTCTCTCTTTGTATGTGGCTAAAACTCTATTTGAGTGACAAAATACCTGGCCAATCAGAACCTCAGCCCTGCCTGGGAAAGACTACCTGGAGATTTTCTTTTTGTTGTTGTTGTTGTTGTTTTGATACTTCTTATAATTGGCTCTCTTAGCTCAAGCTACCTGTAGCCAGTAGAGAGCAGTCCAAGCAGCAAAACTGACTGTAAGGGTTTTTACTCTATTTTATTTTATTATTTCTATTATTATATACACATGTCTCTTTTCCCTCCTCCTTCAGGTTGACCAAAATTAATTGTTGTTTTTGCCATTGTTAGGTGACTGGATGTCCTATTCATTGTGAGAGGAACTTGTTTCTCTCTCTCTCTAACCTCCACTCTCCTTTTTCTCTCCTTCTAGCTAATTTAAAAAAAAAAAAAACCTCTTTCCTTTCACTGCTCTTTTTTTTCCTCTTTCTTTTCTTCCTTATCTTGTTCTCTGAATTCACTGATACTTGTTTGTGAATTATATTGGGGAAGAAATCTGACTCAGAGTGCAGTGTGTGTGTGTGTGTGTGTGTGTGTGTGTGTGTGTGTGTCTATTCCACTTTCTTTCTCATCTCCCTCTCCCTACAATTTATAGTGAACAGTAGTCTTGAATAATTGTCTATTTTTGCTTTCCTTTCTTTTTATTTTTCTTTTGGTTTTGGTTACTTTTTTTCTTGGACTGGATGTGCTGTTTGAGTAACTGATATTGGTTGAACTACATCCATCCTTTCTTCAGTTGCTATTGTTGTAATTTCTGAGGTTGGTGACTGCACTTGTCATAAAGGTCTTTAGTATAACATGACTTGTACTCAAAACACAACAAGTGAAGAACAACAGAACAGAAAAATAAAAACCACATTAATAAAAAAAGGTTAAATCAAGAGCAAATATAACTGCTACCACAATGAATCAGGACAGGAGCCCAGAAGAAACTCCACATCAGACAGAAGTAACCATAGATAAGAGAAGTATACAAGCAATAATAAACCTAATAATCACAGAAATGAAGACAACTATGAAGGAAGGGGCTATCAGAATTAGGGATACAACAGAGGAGACCCTCAAGGAAAATACTAGCTATCTCAAGGTAATTAGAGAACTGAAAGCTGAAATATCTGAGCAAAAAGACCAATTAACAGAACAAGGTAATACTATAACTGAACTGAAGACAGAAGTTGAGGGAAGGGAAAGTAGATTAACAGAAGCATAAAACAGAATCATCCAGTCAGAGGATGAGCTGGAGAAAACAAAGAAAGAGGTAAAAAAGCTCAAAAAAAAAAAAAAGGTTAAGAGACACTGAAAACAACAACAGAGACATATGGGATGATCTCAAAGAAGTAACATAAGTATAATTGAAGAAAGAGAGGAAGAGGAAGTAAGCATCATAGAGGAAATAATAGAATACTTCCCAGACCTAAACAACAGAAAGGACATTAATGTTTAAGTGGGCCAGAGAGTCCCAAACAGAATCAACCCAGACCTGAAGATACCAAGTCACATCTCTGTTACAAATAAAAGAAGTAAGGATAAAGAAATAATATTAAAGTGTGTAAGAGATAAACAAAAAGTCACATACAGGGGAAAACTCATAAGACTATCAGCAGACTCACTCTAAAAGCAACAAGAGAATGGATAGATATCTATCAAGCCCTGAATGAAAAAGACTTTCAACCAAGGATAATATATCCTGCTACACTTTCATTCATACTAGATGGAGGAATCAAAACCTTCTCAGACAACCGTTAAAGGAGTCAACCATAACCAAGCCAGCCCTGAAAGAGGTACTAAAAGACCTCTTCTAACCAAGAACATCACTATAATACTTGTCATACATCAAGCAAATAAAAAAAGTTGAATCATTGTACATTTAATCCATAATATCAATAAATATCAATGGCTTAAACTCACATATTAAAAAGGCACAGAGAGGGGGTCGGGCGGTGGCGCAGTGGGTTAAGCGCATGTGGTGCAAAGCACAGGGACAGGAGTAAGGATCCGGTTCGAGCCCCCGGCTCCCCACCTGCAGTGGAGTCGCTTCACGGGCAGTGAAGCAGGTATGCAGGTGTCTATCTTTCTCTCCCCCTCTCTCTCTGTCTTCCTCTCCTCTCTCCATTTCTCTCTGTCCTATCCAACAACAAAGCAACGTCAACAATGGCAATAATAACTGCAATGAGGCTGCAACAACTAGGGCAACAAAAAAAGGGGAGAAAATGGCCTCCAGGAGCGGTGGATTCATGGTGCAGGCACCGAGCCCAGCAATAACCCTGGAGGGAAAAAAAAAGGCACAGAGAGGGAATATGGATCAGAAACACAAGACAAACATGTGTTGACTGCAAGAATCCCACCTGACCCAACAAAACAAGCACAGATTCGAAGTGAAAGGATGGAAAACTATCATATAGGCTGATGGACCACAAAAAAAGGGCAGGAACAGCCATTCTCATCTCTTATACAATAGACTTTAAATTTAGTAAAGTAATAAAAGATAGGCAAGGCCATTACATAGTGATTAGACGATCAATCAACAAAGAAGACTTAACAGTTATTAACATCTATGCACCCAATGGGGGCCCATTTAAATACATCAAACATCTACTGAAAGAACTACAAAAATGCATCAGTAGTAATACAATAACAGTGGGAGACTTCAACACCTCCCCTCTCAAACTTAGACACATCAACAAAGCAGAGAATCAGCAACGAAACAAGAATTAAATGAAGAGATGGACAGACTAGACCTCCTGGACATTTTCAAAGGCCTTCACTCCCGAAACAGGAATATGTCTTCTTTTCAAATCCACACAGCACATCCTCAAGGATAGACCACAGGTTAGGCCACAAAGACAGTATCAATAAATTCAAGGGCACTGAAGTCATCTCAAGTATCTTCTCAGACTATTGTGGAGTAAAGCTAACATTCAACAACAAACAGAAAATTACTAAAAGTTACACAATTTGAAAACTCAACAACATGCTGCTTAAGAACAGCTGGGTCAGAGAGGCACTCAAGAAAGAAATTCATATGTTCCTGGAAACAAATGAAAATTAAGAGACAAGCTATAAAAATATTTGGTACACAGCTAAAGCAATACTGAGAGGGAAACTCATAGCCATACGTTAGAGAACAAGAAAAAGCTCAAATAAATGACCTTACCGCATGCCTTAAGAAGTTAGAGGAAGAGTAACAAAGGAACCCTAAAACAACCAGAAGGACAGAAATCACTAAAATTAGGGCAGAAATAAACATCAAAAATAAGAGAACCATACAAAAGATCAATGAAGCCAAATGTTGGTTCTTTGAAAATTAAACAAGATTGACAAACCCCTACCCAGACTCACAAAAAAGGGGGGGGGGGGTTCACATAAATATAATTGTAAGCAATAGAGGAGATACCACAACTGACACTACAGATATCCAGAAAATCATGCAAAACTTCTATGAGGAATTATATACCACCAAGCTAGAAAATCTGGAAGAAATCGTAGACTTCCTAGAAACATATGCCCTTCCAAAACTGAACCAAGAATAACTTCAAAACCTAAACATACCCATCACAGACTAAGAAGTTGAAAGAGTTATTAAGAATCTTCCCAACAGCAAAAGTCCTGGACCAGATGGCTTTACAAATGAATTCTACAAAACCTTCAGGAAACAGCTAATATCTATACTTCTAAAGTTTTCCACAGGATCGAAGAAGCAGGAACACTCCCTTCTACCTTCTATGAAGCCAACATCATTCTGATACCAAAAGCAGATAAGGACACAGCAAAAAAAGGGAAACTACAGACCAGTATCTCTGATGAACACAGATGCCAAAATATTAAACAAGATCCTGGCCAACCGGATACAGCAGCATATCAAAAAGATTGTTCATCATGACCAAGTGGGATTTATCCCAGGAATGCAAGGCTGGTTCAACATATGTAAGTCAATCAATGTCATTCACCACGTAAATAAAAGCAAAACCAAACACCACATGATTATCTGAATAAATGCAGAGAAAGCCTTTGACAAAATCTAACACCCATTCATGCTCAAAACCCTACAA